>NC_136489.1:140822940-141287940 GCF_053919585.1 Euprymna scolopes
AAATTATTCCTCGTAATATATAATAATCAATAGTGGTTTTATTCTATAATTATTCATACACAATCTGCATAGATTAAAATATGTTTAAGCATATTGTACGACTGGGCAACGCCAGGCATCCAGCTAGTATGTATATAAGGCAATAAAACTATTATAAATAAATACCACCAAACATAAACTATTCAAAAAATAGTTGCACAAATTAGGCATACAAATAGATGTGGAGGAGTTGTTGCTTTCTGAGATATATGATTACAGACAGCATTTCACATGATTGTTTCATTGATTTAAGTATCCATGAGCTATTTTGATAATAATTAGTGAGTGCGATAAAAGAAAAAAAAAAAAACAACTTTCACATTTTTTTTTTTTTCAGAGTTTGTATAATTGTTTTATTTATACAGACATTTCAATTACATATGTGCTTCATCACTGTTGATCTGGCCCAAAGAAGTGTAGCCTTTACTTTTTCTGTATAAATATAAATGAAATCATCCCTCTCACCACGACCCTTTCCCACCCAGTCTGCCAAAAGCAAGAGTCAATGAATGAAAAGCCTTCAAAATTATTTTGGTTCTAAATTGTCCTTATTATAATTCTTTTGTTGGAGGTGTCTCTTGGATAAGAAGAAAAAAGTTTAATACCTTAAACGGAAATTACAGTAATGTATTCTATTTTCATTTCATTCATAAATATGGGAGGGGAATTTATCTACAAATATCTTTAATTTCAAATTAGAGCTACGGACTTACTAAGTAAATATTAATAAGTCGTTTAAACCTTTTTTTTTTTTTTTTTTTTTTTTTTTAATGAAGAGTAGACAACGCATTGTGGATGTGTCATCGTTACTCTCGCTTCTTATTTGTCCCTCATTTCCAATGAGTGATTTTTTTCTGACAAAGGGTGAAGAAAAAGCTGCTTTCCAGACGGCAGTACTTCGTGAACAGTAGCCTGAGATGTCGGAAATCTTCTGTTTCTATGTCTATCCTTGTGGCCATTTCACTAGTGAGGGTGCTGGAGGTAAACGTTTTGATCTGGGCTGATGTTATCCGTCTGATAGTCAGGGATCCGAACCTTGGATTTATCACTAAGGAGGCTGTCCTATCAGCAGGTGCAAAGTACTGGGGCCATCTGGTGAATGGATTCTGGTTCATGCAGTAGTTTCTGGTGAGGCCTCTCGATGCTATACTAGTGGGTAATTGTTACGACTTTATCTTACCATGTGCTAAAAAAAAAAAAAAAATTTCCTGTCTTTTTCTCTCCTGCTTTCCCTCTCTGTCCTGCTCCAACCAAGTCTGTCGACCTGTTCCACAAATTCCAAATCCTCAACATGAAATATCTCTAGAAAAAATCACGAATAAACCTAGAACCTTATCCTCCAACATAGAACCCTACTACCATGTCTCCTTCTCAAACATCTGGGGTCGATGTTCCAACCTTCCAGAGGTTGAAACCCAATTACAGGAGACAAAACCGGACATATTCTTCCTAAGCGAAACTGGCATAGGGCTCACCACTTCCCTAGACGAGTTCATAATTTAAGGATACTTCAACTTAACATTTAAATCTGACCCCCAAGATCGCCATGGGCATGGAATATGTGCCTACATTAAAGATGACTTTTCGTGTGGTAGGGATATCTCCAATGAAGACCCTAATTTACCTTATATATGCTTCCCGGTTGCACTTGCTTACACCACTGCATTTATATTTGCCCTCTATCGCCCCCACAACAGCGGAGTTACTCTCTTTAAGAGCATATCTGAGAAAATTGACCACATCCTGTCTGCTCATCCTTCAGCTAACATTCACATTTGTGGTGACTTCAATGTAGAATGGTTGACCCACTCGAACAAGACAGATGATGAGGGGAGGTTCTGTCATGGTTTTGCCATTGCCTATGACCTCACCCAGATTGTTCACGAACCCACCCGTGTGCTCGATACTTCTGGTCAGTACGCTAGCCTTATAGACCTTTTTCTCACAACTTCCCCTGAGCTATGTACATGTTCCGTTCTCTCCTCTGGGATCTTCCGACCACTTGGTTGTATCAGTTAAGATAAAAACGAAATGCAATAAGTCTTCAGACGTACCTCTCCACCGTACTTTATATCGATACTCTACGGCTGACTGGGATAGCTTCCGTACATTTATGTGATCTACCCCTGCATTCCATGTTTAAAAAGGATGTGTCCTCCATAGTATCAGATCTGACCGAATGGCAGATACTGATTCATAACATCCAAAAAATTCCAACAAAAACCTAACAGCCAGCCAGAATGTGCTGCTGCCATTGCGCATAGAAATCACTTTTTCCATAGCTACGAATGTAATAGATGCACTGTGACTAAAGCTGCTTTCAGGACTGCCAGCAACCACAGTAAAAGAGTAATAAAAACATGCAAGAGATCTATATGCTCAGTCCGTTAAATCCAAAGTAGCTGACCAGCGACTTGGTTCCCACCAGTTCTGGCAAATAGCAAACAGGATTCTGAACAGAAGCGTGCGTTCTATCCATCATCAATGGACCTGAGGTCATCTTGTCAGCATCAGACAAGGTCAAACTATTTGCCAAGAACTTTGTAGCTAATTCTACCCTCTGCAACAAAAGCCATCAACTCCTCATATTTCCTCCTAATACAGACAACACGCTATGCAACATACAAATACCTGTGTATGAGGTTGCCAAGCTAATCAAGAACCTTGATTTCAGTAAAGCAACTGGCCCTGACAGCATTCCAATTATAGCGCTGAAAAAGCTTCAACCAGAACTTCCCTCCATACTTAAAAAACTGTTTAAGCGTTGCCTTAAGGATAAGTGCTTCCTAACACCCTGGAAAACCTCATCAGTATACTCTGTATTTAAGAATTCAGGTGAATTCATCTCCCTCTCAGAGCAGACCAATAATTCTTCTGTGTCATGAATAAGCTGCTGACTTCCATATTAAATAGAGAAGTAGTCAACCACCTCAGCAGAAATAACTTCTTAGTAACATGCAATATGGTTTCTGTTCTGCAAGATCTACAGCAGATGTGCTAACGATTATATCTCATAGGATTAGTGAATCTCTTGACAAACGCTTCCTCTCTAGGGCAATTGCTCTTGACATATCAAAAGCCTTCGATAAGGTATGGCATAAGGGCCTCCTTCACAAGATTTCCAGCTACGGTATAATTGGAAATGTTTTCTCAATCATTAAATCATTTCTCTCTGATAGGCTCATAAGAGTAGTGGTTGATGGGCAGAAATCAGAGGCCCTCAGTATTAATGCTGGAGTCCCTCAGGGGTTCATCCTGGGCTCAACTCTCTTCCTGATCTACATCAATGATCTCCCAAAACACATACTTAAATCATTCGTCGACATCTATGCTGATGACACGACCATCTATGGCAACACATCAAAGGCCGTAAATGACAAAGTTCTCTGATTCTCTCTCCTCTGATCTCGAACGCGTGGTACAGTGGGGGAAGAGGTGGCTGGTTACTTTTAATGCATCTAAAACCAAGCTCCTATCTCTACATCATCAATGCTCTGGTCCCCATCTGGCATCAATTGAAATGGATGGCTCTCGTCAAGAGGAAGCTCCATATTTTGATAAGCTTCTGGGCTTGACTTTTACTCCTGACCTGAAATGGAACACATACATCAAGTCTGTTGCCAAGGTTGCTGGAAAAATGGTAGGATCCTTCTACCACTCCAGAAGATATCTCACTGCTGATGCAATTCTCTATCTGTATAAAAGCCATCCAAGGATGGAGTACTGCTGCCACATCTGCTAAAAAAAAGCCTATCCTTCCTTGACAGAGTACAAAATAGACTTTGTGGCTTAGTGGGTGATGCCCTTTTCTCTTCCCTGCAACCTCTCTCCCACAGGAGAAACGTTGCAATCCTGTCTTTGTTTTATCGTTACTTCCATGGCAAGTGCTCATCTGAGTTCCAATCTCTGGTCCCCACCCCCCTCGCCAATCTTTCATGAAAAACACCCATCTAGCTGACACCACTGTCCAAAATTTTCCCAATTCTTTATCTGTGCCAAAACCAAAACGTAGATTCCATGAGCAGAGCTTCTTTCTTAGAAGATCACCCTGTGGAACTCTGTTCCGTTTTCCTTTTTCCCACCTAACTACAACCTGGATGTCTTACATAAACAAATTCCTGATGATGCACCCCCTTAAGTAAGACACCTTATCAAATCTCAACACTAACGTACTGTACACACAATAACCCTTATCTCCGAGTGGCTTTCGGGCCTTGATAAGTGGTGACCACCTTGTAAAAAAAAATTTAAAAAATTTTTTTCCAAATGTAGGAAGTGTCTTGTTTTAAAAGATTTCTTAAACATTTTTTACATGATTGATTATGCTAAGTAATCTACATCATTTTCGTCGAAACAACCTGAATTTGATTGAAAACTTGTAAAAACAGTTTTTATTGAGAATCACTCCAGCATCTTTTGTTTATTGAAGGATGTTAGTTTTTATACTTTCCATTAACCAATACAATATCGATGTTTAATATGCCTCATATGCTCAGTAGAATGCTATTCCTTTTTAAAAAATCTCAAATTCTATACCTATTCCGAATAATTCTATACCTATTCCGAATAAATGTTTGAAATAATCTTCCAAATTGATATATGAAGCTGGTTAATTTCTGTTTTTTAAATCTGCTTTTGATAAGTATTTGAAATATTGGTACTTTGAACCAATCAAACTCAGCGTTTGGTTCTGCTTTTCCTGGAACATGACGTCAACAGCTTGGTTTTAGCTGCTGTCGACGTAACATGCCAATCAGCCTATCACAATGCTGCGCATTAAGTTTTAGCTCAACACGAGTGCGCATACCCAAACAGCAAACGAGAATTTGGATACGAATTGGAAGAGGAAAAAAATCCACCATTTCTTACGTGCAAGTCAGGAAGAGTAGAGAAGGTCTAAAAAAAATGAATTCGACCATCTTGGCACAACAGCTCCAGACACTGGATGCTGTAATAGATTTTTCTCAACAGAGGAAACTAATGGCCAAATCAATAAAATGTGCAACCTAAGGCCATGAGTGCATCCTAGCAAAAAGAGAGAGCATAACAGGTGTGTATGGCTTGAGATGTAGCAATGTTAAATCTCAACAGTGGACAGCAATCCAGACTGGAACCTTCTTTGCAAAAATCACGTCTGAAAATTGCATGCATTATCAAAACTGACATACCAGTGGGCATTTGAGATGGCAACAAATAAAAACCTCCTTCTTAGATCCTGAAATGCAAGCAACTATGAATCATGTGGAGCGAATGTGGAAAGAGGCCAAACAATGCAACAAACAAGAATGCAAAACCTGCTAGGAGCTTTTGGACATATATCTTTTGGAGTTTATGTGGAGGTAAAAATTTGGTAGTGATCCGTTTGTCTTCATATTAAAAACATCTTCCTAGGGAAATTTTCCTGGTATTGGGGAAAAAAGATTCCAACTACTCAGTCAGATCGACAAAAAAAAAAAAAAAAAAAAAGCCCAACACACCCACTTATTTCATAAAAAAATACTTGAAAAACATTAAAAAAAAACACCTACCCAAAATGTTTATTTTAATGTTCATTCATAAAATAAAAAAAATACTTGACAAAAAAAAGTTATCAAAGACAAAATAAGACAAAAAAAAAAACATTTGCTAACACTTATTAAAAAAAAAAAAATTGCTTAAAAATTATTTATTTGACACAAAAAAAACTTTTCTCAACACAGTTATTAAAAATTACGATAAGTTTTTGTTTTATTTTCTGTTGATGTTTCTTCATTTAAAATTTTACTATTTTCTTTTATGTATTGTTATGAAATTAGCAATGCTCGCCATAATCTGGCTGTTGACGTCATGCTCCAGCAAAGGTTTAAAGGATGCATAAGTTACCAAAAATTCCAACATTTTATTTTATTTTAAACAGTTTGCTGATTAGTTAAATAATATCCAGATATTTTTATCAGATTTAATTTGTTTTTTTTCTTTTCTAATTAGAAGTGGTAGTTAAACAGTTTAAAATGGGAACCAGTAAAATAATTCGGAGAATCAAATCCGATATATATATATATATATATATATATATATATATATATATATGAGAAATTTAAACAAAAAGATCACTTCTTAGCAATATTCTTTGACATAGAAAATGCTTATGATGTAAGTATGCAATAAAGAAGGAATTTGAATTTTCGTTGGAAGGCAGACTGGTAACTTTTATTAACAATTTTTTTTTTACTAATATTAAAAAGGTTCAAATCAAATTAAAAAAAATGATTGGAACGAAAGACAAGAAATAGGAGTCCTAAAAGAAATAAACTCCCAGTAACACTTAAGATATTAAGATTCTTGGTGACAAGATATTAAGAGTTAACAGCTCATTTTATGAATATAATTCATTTTCTCAAAAATATAGAGTTTAACAATAGTGTAAAATCAAGAATGCCTGTATTTTTGTGAACGAAATGTATTCATTTTTACCAACTTGACAAAAGTTATACCCCTCCCTTCCCCCAAAATTGATAACACAACAGCATGGCTGTTTAGAGATTGTTATAAACTAACATTCATGTAACAAATTGTGACTTATCTATTTTATTGGAAATTTATCTTTTTTTTTTCTCCCCCCCTATTTTCTTTCTTAAGAACAAGAAGCTATTGGTCAGCAGAAGAAAGAAAAAGAAACGATTACAACTGCAACCACTACTACAGAAACTGCAACAACTTATACTCCTGATTATGCGGCTGGTTTGGTAACACCTGCATTAGCTGTGAGATATGTTTTAATCTTATATACTTATGAGATCTATAGTATTCTTCATGTATGCATTGTTAAATCTTGATAATCTAGCGATAAAAAAGTATCTTTGAAATTTTAGATAAATGGACATTTAAAAAAAAACTTTCTCATTTTTCTTGCGATTTTCTTTAATTTCAGAAATTACCAACACCGGTTGGAGTCTCTTCAAGCAGTTCTATCTCAACTACTACACCTACATATGTTCCTACTACCAGTACAAGATTACCTACTGCTACAACTATTCTTTCTGGTAAATATATAATTATTTTATAAAATTATTGTATATTTTCATTTACATGCTTTTCTGACTGTTTCTTCTCTTGTTATTACCCACTATTAATGCATAACTAATTAATTCACAAAATAGTTGAAAACCATGTTTGGTGGTCAATTGATTTGATAGAAATAAAACTGACTAATTTTATAACCTTTAGTATTAGGAATCATCCACTGAAAGTAGTTCAAATCTTTACCAAATTCAAGTGTATTAGAAAGTGCATACCTGTTTCTTCCAGAATTAATGAGTTTATCTTACTGGAAAATTCTCAACTCAATTTAGACTTTATTATGGAGCACAAAAAAAAAATATATATCTACTAATGCCTTGTTTTAAAAAAAGTCTAAAAGATACCACAAAGAAACATGTTTAGAAAAAAAAATAAATAAATAAAGCCACTGGGTTTACAAGATTGTTTTGGGATCTTCAGATTTCACTCAACTGACAAAATTTTCATCATAAAACAAAAACATTTTTTACTTAAAATGAATTTTTTCACTCCCTCAAAAAATGCCAATCCTCCTAAAAAATTAAGCATACTCTGTTCAAAGTGCTATGAAGCCAAACTCTCTCTTTATATACACTCATTAAAGGAATAATATCTCAAGTTGTGACAAAAGTGAAAAGAATAACAAGAGGTAACAATACAAGCATGCAATAAATTTTTATGACAACAATCTCAACTAAATTAAAGAGATAGCCTACATTATCTCTAATCTCCTTTGATGTTATAAATACCTAAAGTTTGAGCATCCCAAGGACAAGTATAATGGAAATAGTAATTGTGGTAAAGGAAAGGATCCTAGTCAAGCTACAGACAATTGGATTTTAAGATCATTTTGAGTGCCTGCATTTGAGTCTCTAAATGTTATATTTTGGAAGCCAATGCGACTTCCTCTTGACTTGAACTTATGGTACAATCTTGCTAACATCATTACATGACCAGGTCCTTTTTCATTATGATCACTTATTGCAAAAGGGCCAAAAATCTGTTCTGTATCAATATCTCCTTCATTAAAGTCACCAGCAACTTTCATTAAATCTCTGGAAGTTTGGAGACTATCATAGAAGGCATCTTTGAAATTATCACCAGCATCAAGAGTTGAGGAATAGACTGCAAAAACGAATATGTTGAACAGGGCACTCTGCAGGAAAATTTGGACATTACGGCTAAACAGGAGAAGATTAAGAGTGCTGCATTCGTCTAATTGTGAAATCAAACTTTGTACTAAGATCCACATCTGTCTGCACCATTTTATTATACAGCTGTGAAAACTGCAAGCAACCTACAAGAACTTGGTGTTCAATCACTCCTGTTTACACCGCATCCTTTCTGCTTGCTGACAATAGTTTACCTCGGATGCTGCTGTTCGTATTCACGGCAACATATCCTCTCTACAAGAAGCTCTTCTGACAAGACATTTTCATTGGTTTGATCACGCTCTTTGCCGTTATCCAAATAACTTCATCCACAAAGCCTCTCATCAGGGTTGGAAAAAACAATGCAGAGGTTAGCTGAAAACATGGCTTAGAAAAGTGAAACAGGATGCCAAGCTGATCCTGGTTCTCACCTTTGTGGAGTTTGCACTGGAATTGAGATTGGCCAACACTTTTATTTGCTTCCGGACCATTGCATCTGATTAACATTCTTTTGGAATGCGGTAAATTCTCTGGATAGAGCTGACCCAATCACTCCAAATGAATGCTGAAATAAGTACAGACGATTACCAAAAAAAAAAAGCTAAAAGAATGTGAAAACTGTGGTGAAATGATTCAGTATCTGCAAAACTCTGAAAAATAAAAGAAGGAAAAGAAATTGTTTTTCTTTTATTTTTCACAGTTTTGCTTCCATAAAAGGAATGTTTTTACTTTTCCCACAAAGAAAATAATAAACCAAATTCAATCAAAGTTCTAAGGAAAAAAAAATCAAATGCAAGGACAAAAATAAATTAGATACAAAACAAATTTGAAATGAAAGAGCAAATGCTAAACTGAAACCCACACACAAAAAATATAACAAAAAGCTTCAAAACCAATGCATAATAAACTAAAATCCATATAAATAAAACGGTAAATGTATGTGTGTGGGTAAACAGGTAAACTCTTAAACATAAAACTGAAATTCTCAGGAAATAATATTCATGCACCCAGGGTGGTTTATAGTGAATAATATCTTTGTTTACATGCATGTACATCGCATACAGACATCGGCAAATTTACATGTAAAATGTTCATTAATAATTAGCTGACATTTTCGTTTTTATGCGCATGTGCACATTTGCTTTATTTCTTCAATTTTTGGTCCCTCGATTTATCAGAGAGGGACCTATGTTTTCAGTGGCGTTCACATGTCTATGCATCCGTTAGTCCGAACGATTGCCAGATAACTTTGTCCATTAGTTTTTTCTGAAATTTTTGTATTTCATTAAATAGATGTGCACAGTAAAAAAAAATTTTTTTGTGAAAATTCCTGTTGCGTCCCAGGGACTCAAAAGAGGTAAAAAAATGGCCTAAAATGACACGTTTTGTTTGCATAATTTTTGATCCATCCATTAGATTTTCCTGAAACTTGGCCAAAATGTGGAGACCATTGTTCTTAATATAAATTCAGTATGGGTGACCCTGGCAAAATTCTGGTTCACATCCCTCTGGGACTTTTAGGGCTAAAAAACATACCTTTTTGGAGCTCTTTTTTCATATTACTCAAAAATCTGATATGTATGTCTATATAGTGGTTTTCCATGGTGCTAAATTCAAATATACATGTCTTAAGGCATCAAACTGCATCATTTGTCCATTTTCACTGGGATTCAGCATTACCAGGCGTGCAAAAGGGGTCACAAATGCCCCCAAATTGCAAAAAATGACACTTTTTTCCCCATAATTTTTGCCCCATCCATTAAATTTTTCTGAAACTTGGCGAAAATGTGAAGGCAACAACATCCCTTCACACTTCTCACATTTCTCATTTCTTCATTATTTTTTTGTGGCGTCATCTCACATGCAGCATCAAAGGGGGAGGGGCACGCACATGCAGCTTGTTTTATTTACTTTTGAACTAAACATTAGGTACAATATATCAAATAATCGATAGAGAATTGATTCTATAATAATATATACAAAGTATGGATAAATGAAAATATATTTAAGCACATTTTACAATAGGACAATGCCAGGCACCAATAGAGTTTCAGAATGAAGACTGCATTGATTTATTTATATATTTTTTAAATCAATACTATAAATTGGGTACAATCTCAACTGGAAAGAATTTACTTGATTTAAATAGAAATTAATTCCTGAAAAATATCGTTCAATCATGAAAGGGGCAAAACAGAAACAAAACTTTAACCCCATTTGTTCTCAACTCGAAATAATTTACGTAGGAATAATAGAGGAATAAATTCTTGCAAAAAATATCGTTCAATCACAAAACACTTTATTTTCACAATCCATAAGATTTTCCAATTTCATTTTGAAAACTTTTTAAGCAAGATTTTTTTAAGTTGATTATACAAACATATATTTACTTTTCTATTCTACTCTGGAAAAGGTTGGAAAAGTTTACAATTTGAAAGCCATATATTTTGTCAACTATATTTTAAGGGGCTAAAATATTTTAATAAAAATCTAAAAATATTTTGAAAATATCTTACTCGTGTAAATTAGTGTAAAACATTGATAACAATGCAATGAAAATGGCAATACACCATATTCATTCATTGTAATCATTTATAAAACTCACTATGTCTGTCTCCATTTTTTGCTTTAAAATTTTGCTTTTGATTCTGGCTGATGTCACCCATGTCACGTTTTTTACTTTTGAAATCACAACTATATATTGGGTACAATATCATGAAATAATTGATATAATAAATATAAAATTTGGATAAATTAATATATATTTAAGCATATTTTATGAACAAGAACTAGTTGTTGATTAATATAAGCGTCCTTGATAACTGTAGAAGGAGCAAAGGAACCTAAATATGGTTTGGATTGATTACCATATGACATATGATAGTGTGCCCCACATGCAGTATCTTGATTTATATAAGATCCATCCAGTAATCAAGAAGATCATGGTATTAAGCCACATTAATAGAACAATAACAATCCCTCACGTCAACATCTTCCAAAGAGCTTATCTGCTTTACTCTTTTGTCTGGCAATAGATCCATGAAGTAAACTACTGAATGAAAGCCAGATTGCCTACAACTTGAGCTAGGACTAGACCTGAACAAAAGAGTCAGCTGACTGCTCT
Source organism: Euprymna scolopes (assembly GCF_053919585.1). Taxonomy (NCBI): domain Eukaryota; kingdom Metazoa; phylum Mollusca; class Cephalopoda; order Sepiida; family Sepiolidae; genus Euprymna; species Euprymna scolopes. The sequence continues at coordinate 140,834,293 of NC_136489.1, forward strand.
TCATGAATGACCTCAAACTGCATGCGAGTTCTGACGCTCTTGCAGGTTGTACATAATTTCTCCAAAGATATTGAAATGAAGTTTGATCTGGACAAATGTGACAAATGCTTCCTCAGAGCTGGGAAGAAGATCCAAATGGAAAACATACAGCTTGATGAAGATACTGATATCAAAAACCTAGAAGAGCAGGAAAAATACAAATGCCTTGGCACAAAACCTGATTTAATTCAGCATGCCAAAATGAGACAAAAAATTGCTGTGTAAGAAATTTGTAAAACACAGCTTACAAAAAAAAAATTGCTATGTAAGAAATTTGTAAAACACTGCTTACAAAAAAAAAATTACTGTAAGAAATTTGTAAAACACTGCTTACAAAAAAAAAATTACTGTGTAAGAAATTTGTAAAACACTGCTTACAAAAAAGAAATTACTGTGTAAGAAATTTGTAAAACACTGCTTACAAAAAAAAAAATTACTGTAAGAAGTTTGTAAAACACTGCTTACAAAAAAAAATTGTGTAAGAAATTTGTAAAACACTGCTTACAAAAAAAAAAAAATTGTGTAAGAAATTTGTAAAACACTGCTTACAAAAAAAAAAAAAAAAATTGTGTAAGAAATTTGTAAAACACTGCTTACAAAAGAAAACCAAAAAATTGCTTTGTAAGAAATTTGTAAAACACTGCTTACAAAAAAAAAAAAAATTACTGTGTAAGAAATTTGTAAAACACTGCTTACAAAAAAAAATTGCTATTAACAAACTAGACATGCTTGTGATAACCTACAGCTTTGTCATTATGACTGGCTACAAAAGGGCATTAACAGATTAGAAATTAAAATGTGGAAAATGTTTATACTGTACAGAGTGACATACAGAAACCAGCATTTTCCTAGTCTGTACGTTCCCAACTTTTTCTCAGAAATATGAGTTTCTTAGAAATTGACCATCAACATTATGCCATTATTGTGAGGACCAGGTAATATCTGATGAGCTCCCAGAACCCAAATCTTAGGAAGGTACATCAACATCAAAAAACAAGAGCCAGCAGAACAACCTCCATCAAGAAGCTGGTCAAACATTTTGGATAACAATCAAACCAAAAGCTACAAACTAACGATTGAAGATACAAAGAACCTGAAGAATAAAAACCTCCTATAAAATAACTGGATACAACATCGAATACTATTTCTAAAACAACTGGATTCGGCATTTATTTAAACCCGAAAAGGGTTGATATGCTGTAAAACAGAACAAAACCAACCAACCATTTTAGATAAGACTGTCATGAAACAGAAACACAAAACAAGCCTGCTACTGAAGTAGTTTAAGAATCACCAAAAATACATCAAAACTTTCCATTGCAAAAACTGGAACAATGGGCCAACCAACACCATGCCAAGTATTTTCAAGATGAACTGAACCAAGAATACATAGATAAGGAAGAAAAAAGGATCACTCCACTATGATCAAGAGAGGATTATAATTGCTGCCCAAGATCAAAGCTTGGCGACTAATGCTTTTAAGAAGATGGATCATTTCCATAATGACAACAAGTGCAAGTTTGGCCACAAAAAAGTAGAGTGCATCACCTGACACCCAGTTGTAAGTTTCTACTGGGAGATGGCTACTATACAATGTGACACAATTGAGTATGTATATATTTCCACTGTACCATTTGTCAAAAGTTGAATATCAAATGTAGCCACAAGCCCTGAGAATATATACCAGAAAGAACAGTTGGAGCCATACACCATCTTCTATGAGTATGCAATTCTTACAGCTATGTACCTAGAAAACTAGTGATATGCAGCAAGGAGAAGGAAGCAACCCTTGTAGAAGTTAGTGTTCCAAGTAATACTGCGTTAAGCAGAGCTGAGTGTGAGAAGATAACGAAATACCAAGGTTCGATTTATGACAGGAAAAGAAATTAGAATCTTAGGAAGATCTCCATCACTCCAGTAATTATAGGAGCAACCGGAGCCATGAAAAAGAACTTTAAAATCTACCTGATCAGTATACCTAGTGAACCAAGTGCAAGAGAGATATAAACAATTGCTCTTAAAGTGATGGTTAGAATCTTCAAACAATCTTTTGGTTAGAATGTTTGAAATTGAAAGAGAATATCTTGCATCCAGTATGATGTCTCATCCCCAGCAAAAAAAAAAAAAAAGGAATTTTATTGGGATTGACAAATTCAGATTACTTTGTGTTTTACAAATTTTGTACATTTTCGTCTCATTTTGGCATGCTAAATTGAATCGTCTTTTGTGCTAAGATGTACTATTTTATGAGTATTGACAAATTATACTAAAGTAATACAATCTGAATTTGTCAACACCTATAAAATGTTTTTTTCCTCTTCCTCTGTCAAGCATACTGGTACATGTTCAAATATGTCAGTTTTTTTTTTCTCTATTGACTGATTACTTGATGTTTTTGTCACTTTGCATTTAAAAAAAAAAAAAAAAAAAAAAAAAAAAAAGCCCTATTTCATACAAGAAAAGTGGGGTACCCCCACCTCTTTCTTTGTTGAACCAGCTGAAGTTCAGCTGTTGATGGTCTGTAATGCTTTCCCTTACTTCTCTGTGATTTTCAGAGAATTCTAAGCACTCCTAAAAGAAGACATTGATCAATGACACATATCTAGTTAGTTTGATTATATATTAGACTCTGATCTTTCCTAAGTCTGGAGTAGCCAGATCATATGGTTTTTGATTTTACTGTATTTCAGAGTTCATCTTGTTATGATAAGGTAAAACAATTATAGTTATGAATGTAAACTGATAGGTTGAAATAATAAAACATATAAAATACTGATGGCCATCTCAGATGATAAAAATTTGGTTCAACATTGCAATAATTTTATTTTGATTATTTTTATTTTAAATATGAAAGAAGAAATTTATATTTTGTAAAAAGAAATTGTACTTTCTTTACATTTTTGAAATTAATTCAAGAAATAATTTTTGCTATTTATTTTAGTGACCAATTCATCTACTAGTACACAGCAAGCCCGTGAAAATCTACAAATTCAACTTAAGCAGCATCTTGGTCAAACACAGACTACAACTTTACTGACCCCATCTGCTACTCAATCTCAGACATTAGTCATTCAGTCTCCAGTTACTCAAACAGTTACTTCAACAGCAACTCAAGTAGCTGTGTCCACTTCTTCAGTGGCAACTGCTAATAATCAACCTAAAAAGAAATTATTCTTAATGGTAAGATATTTTTCCATTTTTGCTTAAAATCTTTTTAAACAATGCTTGAACAAGCTTATAAAATATCTGTATTTTTTAATGTTTTCTGTTTATAAAAGTTTTGTTACCCTTTTGTTTTTTTGAGAGACAATAATTTCACTTCATTCACTACAATCTTATTGCAAAAAGTAAAATTTAAGCTGACATTACATATACATTTTTTATTAAATGTATTTGAACTAGAATAAATAATACTTATTCTTTGAGACTGGTCTTTGTAATTTTATGGATAGAAAGTAGCCATTAGTTTCTTAGGATTTGAAAAGAATCAGACTAAGCTCTATTTTCCACCTCATCTGATACCTGCATCAAGTGGTTCCTTTTTTTCGAAGAGACATGAGTCTCTTTTTTCACTTGGTTTCTTTATTTATTGTTAGCTCCATTGACAAAATTAACTGTTTATTTTATGAAATCTGATTGCTAATAAAAAAAAAAATGATATATTACAGGGTGGAATGATAAAATCGTTGCCCTAAATAAAACAACACTACAGAAAACAAAATACTACTGTATTTTAAAACTTTTATTGAAAAAATCTATTCAGATAACTTGATTATATAGTAGAGCTGATATCTATTCAATGTAGCAGACTTCAGCCTCAATCACCACCTAGATATGGGTGCATGCCTTTTCTACAAGTGCTGGCGGGAGCTCCGCAAATACTTAGCAGATGGCAGTGATCAAGCTGGCTTTGGTTCTGTGGGGGGTCATGTTGGTAATGTTCTCGATGTATGACCAAAGTAGTCCTGCGGATTCAGATCAGGGGAGAAGGGGGGCCAGTGAGAGAAGGGTACAAAGTCATAGCACTCCTTCTGATGCCAAGTCTGGGTCTTTTTGGACTTGTGGCCCAGTGCCGAGTTCTACTGCCAGTGGCCACCTGATTGCACCTGAGGATCACCACACTCTTCAGCACATCCAGATACACTTTGGTGTTGACTTTCCAACCGACTTGAAGATATGAGGTGACATAATGTGTCCCTCACTTGAAACCATACCAAAGACTATAAAAGTGGCCGGATACTTTGTTTTCATCACCCTGGGCATGTCTAGCGATGCATTTTGGGTGCTGGCAATGTTCGTATTATAACTTGGATCGGTAGAGAGTGGCACATCTATGACACTATATGGTGTCCTGAATGCATGCAGCGAGGTGCATATTATGGTGAGGGGGGTGTTTGACCGGACGGGATGGTGTGAGGGAGTGCAGAGAGATGCAAAACCTTAGCTAGGAAAATAGGACCAGCTGCCGATGTGTCATTGTAAGCTTGTTAGACACAAAGCAGATGTTGTGTTGCATCAAAAAAGGGAGACAGATTTGGAATTATCTACATGTCAAAAGAGATGGTCTTGTTTTTCAAATAGAGGAAGAGAGGGCAGAAAAGGGGGTGTTGATGTTGTTTTAACAGAAATGTCTATGGTATTTTGTCAGAAAGGAAAAAAAACAAATAATTGTTTTATTTCATTGCTGTTATATATCTATTAACAACGAAAAGGTTGTTTTTAAACCCTCTGTTGAGGGGTATGAAGAATGGGGGTCAAGGGTATGGTCGCCGCCAAGCATTGTTCGACTTGGGGTGACTAATCACGGTAGAGATAAGCTCTAAGAGAAAGAAAGAAAGGTGTTTGTAACCACTGTCTGAAGGAGAGGTGGGGAAAAAGGGGTTGGATTTAGAAAAAGGAATTCTAAACAGAAGAGTCGTAGCCAGCAAACCGAACGGCTGGGCTAGTCAAGCGCTCCCAATTTGGAAGCCCTTCAGGGCCTGATGTTATGATGGGAACTAGCCTGTGTTAATGGGAACTCTGACTTTACTGGTCTGGTCTTACATCGTTCACTGCTATAGTCAGTCGCCTCAAATTAGATAGTAGTTATGAAGTAATGAAAACAATAAATAGTTTGTTGCTGTTATAAACCGGAGTTCTGTTTGTGGTGAGAACTCTTGATTTTGCAGCAAGCTGCAAGGACCAGCGGAGTGATTGATGTACCCAGAGACTACCTACACATGGAAAGAAAGACGATTCGATAGAGAGGCAAAGCGCCCCTCCATGAAAACACAGTGGGTAAGGACGATCAACAGGCCAACTTATAACGAGACAAGGTACGATCAAAGGACACCTGCCACATCGGGTGGAATCCGACAAGGTTAAGGACGCCCGGTATGGTTGTAACGGTGGGAATGCTGCAGGTACCGTCATCGTTATACATCTGATCTTGCTCATTGAACATTATGTCACTTGCAGACATGATAGAAAGTTCCTATCACTCTTGGGATTTATTGGTACATAACTGGCCAATTGGTTTGCAATAAAAAAAAAAATAAAAATAAAACTGGTTTTCATCAAACATAAATGTAGCAATGCAAATGAAAAATGGCTTAAAATATTTCAATATTGGTATCTATAGAAAAAGCTTGGTGAGCTAAGAAAGAATCTTTTTAAAAATTTTAAAAATCCAATTAAAATTAAGGAAGTTATGACTATTTTTGTGCCTCAAACGTTTGGATATTTTTACCTCTTTAAGACCATATGCGTTTTGTCACATTTTTTACACTACTTTTTCAGCAAAAATGCTATATTTTTGTTAAAACAGAAGATTAAGCAATGAAATTTACCATATAAGTGTATTTTTGTGCTAAGAATTAGAATATGCTACTGAAAATCTCCAAAAATTAATGGTTTCCAAATAATCTACAGTAAATGCACATAAATATACTGTGATTCCTTAAAAATTCCATTAAAAGAAAAGTTAAAGAACTCAAAGCGGAATTGTAATGCATTATATGTACAAATAACTGAAATCGAAATCTGGGACTGTTTAAAAATGAATATATTGCAATATTTCTTTGGTATTATTGTAGATTAATACCCTCCGTTAACCCCCCCCCCCCATCTGACCACCTCTCCAAAATATGTGATTTTAACTTTGTAGGCAATTACGTGTGAATACCTTAAAAAACTTTAATGAAAGATAAACAAGTATTATTTTAGAATTTTAAGTAAAATGATTCCCCATTTTGAGCCATTATAGTGTTTTAAAGCAGTTAACCATTTTTTTTTTTCTATCGCCTTCTATTTTTTTTCTGTGCGCCTTCTTTTTTTTTTTTTTTTTTTTTTTTTTCCTAAAGACTATTATGTGTGATTTTAAGAGGGTCTTTGTGCAATTATGAGAGGGTGGGGAGGTGACCACTCTGACTTTGAGTTAATGATAGAGCTAAGGAAAATTATGTGTTACGACTCAGCTATCTCCACGGAGAACTGAGATATGATCGCAACGATAATAAAAAAAAAATTTTTTTTTCTTCCGGGATTAAAACGTAAATAAATACGGGAAGGGATTATCCAAATTCTTCAGATACAACGGTAAAACATAAGACAGAAAAACAACTGAAATAACAAACAAAAGGCCGATGGGAATAAGGACTGTAAATTTGTTAAATAATTGCATTTTTATTTATTTATTTTTGTGTTGTTATAACACAAAAATAAATAAATAAAAATGCAATTATTTTGATAATTTAAAGAAGTAATGCATAAAAAAAATAAATTGTCTTGATCGAGAGAGAATGTTCAAGAAAAATGCCAGATCTCAATACAACGTTTTCATACTGGTTATTGTCGTCTGCTCAGTTCAAACAAAGAGTGAGAGATTTTGCTTCACTCACTGTCTTAGCGACTTTACTTCGTTCTTCTTCTTCGATTTCCTTCGTTCTTCTTCTTCCTATCCGATTTCCTAAAAAAAAAAACTAGCTCCAAATATACCAAATAGACTCCTTTTCCAATGTTCATTAAAAGCACCTCCTCATCTTTTATCCACCGCAGTATTACTGCTAATCATATCTGTTCCCAGTGTCGCCGTTGCCGGCTGCTTCCCTCAGCAGGGAGGAGCAGACTGTCTCTTCTGTCCTTCCTAAGCGTGCAGGTTAAAACGCCCCCCTCTCTCTATATATATATTTTCACCTCCCCCTCTCTATACAGCCTGCCAGCGTTGGTTAGCTGGTTTCTTTCTTTTTTTTTCTTTCTTTCTCCTCTACTGTCAGCGCTCGTTAGCTATTTCTTTTTTTTTTTTTTTTTTGACCACTATATCTCTTCATATCCTCTCTTGTTGTGATTGTTTTCTTGTTTTTTTTGTTTTTTTTTTCTGACTGAATGCAGACGACAATACAATTAATGAAAATAAAACAAAAACAAACAAACTCCTATTATAACCCTAACACCGTCTCTGTCCGAGAGCCGGGCCGCATCCGTCGCTATCCTGGTTCACGGGAGCATACTTGTGATGTACCTCTGGCCGTGTTCGTCGCTCCCAGCTCACAGGACCATAGATGCAACCCAGCAGGGCTACATTCTTACTTGTCTAGTGGTGGACCCCTCAAGGGTGACCAGACTCTCACTGGAAAATATCTTCTGCTCCTCAGGGCACGCGAAATGTGCATGACCCTAAGTCCGTGTGGCAACATTGTCGATTTCGGCTGTCACTCTGGCTTCGTGCTGGATCCAGTCTATCTCTTTCATCATCTGGCGTCAGGGCATACCTGAAATAAAACTGCATCCTCACTCAGGCCGGCAATCGAGAAACAAAGAAAAACTCTGGAACATTTTTATATAACGAAACAAAATAATTATTCATAAATCATTTTACACTTGTTTAAAGTCGAGTTCCTTGATCCGAGCTTCATGATGCAGGTTGCATAACAAGTTCCTCTAATTAATTTACCAGCTAAGAACAAGAGCCTTTCAACTTAGCTCCTATGAGGGTCCCCCCCCCCCCAGGCGGTGTGAAAGCGATATGGACGCCTCGATGCCAGCTAGTAAAAAGGACTCTAACTCTAAAAAGCCAGTCGTTTTTATCAAATCAGAAATTCTCCTTCCACTTTTCTGGAGTTATTCTTTCTTTTCTCTTAGAGCTTATCTCTACCAGACCTCAACCCCCCACCTGCACTGAGGTTTTTACTTATTACCAATTAGGCATGATTAGTCACCCCAGGTCGAACAATGTCTGGAGGTGACCTCTACTCTTGACCCCCATTCTTCATCTCGCTCAACAGAGATTTTAAAAACAACCTTTCCGTTGTTGATAGATGTATAACACTCGTTTGTCTTTCTCTTAAAAACCCCACCCCGGCACTGATGTGATAAGCGATAACTATTCATTTCCCATTGAAATATTTTATTTCTTCTGGACATTTCTCATAAACATCTGTTTTTCCTTTACCAAGTGTCAGCATGCCCCCCCCTAACCATACCTCATCCTCTCCCATCTTCTCTTCTTCTATTTGAAAAGCAAGATCATCTGGTGTCGCCAGGTATCTCGTCATACTATTCTCTTTCGATTTGGAACAACATATAAAAGAATAATTAATTACATTTTTTTTTACTAAAAATGTAACAGTGTGAACATCCTGAAGACTTGATAGAAACAAAAAAAAAACAATTTTAGAATTTAGAGTGGGGTTAGTTTGACATAAATTTAATGTATTCACCATTTCAAGACCATTCTAGCATTTTAGGACAAATTTTATTTTTTAATGGGTGATAAATGGTGCACTTTTCTTTAAGGAAGGATTTTTTTTTTTTTTTAGACACTTATCTATCTAGCTTACCAAGAAACTTTGCTTGGTGAGGAGCTTGCCATTCAGACAGCGTTATTGTTAGGGCTAAAGAAAGTTTTAAGAGGAGGAGGCTTGCCACTTGTACCTAGGATTAAGGGAGTTTTTTTTTTTTTTTTTTTAAGAAGGCGTTTGACCCTCATATTTACGCTTAGTGGGTCATAATTATTGGCTTTTGAAAATGTTATGCCTTAGATTTTGGACATCAAATTACTTTTAAATATGGAATTTATTTTTATTTGTCGTAATTCTTAAGGGGTGTGAAACTTAACAAGAATTTCGACAAATAGACAAAAATAAATTTCATTTAAAACAAGTGACATGACTAACAGAAGACGTGACATTTGGAAAACTTATTAAGTATTTTTGCCCACTTATTTAAATATCAAAAAACATTTTTTGCTGTAGTTAACAAATCGTTCACAATTTTTTGATTTGGTTTTTGTTTTCAATTACATTTCTTGTCCGAGTGACACATTATTTCGTTAAACTTTCCAATTTAAGATTTTTTTTTTTTTTTTTTTTTTCTCTACCTGGACTTTGGGCCAAGATCAGTGTAGTATTCTGATGCTACACTTCGCCTTTTCTGTCCTCTGTCAGTGAAGGAGAAATCCTTCATGACTGAGACAATTTTTATGTTTGTTTCTATTCAGATTGACTCTTTTTGGCAAGCTGGATTTTCCTCACATTAACTGACCTTGTGTCTAACTGTCCTCATGGGGAGGCAAGTAAATAGGAACTTAACTAGAAACTGAGCAATATTGATTTTGTAGGTTTTTTTATATATGTAATTGGGTAGATTAGTGTCCATTCGATTATAATCTGCGGAAAAAAATTGTAAAAAAAAAAAGACGAAAAAATATATTGGGAGTGGGGGGGGGTACTGCTCGCACACGTGAAGCAAAAAAAATCATTTCACATTTTTTTTTTTTTTTTTTTTATTTAAAAAAAAAAAAAAAAAAAAAAACTGTTTAATTCACCGTTAATGTAATGGATAGAAGTGCACATGTTACACATTTGTTTTTCAACTATATTTTTAAAATTTCACCAAAAATAATACCGGATTGCTTTAAAATTATATATTCTGATAATCGAATAGCTCTAGTTAAAGCTAATTATGTTCTAATAATATGAGCTCCAACTAAATATGTAAGAACATTTTTTTTATATTCATATTTTCATTTTTTTTTTAATTTTTAATTCGTTCTAAGTTAAAAAACAAAACAAAAAAGTTTGTTTACAGTAAAGTAATTAATATCAGCCATAGTAGCTGCTGCTGCTTTTACAGATCGTTTTTGGATACTTTTTAAAAATAGAATGATTTTTTTCCAGGTATCATAATTTTAAATTGCTCGGTACCACAAAATATGCATTTTTATTTTTAATGGATAAATGACTACTATTTATTTAACATTGAGTGTCCGAAGAAATATTTTTTCAAAATTTTCCAAACTCGTCATGTTGAAGTATTTTTTGGGTTTTTTTAACACAACAAAAAAATGAGCTGTCAAAAGAATTTCAGACAACCAAATCTATTAAAAGTGATATTTTTTCTAGTTAATTTCCAAATTTTATGACAAAATTCTTAAGAGAATCGTGGTATGACCATTTACAAATCGGTGTGTGTGTGGAGGGGGGTGGGGTCATTACAAAATCTTACCGAAAACACTGTTTTACGATGCTAACATTTTTTGCACTTTATTTGCTTAAAATTCTTAAAATATATAATGTACATTATTATTTATTAGAAAGTATATTCATTTTCGAACAAAACAGTGGTATTTGAGAACATATGCTTTGGTTTTTAAAATATAATGATTTTAGCAGAACCCCCTTGAAATCCATAAAGCATTTTATCATCCGTGTGTATTGCTAGTAAATGGAATCATGTCATCTTTTCTAGGCAACAATTTTATGATTCTACCTTGTATATAATATTGTCAGAAATTACTTTCAAGTTAACTAGAAAACAAATTCGCCATATTTGCTGCTTGATGCAACTTTAAAGAGATTATGGTCATAAAAACAACAAAGATTTATCACAGCTTGAGAGATGAGTATGTGTAATTTTGTTTAGAGAGAAAATTCTTCTGTTTCTGCACTAAGATGTAACTGGTGTAGAAATCAGGCACCAACTTCAGACCAACACAACAAGCAGATGATTCCAGCCTGTGCCAGAGACGCATTTCCATCTGGTGTCATGGCATTACAAGCGCATGTGCTGTATTTCCGTGGACATTGGCAATACCTAATGTGCTTCAACAAGTCGTACCTTTTTATTTGTGGGTTAATTTTGAAAAGAATTACATTGATGGAAAGAGAATAAGCATTCAAATGATAATTTATTTTGCTTTTATGAGTTCAATGTTTTTATGCTCCAAGTTAAAAATGAAAAACAAATGGTAAAAAATGATGGCAGCAAAAAAAAAAAACTTTTTTTTTCAATGTTTATATTTCATATATTACGTTTGGATACACATTCATGGGTTCAAATTTGATTGGATATGGCTGAAATTTTACAGACTATATAAACTCTCTACTGGACTTTGATTTGTATTTTTACGACCACTGGAAGCAAAGTTGACGAAGAATATTTCAAAATTGATAAGATAAATCAGTATTATATATATTATATTTTCATATGGATAATAGTTCCAGAATTATTTTCATGTATAATATGTAAATATTTGATAATTTTTAATCGTGCGGAAATTTCCTTAAAATGTTATCTTTTTATAGAAATTAAAATCCGCTTTATGGGAAAATGGCTCGCTATGCGCTGACTTTAGTTAACGAGTTTTGTTTTGTAGTCTCTTAAAAATAGAAAACTTTTTTTCAGCCTTTGTTTTACTAAACTACTCATTTTTTTTATTCTAAGTTTTTCAATTTAAAAAAATTATTTTCAAGTTTTTCAAATTTGATTTTCAAACAATACTGAGCCAAAATTATTTTGTTGTTTTTTTTAACACTTTTAGTACATGTGTTTCTGTTATCGTATTTATAACTTACTTGTACTTAAGGTAGAATTGTTTTGTCTTTTTAGTGGTCAAAACAAAAATATATAACAAATGAAAGGTACTTGTGCACTTATGCTACCATGCTGAAATAATAGCGTTATTATTTAGAAACCCATTCTTAACATGGGGAGGGAAAGGTGTTTTGTTTATTCTGTACTTTCACCTAACAATTTAATAAAGAAAAGATGTTGTGAAACTTTAATTTAACTTGAAAATACTATTATAAAAAATAGCACAGTAACATAAGGGCATAAGCACCCAAATAAATCGTACCAAAGGCAAAAAATGAATAAAATAATAACAATAGTAATAATAATAATAATAACCGTTTTTTTCACAGGTACTCTTCTACCTAGTTGGATAAGTTTTTAGTGTTTTATTTAATGTAAAATGTTTATTTATTCGTCATTTATTTATTAGTAAGTAGTGTTGAGCATTACACAAGCATAAGAAAAATAGTCACGTGGTATCTCATGTCTTTGAAATCTTGACAATGACTTAAAAATATACAAAATACTGGTAGAAACTCAACCAATAAATGTCCTCGTGATTGTGTGGGTTTCTTATAGTATTATGTATATTTTTTTATTATTTTTAAATCTGTAAAACAAATCCGTTTTTTTTTTGTTTTTTTTTTTATTTTTACTGAGGAGATCTAAAAAAATCAATAAAATAATAACCGTTTCTCCACCTTTTTATATTTTTTAATATCGGAAAATTTTACGATATAAAAAAAATATATAGATAACATCTTTTTTGTTTAAATATCTTATTTATAAAATAAAATATGTAATTGTACTTTTAATTTATAATTTCATTAGGTTTTTTTAAATATTTAAATAAATTTTCATAAACAATATCTCAGTGCAGTAAAATAACGAGAAATCACAAAAAAAAGTCGGGACAATTAAAACTCATTATAATGAAATTCTGTATCGAAACAACCAATTTTTAGGTATTATGGAAATAAATGCATAAAAAAACTTGCGTCAAAGGTTTAAAATAATGTCGACCCTTGACACGTGTCCGTTCTCGCTGATTTTAAAATCACTTTTAGTAACAAAATATTTGGTTTCCACACATAAAAATTAGGCAGTTCAATAAAGAATTTCATTGTGATGTATTTTTTATCTAAGAAGTGTTGATATTTTTGTTTATGTCACTTCTCTTCTGTTGTTTTAATGAAAATTCAACTATGTAAACAAAGAAATAAAACAGTAAATTTTTACCTTGTTTCGACCTTATTTTTCTTTAAAATGATTACCTATTTAGATTTTTGGGTATGCTGAAAACGGATATCGCATTTAAATTTTCCGCAAATAAGTAGCTTTCTGGATATTAAGCAATGCCATTTCTTACGTTGGTGGTCATCTTGGTATGTGCGTTTGCACTTGCCAAGATGGCCACCAGTGATAACCGGTAATTTAGAGTTTTGTAAGATAACTAGAATAAAAGAGGGAAAAATATTTACTATCATGAAATGACGTTGGTGAGTAAACCAAGGAGGAGAAAATATAACTTTTATGGGAAGATGAGGAAATGTGTGTATTCTTATACAAAAATATGAGTTTGGAATGGTGAAGGCAGAAGCTTTGCATAGAAATAGTTTCTTTGGCTTTCTATAATGTCGGAAGTGACAAGAGAAAAATAATTCTATTAGATATGTAAATAGATAAAATATAGAAAAATAAGTATATTAGATATGTAAATAGATAAAATATAGAAAAATAAGTATATTAGATATGTAAATAGATAAAATATAGAAAAATAAGTATATTAGATATGTAAATAGATAAAATATAGAAAAATAAGTATATTAGATATGTAAATAGATAAAATATAGAAAAATAATTCTATTAGATATGTAAATAGATAAAATATAGAAAAATAAGTATATTAGATATGTAAATAGATAAAATATAGAAAAATAAGTATATTAGATATGTAAATAGATAAAATATAGAAAAATAATTCTATTAGATATGTAAATAGATAAAATATAGAAAAATAATTCTATTAGATATGTAAATAGATAAAATATAGAAAAATAAGTATATTAGATATGTAAATAGATAAAATATAGAAAAATAAGTATATTAGATATGTAAATAGATAAAATATAGAAAAATAATTCTATTAGATATGTAAATAGATAAAATATAGAAAAATAATTCTATTAGATATGTAAATAGATAAAATATAGAAAAATAAGTATATTAGATATGTAAATAGATAAAATATAGAAAAATAAGTATATTAGATATGTAAATAGATAAAATATAGAAAAATAATTCTATTAGATATGTAAATAGATAAAATATAGAAAAATAATTCTATTAGATATGTAAATAGATAAAATATAGAAAAATAAGTATATTAGATATGTAAATAGATAAAATATAGAAAAATAAGTATATTAGATATGTAAATAGATAAAATATAGAAAAATAAGTATATTAGATATGTAAATAGATAAAATATAGAAAAATAAGTATATTAGATATGTAAATAGATAAAATATAGAAAAATAAGTATATTAGATATGTAAATAGATAAAATATAGAAAAATAAGTATATTAGATATGTAAATAGATAAAATATAGAAAAATAATTCTATTAGATATGTAAATAGATAAAATATAGAAAAATAATTCTATTAGATATGTAAATAGATAAAATATAGAAAAATAAGTATATTAGATATGTAAATAGATAAAATATAGAAAAATAATTCTATTAGATATGTAAATAGATAAAATATAGAAAAATAAGTATATTAGATATGTAAATAGATAAAATATAGAAAAATAAGTATATTAGATATGTAAATAGATAAAATATAGAAAAATAAGTATATTAGATATGTAAATAGATAAAATATAGAAAAATAATTCTATTAGATATGTAAATAGATAAAATATAGAAAAATAAGTATATTAGATATGTAAATAGATAAAATATAGAAAAATAAGTATATTAGATATGTAAATAGATAAAATATAGAAAAATAATTCTATTAGATATGTAAATAGATAAAATATAGAAAAATAAGTATATTAGATATGTAAATAGATAAAATATAGAAAAATAAGTATATTAGATATGTAAATAGATAAAATATAGAAAAATAAGTATATTAGATATGTAAATAGATAAAATATAGAAAAATAATTCTATTAGATATGTAAATAGATAAAATATAGAAAAATAATTCTATTAGATATGTAAATAGATAAAATATAGAAAAATAAGTATATTAGATATGTAAATAGATAAAATATAGAATAATAATTCTATTAGATATGTAAATAGATAAAATATAGAAAAATAATTCTATTAGATATGTAAATAGATAAAATATAGAAAAATAATTCTATTAGATATGTAAATAGATAAAATATAGAAAAATAAGTATATTAGATATGTAAATAGATAAAATATAGAAAAATAAGTATATTAGATATGTAAATAGATAAAATATAGAAAAATAATTCTATTAGATATGTAAATAGATAAAATATAGAAAAATAAGTATATTAGATATGTAAATAGATAAAATATAGAAAAATAATTCTATTAGATATGTAAATAGATAAGATATAGAAAAATAATTCTATTAGATATGTAAATAGATAAAATATAGAAAAATAATTCTATTAGATATGTAAATAGATAAAATATAGAAAAATAATTCTATTAGATATGTAAATAGATAAAATATAGAAAAATAATTCTATTAGATATGTAAATAGATAAAATATAGAAAAATAAGTATATTAGATATGTAAATAGATAAAATATAGAAAAATAATTCTATTAGATATGTAAATAGATAAAATATAGAAAAATAATTCTATTAGATATGTAAATAGATAAAATATAGAAAAATAAGTATATTAGATATGTAAATAGATAAAATATAGAAAAATAAGTATATTAGATATGTAAATAGATAAAATATAGAAAAATAATTCTATTAGATATGTAAATAGATAAAATATAGAAAAATAAGTATATTAGATATGTAAATAGATAAAATATAGAAAAATAATTCTATTAGATATGTAAATAGATAAGATATAGAAAAATAATTCTATTAGATATGTAAATAGATAAAATATAGAAAAATAATTCTATTAGATATGTAAATAGATAAAATATAGAAAAATAATTCTATTAGATATGTAAATAGATAAAATATAGAAAAATAATTCTATTAGATATGTAAATAGATAAAATATAGAAAAATAAGTATATTAGATATGTAAATAGATAAAATATAGAAAAATAATTCTATTAGATATGTAAATAGATAAAATATAGAAAAATAAGTATATTAGATATGTAAATAGATAAAATATAGAAAAATAAGTATATTAGATATGTAAATAGATAAAATATAGAAAAATAAGTATATTAGATATGTAAATAGATAAAATATAGAAAAATAAGTATATTAGATATGTAAATAGATAAAATATAGAAAAATAAGTATATTAGATATGTAAATAGATAAAATATAGAATAATAATTATATTAGATATTGTTACATAAGGGCTGTCCCCTTTTCATGTATAAAAATAGAGATTTAGTTAAATGTAAAAATGAAATACAATAGACGAAATTCGAACCTAGTAATTTAGGTTTAGAAATAGATTACGAGAGAGAATTAGCAAATAGAATGTAAAAAAATAAACCATTGTTTAGCTTAGAGATAAAATAGTTTTAAGAAAAGAATGTGCATTTGTCAATTCTGTTATGAAATTCAATTGAAAGAATGCAACTACAAGATAATTTAATAAACCTGTTTTTAACATATTGGAAATATAGGTTACTGGGAATATAGATTAAAATTCCTTTTGTAAACAAAGGAAAAAGTTTTGGACACGCATTTCCAGAACACGTGAAAGAAGACATGTTTTAACATGTGTATGACGTCATGGAAAATGGGAAGTTCTCGATATAGTTAGAAACTTTAGAGTTAAGCAGAGAGAAACTGGGGGAGAGTCTGAGAGAGAGAGTCTGAGGACGACAGACGACAGTCCAGACATGGGATTCGAACATCTAGAAGCGAGACGGTCACCTTTGAAACTTAGAATGTGAAACTTGAATTCTTGACTATGAAAACCACGACCGGTTGGGAGAAGAAATAAACCCATCATGTGTTTTTATAAACGTCGTCTTTGTGTTGTAATTCTACCAAAAGGTAAAGTGAAAATTGCCATAATATGTCTTGTATATCATGTGTTTTAAAATATCTTTACATACACAATGTGAACACTAAGACTGTCTCAACACTACCTCCTCACTAACACTTCTAAGTATGAACATTTTATATATATAAATCTCATCATAACACGAACACAGAAACAGCATCACTCTTAATAAGACTCTCTAAGACTGCACTTTAATAAGACTCACTTTTAACAAAGAACAACAACAAGAATAAAAACAAGAATAATAATGAACTATATAACAATATGTAACTAGATAAAATATAGAAAAATAATTATATTAAATATGTAAATAGATAAAATATAGAAAAGGATGAATCTCTTTGTTTATAAAATAATATGCAATAAACTAATTTTGATAGAATTATTAGGTTATTCATGAATTTGTGACTAATTCTTGAAATCTTGAACTTAGAATGTTTTAATGAAGAAAAGTGTTACTTTTGGTAATTTATGTTTTTGTGGACACTCAGTTTCACTGAAAGCACCCCCTAAGTAGTCACATTTATATTGTGTTAGAAATCTGAGTTTTAGAAACTTTAAAATGTTGAAATAATGGAAAAGGTTTTTTTGTTTAAAAAATTTTAAAATAGTAGAATTACAGAAATGTTTTGGAGAAATATTTGGGCTGATTAGAAATTTCAAAATGGTTAGAAGTATGGAAAAGAATTTCAAATATCTTTATCAGTTAGGGAGTCTTACATATGAGATGCCTTCAATAAGTTTCCAGACTTTTCTGTATGGGCACTTTCATTGATAGTACACACATGAAAATCTAGTCCCCTTCGAAGTAATCTTCTCCGGCTGCAATGCATTTGTTGTAGCGTTCCAACAACTTCTGAAAGGCCCTATGGAAGTCCTCTTGTGTGAGCGTGCCAATGACCCTCGTCACAGCCCCTTTCATCATCGCAATTGTCTCATAACAACAGCCTTTAAGATTTTTCTTGAACTTAGGGAATAACCAAAAATCACAGGGAGCAAGGTCTAGACTATAAGACACTATTCAAGTCTCCATGAAGTTTTTCTCATAGAGGCCAATTTAGGTCATTTTTAAAAGTAAAGTTATATGGCTTGTCATACCATTTTTCTGTGTCAAAATTCAATGGGGAATTCAAAAACCGGTCAAAATACAAAATCTGGCCTAGTTTTAGAGATATTCGAGCATTTTCAAAGTGTGTCAAATCACTATTCAATTGAAAATTAGTATTGACTGGTTTCCTGAACATAATAAAATGATAGTCCTTGTACTGTTTTTTTTACTAAGAATCTGAAATTGAAAATAAAATACTTTTTTAAAGAGGCTGGAAGATTTACTGATTATTAAATTCAGAAATAACATGCACAATCATAAAGATGGCAAACAAAATAAGTTGCTTTACAAAGAAAAACCATTAATCAAGCAGTGTATGATAATCTCATGCCTAAGACAATGTTATACTGTTGCATGATATTCTTCGATTTTGAAGCCAGTGCAACATCACTTAATCAGTTTATCTCTCTGCCCAGAGAAGCAGTGTTGTCAAAATGGCTTTTTGATAATGTTGTACCGCAACAACAGCATGAAGTAAAGGAACAACAAATCAACTCTTGTGTTCAATGTAGTAAAACAATCTCACGTCATTATCATAACAAATGTAGAATATGCCTAAGTAGTATATACTGCGGCAATTTCCCAGAGCTTTAAATCTGTGATTGTGTCTTTTGGGTACATGGTTTTGAACATAATTCATGGGGTTTTCAGCATTTTCCTAGCATACACACCATGAAAGTACACTTTTTCAGAAAAGTTGAAAATTTGACTTGTATAATAAATTAATGTGTAGTCTGAATTTCAATAGTAATAAAACAATTGGCTCATACATATTGTCATAAATACCAGTAAGAAACTTTTCTATGAGATGGATTTTTTATTTAGACTTATTTAGAGCCTGTGATTTGATTTATCAAAAGAAAATTATTTTCAGGCTTCAAAAGCCAACGTTCTCTACAGAATTAGTTGTAACTTTTTCTGTTTGCATGATTTTGATAAAACTGCTGTTTTCTGATCAGTGGATGGTACGTTGTATTGGAATGACTAATATTTCACACTTTATGGATGCATTAGAGACTCTGTGGGCCATTAAAGCTAAAGAAATGTCAAATTTGGAAAAAACTGAAAAAAAATTGTCAGACGAAAATGTGCATTCTTGCATGGAAAATCCCCAATAAGTATTTTTGGTCTGTTTTTTTTTTTTTTTTTTTTTTTTTGTTAAATTCAATCTACATATGGTACTTTCTTGCTTGAATGCCTCATTTTGTGTCTTGGGTAAGTGAAATTTGAAATATGGCTTTTTTTTTTTCTGACGGCCTTAAAATTTTTTGTCACAAATTTAGGCCCATTTTTCTTTGCTCTAGCTCGAAAAATGTAAGTTAGAAGTAGGTAAATCCTATATTTACAACCACTTCTATTATCAGAAAAGGCCAATAAGTGCAGTCCTGATTTCTTATTTCCCAGTCCTATGCTTTGTGCACACGCTGCTACTGTCCCAATCTCTCAAATTCTTTTGTTGACTAAAAGTCGTATAGTTGGTATCAATTTGCTAACATTCATTCTCTCTGTGAGATAACTGCTGTAGTGCCACATGCATCGTCTTTGAATTCCGTTATAAAAGCAAATTTGATTGTAGGATCCAGCCCTTAGGTATCCTTAGGATCCAGCCCTTAGGTATCCTTGCTAATCCAGCCAATCTTTTGATTGATTGTTTTTTTTTTTTTTTTTTTTTTTTTTTTTTTTTTGACACAGTGGTCACCCCTTATCAAGGCCTGGAAGCCACTCGGGGATAAGGGTTATTGCAAGTACGTACATTACGTTAGTGTGGAGATTTGATGAAGTGTTGATGTTACATGATAAGGGCTGTCCCCTGTTCATGTAAGTATAAAAATAGAGAGATTAGTTAAAATGGAAATAAGAGAAAGCAGAAATCGAACCCTGGACATAAGTTTTAAAGAACAATAGGTTTAAATGGAATGTCCAGTAAATTGTTAATTCGGATGAAATAAATAATAAATAAACTATTCAATTGTTAAAAGAATGTGGATAATAAAATATGAGTTAAATAAATTAGATATGTAGGTTAAATTCCTTTGTGGAAACAAACAAGGAAAATAGGTTATTGGGAAATCAATGTCGAAAACGTGCAAAGTCGTGCATGTTGAGACACGTGAATTTTGCTCACGTGGCCGGGATGCATGGAGTTCTCAATATAGCAGGTGGGAGTTAGTTGGTGGAGAGAGAGTCAGAGAGAGTCGGAGAGAGTCAGAGACAGTCAGTGAGAAAACTCAGAGACAGGCGGACGTCTGAAGCGAGACGTCACTTCAGAAACTAAGATGTGAAACTTTGAGTTCTTAATGAGGAAGTCGACCGGTCGTCAGAAAATAAATTCATCATGTGTTTGTGATAAAGCTCATCTTTGTGTTTGTGATTTCTACAAAAAGGTAAATTGTATTGTTATTATATGTCTGTGTTATAAAATGTCATTGCAACAACATCTCTCTCTCTCTAAGATACAACATCATATGTAATAAGACAAGAACTCTCACTCAGACTCATATCATTACTAATAAGAACTCACGTAACATACTCGCACAAGTGGTATAGTCCAATACTAATAATGATAACTATATAACAACTCTCAATTTGGTGCCGTGACCAGGATTCGAACCTGGGTTACCACGGCCACAACGTGGGGTCCTAACCACTAGACGATCACGATATCTCAATTTGGTGTTCGTGAACCTTTTGCATCAGCGATGCAGAAACCGAACCTGGGGTCGATACCACGAAAAAAAAAGAAAAAAAGAAACACAACGTTTTAAAGGGGTCCAACATAATTTTTAAAAATAAATAAATAATACCACGGAAAAAGAAAAATTACACGATCACAGAATTCGAAAAAGAAAAAGAAACACAACGTTTTAAAGGGGTCGAACATAATTTAAAAAAATAAATAAATAATACCACGGAAAAAGAAAAAAATCACACGATCACAGAATTCGAAAAAGAAAAAGAAACACAACGTTTTAAAAGGGTCCAACATAATTAAAAAGATAAATAAATAATACCACGGAAAAAGAAAAAAAATTACACGATCACAGAAATGCGAAGAAAAAAAAAATGATGGAAAAAAAAAAAAAATTTGAACATACACGCACACAGAGAACAAAAGATACAAGAAATATTAAAAAGAAAAAGAAGAAAAGGCCGATATGCCGTAAAAAGAAATTCGTAGTAATGGAAAAAAATAGTAAACAAGTCACCATGCGTAATTCATTGATAAATGAATTGGTCTGTTAAAAAAACACACACACACACACACATACACGCGAAGGCAGAGATTGTGTCACCCATTATTATTGTTTTGATATGAAATCGTTTGGACGAATTGTTGAATTTAATCTGTCAATCAAAACAGGAATTTCAAAGGTCTCTATGAAACAGCGTGTAAATTGTTTTGAAATGCATTTTGTGTTCATAGTGAACTTTTCGGCTTTTGCGTGTTCATTTATTTTGTTTTTGAAAAAAAAGGGACAATTGTTTTGGACAGACTGTTGAATTGTTGTTTCTTACAGATGATTTTTTTTTTGTTGTTAAAAAAAAAAAAGTTATAACTGTTGCAAAATGTTTAAATGTATTAATGTATTTTTTTTTTGAAAATGTTTTTATGATGTTGAACAAATATTGTAAATTGTCTTATGTATGTAATGTTATGATTTTCACAGCAAGAATTCAAAGTTATCCGTAAATATACATTAGATTAAAATGATCTAGTAGAAAATAAGTTAAGACGTATGGTTGGCTTACAGATTCAGTTAGAATTTTAGAAGGGGGACAAGAATTAAAATTACGTAAACGGGCATTTGGAGAGTTTTTAGATGTGATACGCCGTAAGAAAGATGTTTTGTTTTAGCATTTGGTTTTGTTGGTTTTTTTTTTAGAGATCCTAAAATTTTTTCTCCAAGAAAAGTGACTTGGTAGGGATTGATAAGCACAAGAAGTGCCCCTATACGAAAAATTTGGGAACCTGGTTAATTAAGTGCTTAAAATAAGCTAGTTGCACGTAACGACTCCAAGCAAAGTGGTAAGTCTTGGCTTAGTTAATAAACAGGCGTTGGAAAGAATACGAAAATTCTTAAGGGGACCAGTAAACCGATAGGTAGTCCCGAGGCAATCACATATAGCTTAATGAAGTAAGAGACAGGCAAAAATATGCCGTAGATTACGTAAGAAAGATATAACCTTGTATTTTTTTTTAGAGACGCATGAATGTGGGATATATCTGCTGGATCTTGGAGGCTCTGGTGAGAGGAAAGAAAAATCACAAAAAAAAACGGGCAATTAGATAGAATTTAGGCGCAATTAAGTTGTTGGTCGCAGGAAACGTGTTAGTTAGTTAGGGGTGATATTTCTAAATCCTCGTCGAAGTTTCAAGAATCCAAGCAAGGAAATCCGAGTGAATCCGTATGAGAGAAAAAAAGGTATATCTTAAACTTCTGAAGCCAACCACAAAGATTTAAGTATATGAGCTTTGGTATGTCCCGTATGAGATAGTTATAGAATAAAAAACAAAGCCATACTTGATAAGACTAACCATGCGGAAAGAGAGATCAGAGCACTTTTGAGACGAAGGAAGTCGTCCATTTCGAGAAAGGTGAAAACCTCTAGTCTGCGGCATATGGGTGGCTGGAAAATAGCTGATGTGAATTATAGGAATACCCTACACCCAAAAAGTAAATGCCACAAAGATCAGAAAGGTTCTGATCTTATAAAAAAAAAAATAAATAATTGTGAAATCGGCCGTGAAGGGCTGACTAAAAGAGATTTTTTTTTTTGTGTTTTTTAGCCTGATCTTTCTAGCCGTGTGGTTGTGTAGATGTAAAAATAAAAAAAAAAATGTACTAAAGTTAAAAATGCATACATTTTTTTTGTGAAATATGGAAGGGAGGGATGTTACATGATAAGGGCTGTCCCCTGTTCATGTAAGTATAAAAATAGAGAGATTAGTTAAAATGGAAATAAGAGAAAGCAGAAATCGAACCCTGGACATAAGTTTTAAAGAACAATAGGTTTAAATGGAATGTCCAGTAAATTGTTAATTCGGATGAAATAAATAATAAATAAACTATTCAATTGTTAAAAGAATGTGGATAATAAAATATGAGTTAAATAAATTAGATATGTAGGTTAAATTCCTTTGTGGAAACAAACAAGGAAAATAGGTTATTGGGAAATCAATGTCGAAACGTGCAAAGTCGTGCATGTTGAGACACGTGAATTTTGCTCACGTGGCCGGGATGCATGGAGTTCTCAATATAGCAGGTGGGAGTTAGTTGGTGGAGAGAGAGTCAGAGAGAGTCGGAGAGAGTCGGAGAGAGTCAGAGACAGTCAGTGAGAAAACTCAGAGACAGGCGGACGTCTGAAGCGAGACGTCACTTCAGAAACTAAGATGTGAAACTTTGAGTTCTTAATGAGGAAGTCGACCGGTCGTCAGAAAATAAATTCATCATGTGTTTGTGATAAAGCTCATCTTTGTGTTTGTGATTTCTACAAAAAGGTAAATTGTATTGTTATTATATGTCTGTGTTATAAAATGTCATTGCAACAACATCTCTCTCTCTCTAAGATACAACATCATATGTAATAAGACAAGAACTCTCACTCAGACTCATATCATTACTAATAAGAACTCACGTAACATACTCGCACAAGTGGTATAGTCCAATACTAATAATGATAACTATATAACATTTACTTAAGGGAGCGGTTCATTAGGAATTTGTTAACGTTGGACTTGAACACATTCAAGTTGTAGTCAGGTGGGAAGCAGGCAGACGGAACAGAGTTCCACATGCGTGCAGTTCTAAGAAAGAAGCTTTGTTCATGGAATCCACGTTTTGATTTTTAGGCACAGATAAAGAGTGGGGGAAATTTTTCACAGTGGATTCGGCTAGACGGGTGTTTTTCGTGAAAGATTGGCGAGGGGGGACCAGAGATTGGAGTTCAGACGAGCACCTGCCATGGAAATAACGATAAAACAAGGATAGGCTCGCAACGTCTCTTCTGAGAGAGGTTGCAGGGTAGAGAAAAGGGATTGTATACGTATGACTCTCCTGTCTATTTGAATCATTTTAGTTTTTCATTTACTTCAAAAGGTCTTTTGGTAAATGCTGTCAGTTGTCTCATTTCTATCTGCTCTTCTTTGCTCATCTCAAGATAGAGAGTAAAATGCATCTCCATGCAGAAATAGAATAAAACTCACAAGGTGTTGCACTTTTTGGAGCTTAGCTACCAATACCTTCTTAATCCACCCAATTACATCACCTTTTCTACTAAAAGGCGGTATCACATCCTTTCCAATTCTCAGTAGTTATGATTCTATGATTTCTTCAGCTGAAATAGCTTGTCTGATATGAAGAAGCAAATATTTGAACTTGCACCAACTTCTCAATTCGTACTGATTCCTCTTAACTCACTATACACCAACTACCAATGTTTCTGCTCACTGTCAGCTGTCAAAAATTAGCCCCCCCCCTCCATCCTCTTAAATTTTTTTTTATAATCTCTTTTCTCCCACATATGCAAATTCATACCACTCCTATTTAACGATTCACAATCTCATATTCCTCTTTTTCTTTCGTTCCTCTGAAAGCCGAAACAGATGTGCTGCCACTTGTAATTTATTCTTTGTTTTTACAGAAAGAACAAATGGTTGAAGCCAAAGAAATGTTTAAAGTATCCAATAAAGTTACGCGTCCTGAAAAGGCCCTTATTCTCGGTTTTATGGCTGGCTCTCGAGGTAAGTCAAATATGAAACTAGTCTTCTGTGGCAATCATATAAATTCTAAACCTTTACTTTCTCATATACACATGGATATAGACAAGTTAAAATTAATTGCATAATTTATCATTACAAGTATATAATCTCTGTGCTAATAAAACATCTGACAAATGACAAAAGTTGATTTCATGATTTTTTAATTAAAAAATCTAACAAATTGTCGTAAATTATAAAAATTAGTTAAAAGAAAAATAATGCTAAAACTAGCAATACACATGGCCGTTAAAATGCTTTGGATAATCACAGATTTCAAGGGGTTTCTGCTAAAATAGTCATATTTTAAAAACCAAAGCACTTTAAGTCTTCAAAATACCACTGTTTTGTTCAGAAATGAATATACTTTCAAATGAATTAGTAAATAATAACATACATTATATATTTTTAGAGTTTTAAGCAAATAAAGTGTTAAAAATGTGAACATCATAAAACGGCATTTTCGGTAAGATTTTGTAACGACCCCCATCCCTCGATTTCTAAACATTCGTACCTTGTTTCTGTGAAGAATTTTTTAATGAAATTTGGAAATTAGCCAAGAGAGATGTCATTTTTAATAATTTTGAGTGTCCGAAATTAATTTGACCACTCGTTTTTTTTGTTGTTAAAAAAAAGATTTCAAAATTATGAGTATTGAAAATTTTGAAAATAATTTTCTTCGGACACTCAGTATTAAATAAAACAATCTTTTTACTATGTCTATTCGTTAAAAAGATGATTGGACAGTGTAGCAATTTAAAAACATAATATTCGAAAAAATCGTTATGAATTTGAATCAAGACTTCTGTAGTATTAGTGATAGTAGCAGCAGCGATAATATGGCGTAAACAGACGTTTTGTTTTTGTTGTTTATTTTTATTTCAAATCGATTTTTTTTTTAATTGAAAATCTGGTTATAAATAAAAATTCTTACATGTTTAGTTAGAGCTATTTTGTTATCAACCATACAAATATTTTAAAAAACTGGGTAGTAGTAAATTTTAAAATATTTTAACAAGCGATTTCAGTTTTTGGCACATAAAATGCATTACAACTAAACTTTGAGTTCTCTAACTTTTTTTCTTTTAATGAATACATGGCATTTTTAAGCAATCGCAGCATATTTAGGTGCATTTACTGCAGATTATTTGGAAACCATTCATTTCTGGAGATTTTCATGAGCATATTCAGATTCCTTGCACAAAAATACACTTATATGGCAAACTTCATTGCTTAGTCTTGTGTTTTAACAAAGATATAGCATTTTTACTGAAAAAGTAGTGCAAAAAATGTGACAAAATGCATATGGTCTTAAAGAGGGAAAAATATCCAAACACGCAGGGCATAAAAATAGTCAAAACTTCCTTGATTTTAATTGGATTTAAAAAATTTAAAAAGATTCTTTCTTAGCTTATCAAGCTCTTTCTATATATACCAATATTGAAATATTTTAAGCCATTTAAATTTTTTCATGTATATTGCTACTAAAACTTGATTAAAAATGATGCATAAAAGTAAATAATGAAATTACACCTATACTAAACCATGCATTCATGTAATATTTCACTTTTTTCTAAGATTCAAACATTTGACAAATACGGCATGGAATGATAAAAACAATTTTATCATTCCACGCCCTAAAAACAATAACACTACAGCTTTATTTTAAAACTTTTATTGAAAAAATCAATTCAGGTAACTTGATTAGGTAGTAGAGCTGACATCTATTCAATGTAGCTGCCGTCAACCTCAATCATCGCCTTGATACAGGTCCAGAACTGGGAGCATGCCTTTTCCACAAACGCAGACAGGAATTCAGTGAATACACGTCAGATCAGGCTGACTTTGGTTGTTTTAATCGTAACATGTGATTGACTCCAACTCCTGCTGTAATTTCTATAATTTGTGGGTCCAAAAATATAAAAAGTGTGAGACAAAGGAAACGAGAGGGAGATTTTAAATAAAATTTCATTTCTATTCATTTTGTTTTAATGGATCTAAAACATATATCAAAATAAGAACAAAAATTGCAAATGAATTATAGAGCAAAATTGTGTGAAGCAAAGGTCCTGCTAAATAGTCCATAGAAATATGGCTTGTTTTCAAAAATTCTTGAAAAATCTTTTATGCTTAAATACCAGTAGAGCTGACATAATGAAAATATATAAAATGCAAAAATTCAGTATTTCTACATACGTACATGTCTGCATAATAATATGTTAACATTTTTAACTGGGAGAAATGTCTTGTGTAGCTATATAGTACACATGAATATACATTTTTTTTAACATGTGGAAAAGACAGAAAAATATTTTTTGTCGTTAACATGGAAAGAAATTAAAAGGAGGATTTAATGGTACTTTGTCGCCAGCAGCTTCACAAGAATAGTGATATGATCAGGATACAGTGCCAGCCAGTTTTGGCACCTTATCTTTGACGGATTGCACTGGCAAAGTAGCGCTTCTCCTTTCGAAGGTCTCTCTCTTGATCTGGTGTTGGCTCCTGCTCTCGGCAACAGATCACTATAGATGTTGCAATATTTTCATTGTTCTGACACTTAATTTGATGTTAGACGCTCTGTCCAGTTCTTGGCATTTCTGTTAAGCCACAACCACAAAGCTTTCTCAGTTGTGGTTTGGTTTTCTGTTATTAGCTTGCTTGTTTCAACTGCATGAATTTTAATCAACTTCTCAGTTGATGAATGAAACTTTTCTCGAAACTTCGGACTCCCACTCTGATGTGGTAAAACTCTACATCCCATCTATTTTTTTCAATCAAAGTTTTGTTTGTCTTTTCTTTCGTCAGCAGCCTTCCCAACTTATGGTCAACTCCATCAATACCGTTTTCTTATCTTTGCTCCAAATCGCTAATGTCTAGACGTTGAGCTGTGGGAACATAAGCGGTGAATCCAGCTCAACTGCTAACTTCTACAAACCCTTCCATCTGTTGTCAATTTCCATTCTCTTTTACGTTTTTTACTGAGGGTTCTTTCCCTTGTTTCACAAAGTTACTCCTTTCCAGCTGTTCAATCTTTTCACCTTTCCCTTTGTTTATATCATCTATCTTCTTTTGAAATCTGTCCTCCACAACTTTGAATAACTGATTGTGCCTCTAAGTTTGTCAGATCAATCTTAGAGGGTAGTGAGAGAGAATATATAATAAATTTCTGAGTTTTTAAGAATGTGGGCGCATAAACATTTGCTCACCCTGGAAATCTGGAGATAGGCATGTTGAATCTTCCAGACTGATCAAAATCAAATTTTCTACTTTCATTTAGAGGGTGATGAAATTATCATGTGACCAAAATTAATACTACAGTGCTTATAAAGTGATTGGGGAGGGCTCTTGGAGAAAAGTATTAATAAGACTGTAAGGAAACTATTATTTTTCATGTCTAAATTTTTTAAGCCATTAAATTTGTTTTATAATCTTTTATTTTGGAATCTAAAGATTATTTAATTAGTTTATTATTTAATTAGTTTATTTCTAATAAGATTTAGAATATTTTCTTTTATAAACTAAATTTTGAATTTAATTGAGAAAACGGGGTAATATTAGATTAAAATATTTAATATTTGAGTGTTTATTATCTTACTAGGAACTGTACATATATTTATGTAAATGCTTGCTTTCTTTTTTTCCTCTTTTTTCTTCAAGATAATCCATGCCCAAAACAAGGTGATATCATTAATATCCAGTTAAGCGTGAATGAAGAGATATTACATCAACCTGAAGGAACTAAAAAAGTTATTGTGGAAACATTCTTTCAAATGAACTATGCCACAGGTGAATGGAAAAGAGTTCGGAAAGTACACTGAGGTCATTTTTTATTTTCCAAATCTTTTTCGTATGGTTTTAAATTATAACCCGACCTAACTGACTAGAAATGAAGCTTATTGATCAAAAAATAAAAACAACAAAATATGAAAAGAAAAGCGTTTGTTTTTTGTTTTTTTCTTGTTTATTTTGCCACTTTCCAAATAATATGATCTTACCCTGATTTCTTCTATATTTTAAAATATGGGAACAAATGAGTCATTTTACATAAACTTCCTACTATCAATGGGAGGAGTATAGCATGTCGCAGGCGGTGATAATTCATTCCTCATTACCTACTGTTTCCAGTTTTGCAGCCCTTGGAGAAATTATTGGAACAGTATTCCAGATTTTTTTTTTTTTTTACAAAGGCTTGGAGAACACACAAGGATAAGAGACCATAAGAGGATTAATGAGTGTACAGTGATCAAAGGGAACATGTAGTAATCGTTAGTGGAAATTTGGTAAATTGGATGACTTAAGGGAACAGCTCAAGAATTTGTTTACTTGAGGACGACCAGCTGGAAAGCAGGAAAGAGTTTCACAAGCATGCAGTTTTAAGCTTTGTCTACATTTAAGTTTAGGCACAGATAAAGAGTGGAAAACAAGAAAACAGAACAGAGTTCCACAGGCGTGCAGAAACTTTGTTCATGGAATCTACGTTTAGGTTTTGGCACAGATAAAGAGTGGGGGAAATTATTGACAGTGGTTTCAGCTAGACAAGTGTTTTTCACGAAAGTTTGGCGAGGAGGAACCAGATTGGAGCTTAAACTTGTAGCATTCCAACAACTTCTGGAAGTCCTCTTGTGTGATGATCATTACAGCCTCTTTCATTTCCTTAATTGTCTCATAATGATAGCTTCTAAGGTTTTTGTTTATTATTATAAAGGAATAACCAAAAGTCATAGGGAGCAAGGTGTGTGTGGGGTGGTGGTGAAGAACTGTCTTGATGCCCATCTGGTAGTAATACACACGGACAGCCTCAACATAGTATTCCTTGTTGACTGTCTGTCCCACTGCCAGTGCATGTAGATCATACCCGTGCTGTTAAAAAAAAAGGGATCATCATAAGTTTCTGAGTAGATTTGCTCTGTCTGGCCTTTTGGGTTTGGGAGAACCAACATGCTTCCACTAGGAACTTTGTCTCTTGGTTATTTGCAGGTCACCAGAGCATTAAGAACTGTGGGATCTAAATTGATCAGCTTCACCTTTCTCCTGATTGACAGCCGTCTTTCCTTCTGATCTTCTCCAAAACAAACTTTCTTTTTGATCTTCTTGGGACAAACTTCGCACAAATCTTCCGCATCTTCAGTTCGTCTCAAATAATTATGCCTCTATAGACACACAAATAATTATGCCTCTATAGACACACGACAGTCCTAATCCATTAAATTCTTTATTTAGTCAATCAACTTATTTCTCCCACACCTCTCATCATTCCTCACAGACTCCTTGCCTTCCTTGAATCTCTCAAAATACCACTCAAAATCTGATGCTTATTGAAGATACCTCATTTTTCACATACAAAATTTAAGTGCACATTTACAAAAGTATTTATCATTTTTTTTTTTTTACTTTTGTAGGTAGCCTACATTTATTAATTTAAAGTATCTGAACTAAGCATACTTGACACATATTCGAAGGTATTAAACGTTCTAAAATATTGGGAAGAGTATTTTTTTAATTTATAAATATAAAACGAAATGCCTGTACTTACATTTTTGTAAGAGTTCTGCTCTTAAGGTTGCAGATTTTGGTTTTCGTTTAAGAGCAAAATGTTTGATAGGTTGCGGCAATTGACCAGCAACAGAGACCAATGCGGTTTTGTTAAGAAATTGGCATTCAATTGGAAGCATTCGTATGTCTGCATTCTTTTTAACCACTTTTTTGACTTAATGATTGAAAAGACGTTTCCAGCTATACCATAGCTGGAGATTTTATGGAGTAGACTTTTATGCTATACTCTTGACATATCAAAGGCCTCTGTTGAGATTTGCTAATTCTATGGGATGTAACTGCTAGCACATCTGCTGTAAATCTAGCAGAATGGAAACCATATTGCATGTCACTGAGGAGGTTATTTTTGCTGAGGTGATAGCTGATTCCAGCAACTTACTCATGATGCACAGGAGACTGATTGGTCTGTATTGAGAGGGAGATGAGTGATCACATGAATTTTTAAATACAGGACATTCTGATGAGGTTTTCTAGGGTGTTGGTAAGCAACATGTGTATAAAATATTGTGCAAAGATTGTGCAAAGTAAACAATGTACAAACAATGTGCAAACAATATGCATATAAATAATTTGCAAACAAAAAATATATATAATGTATAAAGCAAATAATGTTCAAACAAAGCAAACAATATGCAAAGAAAGCAAATAATTTGCAAACATTGTACAAATAAAGCAATGTACAAACAAACGTCTCACGAGGACAAAAAACAAACAATATGCAAACAAAACAAGTAATGTATAAATAATGTACAAACTAAGCAAATAATGTGCAAAAAAATCATGTGTATACAAAGAAAATATTGTAAAAACAATGTGCATGCAAAGAAATATTGTGCAGAAAAGCAAATGATGTGTAAATATTGTACAAACAAAGCAAATTTTGTTCAATGTGCAAATATTGTGTAAATAATGTGCAAAGCAAATAATGTGTAAATATTGTGTAAACAATGTGCAAATATTGTGTAAATAATGTGCAAAGCAAATAATGTGCAAATATTGTGTAAATAATGTGCAAAGCAAATAATGTGTAAATATTGTGTAAACAATGTGCAAATATTGTGTAAATATTGTGCAAACAATCTACAAAAAAATCTGGCAATATTCTTTTTTAGATTTTTGTCATCACAAATTAAAACTTGTTGAAAAAAAAAAAACAGGATTAAATATCAAATAATTCATTTTTTATATATAAATCTTAACTTTTTAAATTGTAAGAAAAGAACGCTACAACAACAAACTGTGGCAGATCGTAAAACAGCTCGTTTTGATTTGTAGAGCGCCGTTTGGAAATTATGAGCGTGGTTTGTTTTGATTTCATTCAATTTGTTATTGGAGTCATGTTGTGACAATCGTTTTCATTCAATCGCGTGTATAAAATAGCAAGTGTTGCTATTTTTAAAAGAAATGTGCTATAGTTTCGATTTTGTTCTTTTGATTCTTAACTTTGCTGGTTAGAAATTACAAGCATTATATGTATATCGACGTCACCATCAGCAATGCAAACGGAAGTGGTGGAGGTGTCAGAATTTTGGCCACACACTTTTCTCACAACAACAAAAATAAAATGAACATATTTCTGGCGGACGCAGTTGAAGCAGCCAACGAGAAAATTTAGAAGATTGTCTAAATTTTCTCGTTGGCTGCTTCAACTGCGTCCGCCAGAAATATGTTCATTTTATTATTTATTTTTTCCAAAAACCAAAATATCAGCAGTAGCAATCTTGTTTTGCAGCCGGTCCAAAAAAGTATTTAAACGCATCAAACATTCTTTCTTCCTCTTTCCCTTCTTTCTTCTCTTCTCGCTCCAACGTGAGACGAGAACATGCCTCTCGTTTTCATCTTGTCGCTTTTAAAGCTGTCGAAACCAGGCACTCAAAAATCACATGCACCCATTCCGTACATTTTCTATAAGAATTAATAACAATTACTTTCCTCATGGGACTTTTTAATAAGGCGAACTTCACCAGTTATAAAACACAACATTGAAAAAAGGACATTATTTTCATACAAAACTTTCACCTTCTAATCTTATTAATTCAACGAAGGACTTTCATTCTAATCAAGATTTCTCAAGAATTTCTGGAAAAAGAGAAAAGAACTTTTTGTTGAAAGACTGAATTTAAAGAATATTTTCTATTTTGTATGTGCCTTTCTTTCGAGTAAGAATTGTTTTTTGTATTTTTTTTTAATTTTTTATTATTTATTGTATTTTTTTTAAATTTTTTATTATTTAAGAATTTATTATTTTTTTAAATTATTTTTTAAGAATTTATTATTTAAGAATTTATTATTTAAGAAAATAAAATAAATAAAAAAAGCAACCATAACATTTTATTTTCTTTAAATAAATTTGGATCATTTTAAACTCAATCCGGGTCAGTATTTCATTGGCTCATTTATTTTGCTCGTTTATTTTTTCCTTTTTTTTTTTTTTCTTTAAAAGACGGATTTTTTTTTTACTTTAAAAAGACAGATTTTTGGGGTGACAACCCCAAAATTTCGGTCTTTTCAAAAACGTCACTACAAAAAAAAGCAACAAATGGCAAAATTCAAAGTTTGTTTCGATTTTGTTACCCAAGTAACAAAACGAAACAAACTTTGAATTGGCGGATCCAAAAACTACAACAACGGCAAAATGCTACAGAAGCACAAATTTGGAAACAAACTTGGTTCCATTTTGTTAATAATTGATCTTTGCAGTTTTAGAAAAACTGTACACGTTTCGCCGTTGTAGTTTTTGGATCTGCCAGTAATAAAATCAAAACAAACTTTGAATTTTGCCATTTGTTGCTGTTTTTGAAAAGTCAAAATTTGGGGATCGTCACCCAATAGATTCAAATAACAAATAAATGTTATCAAAGGCAAGATAAGTTACTTTTTAAGGGATCGTCACCCAATAGATTCAAATAACAAATAAATGTTATATCAAAGGCAAGATAAGTTACTTTTTAAGTTACTTTTTTTTTTTTTTTTTAAGTTAGGATATGTTTTTAGTGTTTTTATTTAATGTAACATGTTTATTCAGCGCGAAAAACATACAGCGTTTACCGATGTATTGGAAAATTTAAAATGCTACCCGACTAGAGAGACACGGTAAGTTTGGGAAAAGGAGTTATAAATAAAAAAACTAAACAAAATACAGTTAGAATATATGTTACCGCGACATAGGCTTTTTTTGCATGTTTTTTTTTTATTTTTTCAATTTTTGCGGATCACTTTAGCAATAAATGGCAAAATACCAAGCTTGTTTCGATTTTGTTTGATTAATTATTTGATTTTAACTTTGCGAATTACACGCAACAACAGCAACAAATTTGTTTTGAATGCTAATTTTGCGGATTAAAACACTACAACAGCAAGAAGAACTGGTAACAGTTTCATTGATCTTTTTCAGTCAGCAAATAATAATAGTAACGGTAATAAAACGGTGTTTGCTTCATGTATTATTAAACGCTTAAAACGTATCCTGTCTTCGGTGTTTACTCCCTTAATTATTACATACATGGTGGCAGCGACCAGGTTAAAAAAAAAAAAAAAAAATAAGCAGAATGAACGCATCAATCTTAGTGTTGTGTATAAACATGGTGACAACGACAAACGCCATCTGAAAAAATAAAAATAAAAACGTCGGTGCACAAAGTTTGCCAATTTTATTCATTTTATTTATTTAAAAAAAAAAAACATTATACCGTTTTTTTAAACGCAACAGTGCGCATTAAAAAAACATTCCCGTCGAGAAGCAGATCGACCGCATTCTACTGTTAGAATGAGGAAGGTTTACGGCGATACAACCTTCGCGAGGAAGGTTTACGGCGATACAACATTTGACGATGATGCTGGCCGGATGAATTTGAGGCAATTTGGCGTAAATTTGAGGGGCGTCTAGTCAACGACTAGAGCACAGAGAGGGTGAAGATGCGGAAGAATCGACGTCTAGAGCACGTAGAGGGTGAAGATGCAGAAGCGAAAAAATACAGGTTTAGACTGAAGAACGTCTCATTGATTACCGCCACAAGACACCCGGAGTTACAAAAACTTCTACTAAATAGTGGTAGAACCACATGCAACATATGGCTGAAATTCGAGGTGATTGTCAGGAAATTAGTGCAATAAAAACAAGCCAGCGTCGACGTTGTGGAAATAAACATAAAAAAGAAAAATGTCCAGCCTGTGGCCAAAAACCAAAGAACCACAAAGCGAAAGTGTGAACTAACAAGAAAATACAACCAAAAAGCAGCCGCAAGAAAATAGATACAGAAAGCGGAACAGTAAAATCAGAGCCGAAGGTGATGTATAGAGAATTTGAGCAGTTAAACTTTGATCAGCCAAAAGACTGAGCGTACTGAAATAACGGAACTTAAAATAAAGCTTCCCAATCCACCAGGCACTCATGTCATGCAAAGGTGGACACAGGTGCTTTTTGGAACATATTTTCCAACAGAGTTGAACATATTTTCCAACAGAGTTGATGATACCAGGCTTCACAAAGAAAGAGCACACGATTCTGATGGCATACAACGGCTCAAACATGGATCGATCTGGACAAGTGGAAAACTTCTTTGTTGTCCTATGGGATTACCTTCCATTCAACAAAAGAAAAATCCGATTAACTCTGTCAGCAAACTGAAAAATACTCACATAGGACTTTTCACATAGTTCTAAAACTTGATCACTTGATCACCCTATCCAGAAGAAATAGGCAAGGCATTATCAGAAAGGTCACTGAACCGACTGAATTTAAAATAACAGCTCTCCAGCTTACGCAATAGCGGGCGACATTCACGCTGAAAACATTTTTTAAAACAGGAACAAAATAAAACAAAGACCAGCCGAACGCGCCCAACGGACTTGCTGCGATTGATGACAACTTCATACTCAGCGATTGGTGACAATTCATACTCAGCGATTGCCTCTATCACCGCTATATATTAATATTGCGCAACGAACACGGTGACGTCATCAGCGTACGCGGACACCCTGGCAAATTTGCAGAACTCATCGCCTCGTCCCTTAATTTGCGAACGCCAGAACATACAACAGAGGCGACATCGGGCAACCTTGCTGCACCGACCGGGAGACCCCAAAGGGCTCAAACAACCGCAGGATTACGATACAGGGCGAAAGTCTGCAGGATTACCTGTGGAAGCCGGTAGTTTCTACAGGTCCACCCTGTCGAATGCCTTGGACTGATCTAAATTGATCAGCGCGGCTTCAGTGTCGTCTTCTAACCCGTAACCCAGTGATGATTGTTCTGAATTGATCGACCCTTCACAGCGTAGTTCTGATCCGGTTCGACCAAGTCACCGATAACGACCTGCAGTCGGTTCGCAAAATCTTGAAATCTGCGTTAAGCAATCGTCTAGATTCCCCCCTGCCTCGGGATCGCATCCTGGACAAACCAGTGGTTAAACACGCCCGTCAGAAACATGGGCGACAGCCTCAAGAACAATTCGTAGGGCAAAAAACGCTTGAAGCGCAGTAATAACCTCACGCTCCGTAACCATCCCCTCGCAGCTAGCCGCTCCTGGACAATTTACAAATTTTGTGTGATTTTGACTGTTCACGGTTCTTTTGGGTTTCTGAAAAGAGATTTGAATCTGAAAAGAGATTTTAATCTATGTAAAGATATGTAAAGATTGTTCCTTGTTGGAAGGATTTCTTTTGCATGATTAATTGTCGGTTTCGATAAGTTTTAAGATAGTAGATGAGACTCCCTACCCTGTATATTCGGTTATCTATGAAAACAAATTTTGGTCCTTATATTTTTATTTATGTTCATTTTCTGCTCAAGTTTGGAACGCAAGATTGTAATCTTGCGTTCCAAACTTGAGCAGAATTTTTTCAATGTTCACAGTTATAGTTTCATTTTCAATGTTCATAGTTATAGTTTTCAATGTTCATAGTTTTTTTTGGAAAAAACCCAGCGTGAAGAAATTATATTATACTACGACTTACATTGGTTATCTGTTGGTTTTGCCACTATTTTGTATATATCTTATTGTTCTTGGTTCCTAGTTATAGTTTCATTTTCAAAGGTAAATTGTATACCGAGGAATATTATTATTCAACAATTTATTACCTACATTTTTATTGCACGCGTCTATTCATTGTTTAAATTCCTATTCTATGGAGTGTTAAATTCAAATTGTGTGCGATTTCCACACCCAATTTTTATTTTTTATTTTAAATCCTTCTTTCACAGTCAATCGGAGCATTTAAATAAGCATTTTTTTACTTATTTGATGTATTTTAAATGCGGCAAGTAATAAAATTCCAATTGTCATTAAATTTGTCGTTGCAAAACTCCAGAAAACCTTTTGCGACAAATCTTGCTTTCAAAGCTGTGATTTTTTTGGAAAAAACCCAGCGTGAAGAAATTATATTTATATCTGTTGGTTTTGCCACTATTTTGTTATCTTATTGTCAGATAAAGCTTTCAATTCGGATACCATAGCTTGTTCCCATTCTTGGTCAAAAGTATCGGCTTACAAACGAGGGAAATGCATACTAAAATAAAATCTTCGGTCCCAAAGGACATTTCGTCTTGGACTCACGTTTTGCTTCCATATCGCCTTTTCAACATTTTCACAATGAACAAAAAATGAAATTAAAAAGATTTTTGATAAACGATAGCGATCAATAAAATTTTTATTTTTTTTAAAAAATAGCACTTTTGCA
The DNA here is from genome assembly GCF_053919585.1 of Euprymna scolopes. Classification (NCBI taxonomy): domain Eukaryota; kingdom Metazoa; phylum Mollusca; class Cephalopoda; order Sepiida; family Sepiolidae; genus Euprymna; species Euprymna scolopes. The sequence continues at coordinate 140,871,483 of NC_136489.1, forward strand.
CATTTGAGTACCTTGTTCACTTTTAGTTTACTGGATTTCATTTTAGGTTTTACACTTCATAGCCTCTTATTGAACGATTTATTTTTTAATATATGCCATTAATGCGCTAATGTCGATTCGATAAGTAGGCATCTTTCAGCAGTGCCATTTTGGAAGGGGGAATACGGCGCCGATTTAATACGGTGGTTAAAGAACATCTGATTTTTATTTTAAGTTGATGCTTAAAATAAATAACCATCGGAATAAGATCGCCCCTCATAGACAATGCCCACACGTGTGTACTACGTCACTAACACAGCTACCGCTAGGATCGCTAGAAACACCAACCGTTTCTCCCTGTCAAACGGCGTGTCCACATTCCATAGAAGTTTTACTAGTAAATTCAGTTCCATTGTCCATTTTACTGAACTGTCCATTTTACTAAATATTTCTTAGTTGGCGAGGATAATGTCGGATTTGTTTTTTAGAAAATAAACCATAATTAAACCGGAAAAATCATCAATAAAGTTCAAAACGTACCTTAGATCCCCATCGGGCTAATCGTGAGAGAATTTTCGTAGTTTTTTTTTGTCTAGCGTTTGGCTTCTTTTGTCATTTCCCCTGTGCACACACATCACAATGTGGGAGATCGTCTACGACTTACATTGGTTATTTTTTAATATTGCAGTGTCCATAATATTGCAGTGTCGTCTTCTAACCCGTAAAAAATATAGTCGGCCATTAAAATGTCAAATATCCCAATATTTGACATCTATCACGCACTATTTGCATAACCGCCTAACATTCTTACACGAACCTACTTAAAATGCGGGCGACATTCATGCTGGAAAATTTTAAAAAACCAATATATACAAGAACAAAATAAAACTTAATACAAAATAAAACTTAATACAAATTAAAGTAAAAAATTTTTTTTTTTTTTTAAACACCCAAAAAGAAAGAAAAATAATATAAATAAACAAAATGCCTACCTAACTGGTCTGTGTGAAACGCCCACTGTCTTCAGCTCCTCTTCCCCGGGGGGAAGAACTGAAAGAGGGGAGTGGAGGATCTAAGGGTTTTGTGAGAAAAATAATTTTGGGGTCGGGTAAACAGGGATGGATGGCGTCTTTCAAGATTAAGTGCGTAATGGACAAAAATAGGCCGGGGACAAAATAAAACAAGTGGACTGGAAGCTCTTCTGGTGCCAATCTAACAAAAAAGCTTTTGACCTAGCCTGCGTATAGCCATCGTATAAGGTTAACCTTATATTACTTTACCAGTAAAGTTCTGAGAAAACCAAACCTCAGCATGAACCTGGAAACACGAACTCGAACCTAGCTCCTCGTCGGATGCATAAACTAGTGTTTTGCACCCCATCTCTTATCAAAGTCTATGCGGGACAATCTCTTCCAATCACATCTGATTTTTATTTTAAGTTAATGCTTAAAATAAATAACCAGATCCTGATCGGAATAAGATCGCCCCTCATAGACAATGCCCACACGTGTGTACTACGTTACTAACCGAGCTACCGCTAGGATCGCTAGAAACACCAACCGTTTCTCCCTGTCAAACGGCGTGTCCACATTGTTGACTACGTACGCTAAATCAAGTGGCACCGACCGCTCGGGGTCGATGCGACTTCGACATACTCCCAGAGACTCCGCACCCCGCTGCAAAGAAAGAACGCGTGTTCTCTCGTTTCCTCCATCATTGCAGCGTGGGCACGGGTGATAATAATATTCGCTATCCCTACAATCCCTGGCTAGTCTGCCAAACGTTATTGAAAATTCAGAATTATTGATGTAGCTACTGGCAGGCGCCCAATTCCAAAGCGAGAGAACTTCCTCCCTCGACCAAGCGGGTCTTTTGCAGTCCTCATATAGCCTCCACCTAGGCCGTGCAAGGTCCCTGGACCTCGGCAATGCCGTAAGGACGGCTTGGCATTCGGTCAGGAAACACCGTTCCCCCGCCGGTCTTTTGCGACCTTCAGCGGCAGGGGCGGATATGAGCCGTGGAAAAGCCTGTTCCACGACTGGTACCCATTGCGTTTCCTCCATCAGGAACGCCAATATTTCTGCATGTTTATGGCTTTGCAGATCAGGCATCCTCCTTGTCTACGGACAAACGGCTTCCATAGAAAAGGAGGCGCTGCGGTCCGCAGGCAGGGTAAGAACAGATAAACGGTAAAGGATCAAAGGAAAACACGTACGTAGCACATGCCTCCGCGCGAGCCTTTAAGGACAATTTCATCCGAATCCAAGTCCCAACCGACGACTCGATCTGTACTTTCGACCAATTCTTGTCCAACTGGAGGTCCGGCCCGAACCACACACCGGGGATCTTTACTGGGCAGTCCAGCCGAACGCACCTGGAAGCGAGTTTACCCCGGTCCAGGCGCTCAACCGCAGGCCAACGGACTTGCTGCGATTGATCACGGATCCTGTAACAACTTCATTCTAATATCGCTACGGCGCGCAGCGAACACGGTGACGTCATCGGCGTACGCGGACACCCTGGCAAATTTGCCGCCAGGGAGAACTATGCCGCGTAGGACTGGTCTCGCCGCCTCGTCCCTTAATTTGCGAAGGAAGGGCTCCAACGCCAGGACATACAGCAGGCGACAGCGGGAAACCCTGCCGCACCGACAAAGGGCTCCAACAACCTACCATTTACCTGCGGGATAACGATACAGGGTGGAGATCCACTTGCGGAAGTCCGGACCAAAGCCGGCGGTTTCCACAACAGCCCTCAGGAACCCATGGTCCACCCTGATCTAAATTGATCAGCGCGGCTTTAGCGTCGTCTTCTAACCCCTCTATGATCGTGCGAATCCAGTGCAGATTGTTCTGAATTGATACACCTTACAGCGTAGTTCTGATCCGGTTCGATCAAATCACCTGCAGTCGGTTCGCAAGAACGCGGGCGAAATCTTGAAATCTGCGTTAAGTAATAAGTTGAGTATAGATTCCCCTCTCCATGTTGGTCCCCCTTTTACAGAAACGTGATTACTCCTTTGGTTACCTGCCTCGGGATCGAATCCTGGGCAAACCAGTGGTTAAACACGCCCGTCAGAAGGGGCACAAACATGGGCGACAGCCTCAAGAACAAACCCCGGAGATTTCTTGTGGCCAACCTGCTTCAACGCAGTAATGACCTCACGCTCCGTAACCATCCCCTCGCCGCAGTAAGGCGGGGCGAGCCAGCTAAATAGCCGCCAAACTCCTGGCCGCGGAGTCCGGGTGATGCGTTCCTCCAAATGTTGCCGAAACCCATTGCAGATCTCCCGTGCCGACACGAGACAACGCCCCTCCATGTTTTTCACCTCCCGAATGTACCCATCCGAGCCACGTCTTACGCTCAACAACGTCAACGTTCACGGCTTCGTTGGAGACTGTTTAACCTGGCCCTAACTACATATCGCTCGCTAGCTAAGCGATTAACTAGATCTAGGGAATCTCCCCCTGCCACCGCCCGGGTCAGTGTATCCTCCAGGTGTATTTTGGTCCGAGCCCTATCTAGCGCGAGTCGTTGGCTGTATTGAACACAAAAGTTCCTAATGGTGACCTTAAGTTTAACCCACCAGCTACTCCCGGTAACCGCCCCCCACTAACTCCCTCTGAATTAGTGTTGTAAGCTGCTACCGAAAGTCGTTCGACTCCAACAAGGAGACGTTCATCTTCCAGTAGCATGCCAACCTAGGCCTATTACCTAATTTCAAACGGGCCAACACAAGTTTGTGGTCCGTGGGAGAAGATAGGAAATCTACGTCGCCCCTTCCGGCGGCCAAACTAGATTGCCACGTCCACATCTCCCTGCCTGGGTGATCCAGACGCAACCTGTCGACTAGATCGCACGAGGGCATAGACAAACCCACTAGCCCCCCCCCGACCTTATCTATCTTGGGGTCCAGGATATCATTCCAGTCCCCCATTAGAACTACCCACTCCGGACCCGAAGAAAAAAGGAAACCCTCTCGCTTTGGATATTAGGCGCATGAACTGCCACGATCCGGAACGCGCCGCTTTTAACGGCAACATCGACCACGACCAGCCTACCATAAGCGTCCGCGTGAACAAGCGTAACCGTCGCAGCCAGAGTGCGAGTACTGTGGAGGCTGCCATATGCTGAGTAAACATAAATATCGCAGTCCCCATCCCCAACAAAGTGGGTTTCTTGTAGGGCAGCTACGTCTACCTCAGGGGCCACGAGATCCCTCAGCACGCGTCAGCCTTGCTTCGAGATCACATGCCCCTTGCATTAAAACTTGCTAGGTTCAAGGCCATGTTTCCCTAACTAGAAATATTCTTCTACTAAGGGTCTACTAAGGGTCTAAAGTCCTCAGGAGTGAGGACGTCGAAGGCAAGACTGCCCGTGAGCAGGTCGGACGTAAGCCGTTCGTCTCGTCCAAGGCCCACCACGTCCAAGGGGAACGTCATTTTCAGTGCCCTATAGAGGGAGGGGTGAACATAAAGAGGGACCCTCCATCGGGGGCTTTATAGTCTGGCTCTGAGCTGGTTCTTGTTTACTTGTCTCTGCTTGTTTACTTTGTTCTTTTGAGGGCAGAATCTGGCCACGTGCCCTGGTTTTTGGCATTGCCAAAATTGTGGTCTTCCTCTCCTTTGGTCCCAGCTGGGATGGACTGGACTCCTGCCGACACTCCTACTGCTTCTGCCACCGTAAATCGGCCACCTCCTCACCCAGCACCAAGTACGACTTGGACCTGACTCAATAACTACGAGCTGAATAAATACTTGCAAAGGAGTTTGTCGTTTTTATCGAGGGTTCTAAAAGATAAACTACAACTACCCCACTAAAAATGGTGACCTGAGGGGCCCCGTGGAATCTTTTAACACGCAACGATATGGTTGGTAAAAAAAAAAAAATTCTGTTTCTTTTTATTATTATTTCAGTCTATAGTTTTTGTTTGTTTTGGGTGCTCTCCGTAATTTATTTTTTTATTTATTTATTTTTTTTTTTTTTACACAGTGATCACCACTTATCAAGGCCCGGAAGCCACTCAGGGAAATTTTTCACAGTGGATTCAGCTAGACGGGTGATTTTCGTGAAAGTTTGGCGAGGGGGGACCAGAGATTGGAGTTCAGACGAGCACCTGCCATGAAAATAACGATAAAACAAGGATAGGCTCGCAACGTCTCTTCTGTGGGAGAGGGGTTGCAGGGTAGAGAAAAGGGCATCTCCCACTAAACCACGAAGTCTATTTTGTACTCTGTCAAGGCATGATAGGCTGTTTTTGGCAGCTCCTGCCCAGATATGGCAACAGTATTCCATCCTTGGCCGTACTTGGCTTTTATATAGATAGAGAATTGCATCAGTAGTGAGATATCTTCTGGAGCGGTAGAAGGATCCCACCATCTTTCCTGCGACCTTGGCAACAGACTTGATGTACGTGTTCCATTTCAGATCAGGAGTAAAGGTCAAACCCAGAAGCTTGTCAAAACACGGGGCCTCACCCAGACGAGAGCCATCCATCACAATTGATGCCAGCTGGGGATCAGAGCGTTGATGATGTAAGGATAGGAGTTTGGTTTTAGATGCATTAAAGGTAACTAGCCACATCTTCCCCCACTGAACCACGCGCTCGAGATCAGAGGAGAGAGAATCAGAGAGAACTTCGTCATTTCGCCTTTGATGTGTTGCCGTAGATGGTCGTGTCATCAGCATAGATGTCAACGAATGATTTAAGTATGTGTTTAGGGAGGTCATTGATGTAGATCAGGAAGAGAGTTGGGCCGAGGATTGACCCCTGAGGGACTCCAGCATTTATATTGCAGGCCTCCGATTTTTGTCCATCTACCACTACTCTTATGAGCCTATCGGAGAGAAATGATTTAATGATTGAGAAAACATTTCCAGTTATACCGTAGCTGGAAATCTTGTGAAGTAGCCATACTTTGTCAAAGGCCTTTGATATGTCAAGAGCAATTGCCCTAGAAAGGAAGCCTTTGTCAAGAGATTCACTAATCCTGTGGGATATAACCGTCAGCACATCTGCAGTAGATCTTGCAGAGCGGAAACCATATTGTGTGTCACTAAGAAGGTTGTTTCTGCTGAGGTGGTTGACTATTTCTCTATTTAATATTGATTCCAGTAACTTACTCATAACACAGAAAAGACTTATTGGTCTGTATTGAGAGGGAGATGACTTATCACCTGAATTCTTAAATACAGGGCAAACTGATGAGGTCTTCCAGGGGGTCGGAAAGCACTTCTCCTTAAGGCAGCGCTTAAATAGTTTCGTAAGTATGGGAGCAAGTTCTGGTTGAAGCTTTTTTAACACTATAATTGGGATGCCATCAGGGCCAGTTGCTTTACTGGAATCTAGGTTTTTTATTAGCTTGGCGACCTCATGCACGGATATTTGTATATTACCTAGCTTGTTCTGTGTTATAGGAGGAAATATGGGGAGTTGATGGCCTTCGTCGCATAGGGTAGAATTAGCTGCAAAGTTCTTTGCAAATAGTTTGGCCTTGTCTGACGCTGACGAGATAACCTCTGGTCCATTGATAATGGTTGGGATAGAACGCACACTTCTGTTCAGGATCCTATTTGTTATTTGCCAAAACTGGTGGGAACCAAGCCGCTGATCAGCTACCTTGGATTTAACAGACTGGGCATATAGCTCTCTTGCATTTTTTATTACTCTTTTACAGTGGTTGCTGGCAGTCCTGAAAGCAGCTTTAGTCTCAGTGCATCTATTACGTTGGTAGTTATGGAAAAAGTGATTTCTGTGCGGTAGTTATGGAAAAAGTGATGGCTGGCTGTTAGGTTTTTGTTGGAATTTTTTTGATGGTATGAATTCATACAATTAACCATTCGGTCAGATCGGACACTTCCATTTTAAACATGGAGTGCAGAGGTAAATCAGATATGAATGTACGGAAGCTATCCCAGTCAGCCATAGAGTATCGGTATACAGTACGGTGGAGGGGTACGTCTGATGGCTTCTTACATTTTGTTTTTATCTTAACTGATACGACGGAGTGGTCGGAGGATCCTAAAGGAGAATGAACGGTACATGAACATAGCTCAGGGGAAGTTGAAAGAAAAAGGTCTAAGAGGCTTGCATATTGATTGGGTGTATCGGGCACACGGGTGGGTTCGCGAACAATCTGAGTGAGGTCATAAGCAATGGCAAAATCATGACAAAACCTCCCCTCATCATCTGTCTTATTTGAATGGGTCAGCCATTCCACGTTATGGACGTTGAAGTCACCACAGATGTGGATGTTAGCCGAGGGATGTGAAGACAGTATGTGGTCTATTTTCTCTTAAAGATAGTAACTCCGCTGTTGTGGGGCCTATAGAGGGCAAATATAAATGCAGTGGTGTTAGCACATATAGGGTAAATTAGGATCTTCTCTAGAGATATCCCTGCCACATGGGAAGCCATCCTTAATGTAGGCACATATTCCATGCCCATGGCGATCTTGGGAGTCAGATTTAGCTGTTAAATTGGAGTATCCATTAATTATGAACTCATCTAGGGAAGTGGTCGGCCCTATTCGAATTTATTTATGTTTGGAAGGAAAAAAAATATTCTTTTTTTGTTTGAGAAGTTTTTTTATTTTTTTAAGTCCCACGTGGCCCCTCCCGCACCTCCGAAACGAACATACACGTCAAAAGTATCGGCGTCAAAAGCACGAGGGAAATTCAAAAAAGGAAAAAGCGGCCTTATATAGACTGTATAGACTGTATAGACTGTACAGACTGCGTGCTTATTTCAATAATTTCTATACATACCATAAAATCTTCGGTCCCAAAGGACATTTCCGTCTGTGAAAGCCCCTCTTTATACCGGCCCATATCGCCTTTTCACCATTTTCACAAATCGACAGGCAAAAAGAGCCGCGCGCGGAGACATTACCTTCCTCTCCTTCCTCACCGACTTGGACCTGACTTCGAGTTCCACGACATTGATTTAATGTTAAAATGAGTTTGTCGGTTTTATCGAGTCAAATAAATAATTAGCTAAAATATCACAAAGATATTTCGCTTATAAATGTTGATAATTGATTAAATTATGATTTTAAACTTGTGAATTATAGATGGCACTCACTATTTTCACGTACGACTGTGGGAGTCGACTCTGTGGGATTGCATTTTTCAACGTTTATTATTAGGCAATAATCTCTGGAAAGCTCGTATGCAAATGAATGGCAAACGTTGGAAAGTTTGACTAGCATTTCGGAATCCGAAGGGCATCCTTCATCTATGCTGAATCTTTTGACGATAATGTGTGGGTAACGGTCCTAGCAAATCTATGTTTGGGAATATTTTGATCTTTAAAGGAAAACTTGTCTCGAGGTCGTAGTGGTTATTTCATTTTACATGCAATTTTTTGAGTTGTCAATGAATTTACAGAAGTAAATCACTGTACGGGCATTTTTTGAGTTGTAAGTTGAGTTCCTGAACCTGTTGGGTGTTTTGTGTGTCGTGAAAAGCTTTTTATCTCTGAAATTTTTTTTTTCTTTGTCCGATTTCACACGAAAGTTCCGTCACACGAAAGTTGCGTTTTTTCTGGTTGTGCTCAGAATTTTCAATTCGCCAGATGCCAGGTGCACATTCATTAGTTTGTTTCAAACTACAGTTATTTTCAGATTATGTTGGGCCATTCCTAGACTTCGTGCTCATGCTTCATGATCTAGGTTAATATCAAGACTTTCAACTAATCTCTGCCTAATAGGAAGTATCGCTAGCTCCGCATCTTCAAATTTACAATCCTTATAAAGATTCTTTAGGAAAAACTAATCATTAACACCTTGATTTACAAGTGGCGAGCAAATACAGAATTAAAAATAGGATGCATGAAAAAGCTTTTTATCGCTGAAATTTCTCGAATAAGATTATTATCTTAGACCTTCGGTGAGATGAAATTAATCAGAATTCGTAGGATTTTGAGGATGAGAGTCGATGCAGTACGGTACCAAAGATTCAATTCGTCAGCGGATGTATTTAGTCTCAGCATCCATTGTTGTTGTTAATTATTTAATTTTATGTTAAATAAATTGTAATGAAAAATAAAGACCTTTATTATTAGAAAGGTTTTATTCAACATAAAATTCAGCAGGTACAACAAGGTTTTATTCAACATAAAATTCAGCACGTACCGAACGACTTAGCTGGGAAAAGGCACCAATTTCGTTCTATTTGTAAACATCTGGTGCACATCCCCTAAACTCACAAGTCAGGCTATGGGTGAAAAATTTTTTGCTTTGTCCGAATATCTGTTTCCATCACACGAAATGTGTTTATATTTAATGTGTTTATATTGCTCTTTTTTGTCGTTGTGATCTTGGAAAACTATGCATTGTTTTGAGTTGTAAGTGTTGACTGATTCTCATGGCTTTGGATATCTCCGAGAAGTGCCATGGCTTTGGATATCTACGATGTTCAAGAGATGCATGATTTCTCGTTGGCACTGTGTAATCGTTAATGTTAAATGTTGTTCTACATAAGAATTTCAGAAGAATCGAATGTTGATTAAATCCGAATGGCATCCGAAGTATGGCTATGCTGAATCTTTTGACGATAGTCTAGCTGTGGGTAACGGTCCTAGAATGGGTTGAGGAATCTAGCAGTAATTATTTTGTGAGTCTGTCTCTGAAATTTTTTTTGCTTTGTAAGGATGTGTTTTCGTGAACCTGTAGCATTTTTTTTTCCTTTTCGAAGATTTCCTTTCTATAGAAACAGATATTCGAAAAAAAAAGCAAATAAATTTTGAAATGTTGCGTTTTTAGCTTTGAAGTAGCTCCTTTTTCTGGTTGTAAAGATCTTGGAAAACTTGTTTCTTCATTGTACGCATTTTTTTGACTTATTCTCAAAGCTAACAAAGTTTACGTAAACATTCTCACATAAATGGAGAATGTTTACAATGGTCTATGTTTTTTTTGCCTTTTTCGGAAGTTATATTTTTTTTTCTGGTTGTGGAAATGTTCGAAAGTTGCTTTTTTTCTGGTTGAGGAAATGTTCCTTGTTGTGGAAATGTTTCTGAACCTATGCTCAGAATTTTCAGAAGTGTCTACTACGATGTCTGCTACTTGAATGCAATGTAATCGAGATGTGTCTAGACAAGTGTTTGAATGTCCGGTACCCAAACTATTTGAAACTATTAGCATTGCCTGAATCGTTATTTGAATAAATAATAAGTTTTAAAAAAATTTTAAAAAAAGATCATCTTCCTTAATGTCTCCTGTGAGTAAGTTGTGTTAAATAGAGAATAATAATAAGCAAAAATAACCTTCAATTCGCTAATTCGATGTAGCAGAATAAATTCTACTACATCGAATTAGCGAATTACTGTGTATCATGGTCTATTTCAATATTAAATCATAAGCTAAGAGTTGAGGTTGAAGCTAAGACTTCCAAATAATAATTATTCATTTGCACAAACTTTTCAAATAATAATTATTCATTGGCACAAACTTTCGCCAAACTTTCACGAGAAACATGAGAAAAACAATATCAATTATTTCAAACTTTCACGAGAAACACGAGAAAACGATATCAATTATTTCACCCACTCTTTATCCCGTACATGAACAAAGCTTCTTTCTTAGAAGTGCACAGCTGTGGAACTCTCTCCAGCTGACAACCATTCAAATTTCTGATGAGTCGGTCCCATCTAATTTACAAAATTTGCACATCCTTGAATGGCCTCTGAAGTGGTGAAAAAAAAAAAAAGAAATAACTAGGCAGTTAACTGAACTTCTAACGCTTAAATTCGTTTCAAAATTTCGTTAACTGAGCTTGAATTCGTTTCGTCGAACTTCTAAAAAACGGGCATTGCAAACAGAAGCAGCATGTAGATACTTGCGGCCGACCGGCTGAATAAACTCGGTGTTTGCGTTCTCAGGAGCTAGTTTTGGTTGAAGCTTTTTAAGCCCTTATATGCCATCAGGTCGAGTTGCTTATTTATATTTTGTTTTTAACTTAACTTACATAAAATAATAATAGCTCAGGGGAATTATGAAATAGAAATCGTGACATCATCAGTTTTGTTTTAGTGGGTTACCATTGTTAGGATGTGGTCAATTTTCTCATATGAACTGTGGAAATGTTCGAAAGTTGCTTTTTTTTCTGGTTGAGGAAATGTTCCTGAACCTCTGCCTTGTTGTGAAAATGTTTCTGAACCTGTGCTCAGAATTTTCAGAAGTGTCTGCTACGCTTTTGGCTGCAATGTAATCGAGATGTGTCTAGACAAGTGTTTGAATGTCCGGTACCAAAACTATTAGAAACTACTAGAATCCTGCGAATCGTTCTGGTTATTTGAATAAATTGGTTTTATACTGCATGATAGTAACTCTGCATAGAGGGCATATAAATGTTGTGAAAAGGTTTCTGAACCTCGTGCACAGAATTTACAGAAGTGTGTGACAGGCTGGCGGGGTAATGTCTGCTACTTGAATGCAATGTTATAGACAAATGTTTTTACGAGCATCATGTTGAACAACCTTAGCGAGGATGGGGTCTTTGCAATCGAGTCAACGGTTGAATTGTCCAGGTGATCATTAGCCTAGTGTTGAACGCTGCCTTCAGAGGGAGAGGACTCATTGCGTCGGCATGGGCAAAACTCTCTCCTGCAACGTTGTCTCTGCTTTATCATTATTTTCTTTTCAGAAAAAACTTATCTAGATAAACGCCAGATACCGTTAACTGCACGCCTCTTTTGTTTGCCTACTTTGTAATTTTAATGCATATAAATGTAATTTTAATGCATATAAAACCAAGCTTACATCATCAACATTCTAATCCACATTTGAAATGAATGGCTCTATCCTTCTGGAGGCCTCAAGTTTTGACAAGCTTCTGTTTTTGAGTTTTGACATTACTCCTGATCTTAAATGGAATACGTACATCAAATCTGTTGCGAAGGCCGCTGGGAAAATGGTGGGATCTTTCTATCGATCCGGTAAATATCTCACTGCTGATGCTATTCTCTATCTATATAAGAGCCAGGTAGGTCCAAGGATGGAATACTGTTGCCACATCTGGGCAGGAGCTGCTAGAAAGGACTTGTCCTGCCTTGATAAAGTTAAAAATAGACTTCGTAGCCTCGTAGGAGATATCCTTTTCTCTTCCTTGCAACCTCTATCTCACAGAAGAGATGTTGCAAGTTTGTCTCTGATGTATCGTTATTTTCATGGAAAGTGTTCGTCTGAGCTTCAATCCCCCCTGTCCAAAGTTTCACAAGAAACACTATCAATAATTCCCCCCACTAAACGTAGATTCCATGAACAAAGCTTCTTTCGCCTGTGGAATTGTCTTCCGGCTGACTACAATATGGTTGTGTTCAAGTCTAAAGTATTTTTAATGATTTTCCGTTGTAGATTGCTATATTTACATAAATTACAAAGGATTTTCAATTATTTCGGTTGTTCATTTCATAATAAATTTATTTTTCGTAAATAATTGAAAAACCATTTCGGTTCTCGATCACCAGTACACTAGTATTACACAAGGGTGTACAATTATTATTTATTACTAGATTTACATAAGTTACAAAGAGGTTTTCAATTAATTTGGTTATCTACATAAATTACAAAGTATTTTGAAATCATTTCGGTTGTGGATCTAATTACAATTATTTCAATTATTTCGTTTGTAGATAAACATACAATTTACATACATTTACATCGATTTACATAAATTGCAAAGTGTTTTTTAATTATTTCGGTTGTGGATTATATATATTATATATATTATATATATTATATATTAGTATCACAATATATTTAGATTAAATTAAATTACAAAGGTGTTTCAATTATTTCGTTTATTTACTTATGTAAATAAACGAAATAATTGAAACACCTTTGTGTTTTGAATTATTTCGGTTGTATCTACAAAGTATCTACAAAGGTTTTTTCAATTATGTCCGTTACATAAATAACCAAGTGTTTTAAAATTATTTCGGTTGTCGATTTTAAATAAAGAAAGTTTTTTAAAATTATTTCGGTTGTCAATCACTAGATTTATAGGAATTACTTGTCAATCACTAGATTTATAGGAATTACTTTTCAAAGTAATTTTCACATAAATTACGAACTGGTTTTTAATTGCAAAGTAATCTGGACCCTTCCAACCACCCCCTCCCTGACTTGCCTTTGCGGACAGACGCCACGCTAGACGATCTGAAAATCATGTACATAAAAAATCTTGACACTTGTGGACCTGTTTTCATCCCAGCTGTGCTCAACCGAAGTAGCTCCAGTTCTCTTCAAACTCTACAACAAATGCCTCATGCTATCCAATTTTGGCAAAAGAACTTTTCCCCAAAATATTTGAGACCATAATTAACAATGCGGCACCTTACAGACTTCTGACTGACAAACAATATGGACAAGCCCGTTCCACAGCTGACTTTGTCCAGTGGAGGGTCAGAGCTAGATATATGACAGGGCCTCCTCAGGAAAATTAAATCATACTGGTAGAATCCCTCTGCTTGTTCTACAAACTGACGAACTGCAGACACTTTGTGCCCCCACGACAGGCAGCTCAATCCAACCCCTACACAGTAGAGATCCCTAGATATAAAAGATCTTTCTACTCTTTTCTTCCCCAGAACCGCTAGACTCTTTAATTCCATTCCAGGAAGTTGTACTGACATATTGAATTTATTGCATAAAATGTAAAAAGTAGTTTTCAATTAAATTATGTTCGCCATTTACCTTAATTACAAAGGAGTTTTCCATTATTTCCGTTATGGATCACTTGCAAAAATTTCAAAGTGTTTTAAAATTATTTCGGTTGTGCATCATGTAAAGGTTTACATGAATTATTTTGGTTGTGGACATTTTGGTTGTGGACATTTACATAAATTACAAAGGGGTTTAAATTACATCGGTTTGGATTTATTTATATATTAGTAAGTGTTTTTCAATTACTTCGGTTGTATCCACAATAGATAACAAAGTAAAAATAAATGACAACTGTTTTTTTTTAATTATTTAGATTATATAAAGATTTGGTTACCTAAATTACTAAGTTTTAATAATTAAAATAGTTTTTTCAATTATTTCGGTGTTGGAAATTTACAATTCACAATTTACAAGGGGTTTTTCAACCATTTTTGTATCGATCACAAGATCTACATAAAATCTACAAAGGGTTTTTCAATTATTTACATGAATTACAAAGGGGTTTCAAAGTAGTCGATCACTAGATAAATTACAAAGGGGTTTTAAATTGTTTCGGTTGTCGATTACTAGATTTATATAAATTACAAAATCTTTCAAAATTATTTCGGTTGAATTACATAGAGGTTTTTAATTACTTCGGTAGTGGATTGTAAATTACAATCGGGTTTTTAATTATGTCTATTTACATAAATTACTTCGGTTTTGGATTACAAATATACAATTATATCGGTTTTGGATTACAAATATACAGTTTACAATTATATCGGTTGTCGATCACTAGATATAAATCTAGTGATCGACAACCGATATAATTGTAAACTATAATTAGTTTTATTATTATTATATAATTAGTATTACAATCCGTTATTCCGATTTACAACAGGTTTTTTTTTCATTATTTCGGTTGTGGATATAATTACATAAATTACAAAGGGATTTTAAATTACTTCGGTTTGGAGTACTATTGGAGAACAATTATTGCGGTTTATCAATTATTACAAAGCGGGTTTCCATTATTTTAGTAGTCGATTTACATAAATTAGAAAGGGTTAAATTTTTTTCGGTTGTCGAATGTAACACCAATTACAAAGTGTTTTTCAATTATTTCGGTTGTGGATAATAATTGAAAAACGCTTTGTAATTTATGTAAATCTTGTAAGATTTACATAAATTACATAGCGTTTTTCAATTATTTCTGATGTGGAATTTACATAATAATAGATTTACATAAATTTCATAGTGTTTTTCAATTATTTCAGTTGTAGATCACTAGCTTCTCATTAAGTGTTTATAAACCTTTGTAATTTATGTAGATCTTTGTAATTTTTGTTTATAAGCCTTTGTAATTTATCTTGTAATCACACAATTTGCAGGACACTCGTCTCGTCGCTTTTATCGTGGCCGGGAATTATCCATTTGCATGAAAAAGAAACGTGATTTTCCGAAAATTCCATGGGGTAAACGCTAATAAAAACTCCCGGACGCCACTTCGAATTCTCTTTTCCCCTAACCGGTGACACAAGCTCTTTTTTCCCTCATTTTAGTTATTGCTACTTCTGTTACACTCCCCCCTGATCTTATGATCACAAATGGGGCAGGGGGGCAGTCGTCTCTGACTGGTACTTCTCCGAAGAACCGGAGGCAGCACTTCCTCCCTGCCATCCTCATCGCCATTATTGCCACCACAATCAGGGCAGGACGGCAGTATTCGTCTCTGTGGGGTACTCCTTCGTAAAGGCAAGACGGGTGGTCCTTCCTCCGCTTCTTCAGGCTTATATGGCTCAAAATCCTCTCGGCATTCTTCTTTTCAGAAGATATCTTATTGATATGGGACAACACATTCTAGCCGCTATTCGTTTAACTGTGACTTGGCTCCGCTATGCATATGCTCCGGCTGGAGCGTATGCACAACGGAATCGCTTGGAACAGAAAGCTGTGTCTAAAAGGTCGCTCGAGGAACACTGCCTCCAACTGATGAATCACGCTTGCCAATTTCCTCCAAAATTTCCGATGGACCACAAAAGGTTAAAGTTAAAAAATGGAAGGTGCGTAATTCTTTGCCAATTCTCGTTAACTTCCAGCTTTCCCTTTTGACTGTCGCTGAGTCAATGTTCCTCGCATTTCTGTATGACCGTTCTGACAGTTGCCATGAGTGACTCTAATCCAGCTCGTCTGTGTGGATCGCGCCTATCAGTCAAGACCGTTTTTCTTTTTCATTGCCTGTCGGTCAGCAATGTTTCGTGCTGATGGAACCAGCGTCACATCAGCCCGTACTCTTTCACAAGCTCCTTAAAGCATCCCACTTGCTGCTTTGGTGCGTACTCGCGCTTTTCCAGTTAGCGTGTCCGAAAACAGAATCATAAAGATGCACCTTTCAATACGGCTCCAGTTCAGCCAAGCTTCAGGTCGCAGCCAACATGCATCTTCCAACACACAGTTTCACACAGATGCTCGGGCCGAAATAGCTTGAAACAAAAATGTAGTAGGCAAAAAAAAAAAAGTTCTGTCAGTACTTACTTCAAAATAGTCAATATCGCCCACCTCCGTGATAACCGTGATAAGACACACTCCAATCGCCAGAAACACCCACACACACAATTTTTGCTTTTATCGTGGCCGGAAATTACCCATTTGCATAATCACATGAGAAAGAAACGTAATTTTCCGAGAGTTGCATGGGGTAAACGCTAATAAAAACCACCGGACGCCATCTTGGAATTCTCTTTTCCCCCCAACAGACGTACCCGAGGTAAGCTCTTTTTCCCCTCATTTGCTACTTCTGCTACAATTACAAAGGTTTTTTTTTAATTATTTCGATTATGGATCACTAGATTTACATAAATTACAAATTTTTAAAAATTATTTCGGTTGTCCATTTACATAAATTACATAGGGTTTTTTAAATGATTTCGGTTGTCCATCATTATTTCGGTTGTCGTTATGTGAGACTAACCGTAGCCCTCGGCGCAAGAGGGTCCGTGTGTGCCTGGTGGTGGCTGATCCTGTGGTCGGGGCAGCGGAAGAAAGAAAGAGTTTCAAGATGGCGCCTGCCCACTTTTATTAGAGGCGAGATCTCGCGGGGATGCTAGGCCATCTTGAGTAATAAAAATCGGTCCATTGGCAGTCGAGGCAGTCGGGTTCTGACGTTTGTGGCGATCAGTACAGTGACCGTTGGCTTCCGTTTCTATTCGTGCAGTCAGCTGAGCTTTGTTAGTTGCCTTCGCGCCGTGGTTGTCATTGTTTGTTGGTTTGCTGTGTGTTGCCGTGGAAACGCTTCGTCGCCCACGACGAGTCTCACCGTCTCCTACACAAGCTATTTCGGCCCCCCACTCCGAACTTGGTTTGATAGGTTTGATACCGGAATTCGACGGATCCGACCCGGTACTCAGCTGGGTTGGGAAGGTCGAGTTACGGCGTGAAAAATGTCGAGCGCGTGATTCCTCTGCGGCTGACCGGCGGGGCCTTCGCTGTATATCGGCAACTCAGCGCTGAGGAGAAGTGTGACTACTCGAGTATTAATGCGGCTTTGTACAGGGCGTTCGCCACTGACCCCGCCACTGCATGGGAGCGGTTTGAGACGAGGTCTATACGCTTGGGCGAAACTGTGGACGTGTATCTCGCCGAACTTAAGAAGCTGACGGCGGTCTTCCCGAGAGGCCCCTAGCCTACAAATTCCTGTCAGGACTCCCCGCTGGAGCAAAGCAGCTCCTGCGAGCAACCTCTTCCATATGTTCACTAGATTTACATAAATTACAAAGGGTTTTTTTAAATTATTTCGGTTGTCGATCACTAGATTTATGTGAGACTACCGCTGAGTGACCTAGTGGACAGAGCCAGGACAATAATGAAGGATGACTCGACGGTGCACAGGACCATCTCAGGGACCCAGCCCGCAAGGTGATGTCATCTGCTACAAATGCAACGGGCGGGGCCACATGGCAAGAAATTGTAGAAGGCGGTCGACGGCTGTTCGCTGCTACCGCTGTAACAAGACTGGGCACATGGCCCGAGATTGTGCGGGAAACGGGGACGGGGACAAGGTGCCAGTGCCGACCTCTTCCCCGAACAGAAAATAAACAAGGCGCTCCCTGTCATTCAGGTCCGAGTTAATGACACGTTATGTTCAGCTCTCCTTGATTCCGGTTGCTCCCGCACCATAGTGTGTGTGGACTGTTGTCGGGCGTGGAAAAAGAACAGGACTGGAAAAATACGAATGTTGCGGCGTGGGTGCGGTAGACATTCGCACAAGAACTGGGAACTCGGCCAACGTCGAAGCGCTGGTGACACGCGAAAAGCCGCTGAGTTTCGACCTGTTGTTAGGCTACGATGCCATCAAAGCCCTGGGCGGCGTGCGCATAACGCGCGCTGGCGTTGTAGACCCATGGTGTGCGCAGCACTAAGAGTCGACCAGCCGGACTTCAGTGCGGAATTCGACGACCAACAGAAGGCGTGGACCGCCACCTGAAGGTGGTCAGAAGACAAGGAACCGGCCAAACTACAAAACAAAGTGGCAGAGTACTGTATGCCCGACCAGATAAGGCCTGCATACGAAAGCGAGCTCCGTGAATGGATTAAGAACGGTTGGCTGATTTTGACGACAAACTTGGACCCCCCAAGGGCCTGATACCGCTGATGGCAGTTGCCCAACCTTACAAGGTGAGGCCGGTAATGGACTACCGTGAGTTGAATGCAGCGGACGCCGACGTCTGTGCTAGCAAGCTGCGAGAGTGGCGCCGGCAGGGGTCCAATGTGTCCCTACTGGACTTGAGAAAAGCATACTTGCAGGTCCGGATCGGCGAGGCGATGTGGCCTTTCCAGACAGTGATGTTTTCCGGGAAGAGATACTGTCTTACGCGACTCGGATTTGGGCTAAACGTAGCACCCCAGATAATGAAAGCCGTGTTGTCACAAGAAGGGAACATCGGCGTATATTGACGATATATACGTGAACGGAGATATCGTTTCCTCTTCGCGCGTAAGATCCAAACTTGCCGAGTTTGGTCTAAACTGCAAGGACTCTGAGCGGCTTGAGGATGGTGCCCGCGTATTGGGCTTGAGCGTTCAAGAGGAGCGAGGGATCCTGAAGTGGAGGCGTGGAACCGCAGTTCCCGACATTTACACAAGACGTGCCGTGTTCTCCCTGTGCGGGAAACTTGTGGGGCACCTTCCAGTATGCGGATGGATTCGTGTAGCGACAGGCGTCATAAAATGGAGGGCAAATGCGGTCAGCAAAGGCTGGGACGATGAGATAACCGACGAACTATTGGTTCGAATGAGACCGTCGCTAGTGGACTGGTGCGTGCAGGGAGACGAACTGAGCGTGTGGGTGGACGCAAGTTCTCTCGCGATCGGTGTAGTTTTGGAGAAAGATGGGGCCGTAGTTGAGGATTCCTGCTGGCTGCGACCGGCGAATGACAGCTGGCAGAACTCGACGCTGTAATAAAGGGCATTAACCTGGCACTTGAATGGGAAGTGAAGAAACTGCGTGTGCACACTGACTCACTTTGCGTGCATCACTGGGTGTCGGACACACTCACGAGCAAGACCAGGGCACGCACCAAGGCAGCCAGCGAAATGCTGATAAGACGGAGGCTCGAGACTGTGAAAAAACTGGTGACGGAGTACAACCTGTCCGTGCTCGTCACCTCGGACTACAACCTCGCCGACAAGCTCACTCGGGTACCACGGAGATGGTATGAGGCTAAGCCATTGCCTCTGTGTGCTGCCTCCGTCGAGGAGGACGAAATCAGGAAGATACATCACGACAGAAGTTGGCTAGACCATCAATACCAAAAAGCGCAGTAAGAGCAGTGGTCAGGGAGTGCCAAACGTGCCAGTCCATCGACCCCGCCCCAGCCAGATGGCGGAAAGGACAGCTGGGAGTGGACGCGACTTGGAGTCGGTTGGGTATGGATATAACCCACTACGGCAGGCAACACTTCCTCACGCTGAAAGACTGCGGGCCAACGAGGTTCGCGATTTGGCGCCAATTGGCAAGGCAGGATTCCACCAGTGTCATCCACGAATTGGAATCCATATTCTACGAAAGGGGGCCGCCTGAGGAGATCCTCACGGCGTTCTGCAGCAGGGAATTTAGGCATTTTATGGACAACTGGGGGATCCGCCTTCGACACCGATGCGCATATGTGCCGAGCGGCAACGGCATAGCGGAGCGATGCCACCGAACCGTGAAGAGGATCGCGGCCAGGAAGAAGTGTACGATCGCGGAGGCAGTTTACAGATACAACACAACGCCTAAGGACACCGTGACTGGCGGCAGTGCGCCCGCTGATGCGATTCATCACTACCACGTGCGCGTCAAGGACGTTGAAGTGTGTCTACCCGACCAACGAGAACCCCAGGGGACGTACCAAGTGGGAGACACCGTCTGGGTGAAGTCACCCGGCGGCTTTTGGAGGGGGCGGGTCACCGGCGTCATCAGAGTAGACTACTATACTACTATACTAGATACTCCGCGCCACGTAAGGTATGTCCGGCCCGCTCTAAGCGCAAGCAGTGGAAAACGAGTCATCCGACAATGAGCGATGGATCCAACCCGTGCCCCACGAACCTGGTGACTCAACTGCGAGCAGTGGAAGGAGCGAGTCATACGAAGATGAGCGATGGATCCAACCTGTGCCCCATGGACCTGATGACTCAACTGCTGATGCTTCCGATGCCACTTCTGAGAGCTCCGATGAGGAAGTCCCGGCAACCTCCGCAGGAGTAGCAGTGTCAGAAATTTCGTGAAAATAGTGAATAATTCCACCCCATCTTTCCAAGCTTATAACTCCTCGAAAAATGTAATTCAAGCCCTAATTTTAAAAAAAAAAAAAAAACAAAACAAAACAATGTGTTTTTTTTTTTTTAAAAAGGTTTTAAACTTCGGACTTTACAGGTAAATTTCTAAAAAACTGATTTTTTTTTTTGTTTTAAATTTGAATATATTATTTATTGACCTTTTCTCTTCAATTTGTGATATATTAAACATAAATTAATTATTTACTTTTTAATAGACATTTCAAAATGAGAGGCGTAAATTATTCGACTCCCTATCTTTCTAAGCTTATAACTCCTCGAAAAATGTAATTCAAGCCCTAATTTTTTTTTCAATTAAAGGAGCAAGGACCAAGGTTTCATTAAAAAAAAAAAAAAAAAGACAAAAAGAAAAAATGTGTTCTTATAAAATAAGGTTTTAAACTTCGGACTTTACAGGTAAATTTCTAAAAAACTGATTTTTTTTTTTGTTTTAAATTTGAATATATTATTTATTGACCTTTTCTCTTCAATTTGTGATATATAAACCTATTAAACATAAATTAATTATTTACTTTTTAATAGACATTTCAAAATGGGGGGGGGGCGTGAAAATGGGGGGGCGTGAAAATGGGGGGGCGTGAATTTAAAAAAAACGTTTGTCTAAAATATTATATTCGGTTTATTGGAAAGAACATAAAATTTCACATTGACCCTGAAAATATCGTAAAAATAGAATCAATAGAAAAATTTTGATAGATTTTTAAAATTTAAAAATTTAAAAATATTGAGTTTAAAAATTGAAAAATATTGAGTTCGGAAAATTCATTACTGTTTTAAAAAAAAAATAAAAATATTTTTATTACTTTTAAAACAACTGTAATAGTTTATTTTGGAAGTATAATCCATAAAGAAAATAAATAACCCACTTTTAACAGAGAAATTACGAGATTTTTATATTGTATTCGCAGTTTCGTGTTAGGGGTGTCAAAAATTCCTACAAAAATTCTGATACTGCTACCGCAGGAGTGCTCGAATCAAACGGCCACGTCCGCCGTGTCACGTATGTGATCTGGAGACTAACCGTAGCCCTCGGCGCAAGAGGGTCCGTGTGTGCCTGGCGTGTGGGGTGGTGGCTGATCCTGTGGTCGGGGCAGCGGAAGAAAAAGTTTCAGGATGGCGCCTTCCTGCTTTTATTAGAGACGGAATCTCGCAGGATCGCGCGAGATCTCGCGGGGATGCAAATTAGCTAGGCCATCTTGAGTAATAAAAATCGGTCCATTGGCAGTCGGGTTCTGACGTTCGTGGCGATCAGTACAGTGACCGTTGGCTTCCGTTTCTATTCGTGCAGTCAGCTGAGCTTTGTTAGTTGCCTTCGCGCCGTGGCTGTCATTGTTTGTTGGTTTGCTGTATGTTGCCGTGGTTCTTCAGTGAAACGCTTCGTCGCCCACGACGAGTCTCACCGTCTCCTACACAAGATACTCTTACAATTTACATAAATTACAAAGTTGTCCATCACTAGATTTACATAAATTACAAAGGGCTTTTTAAATTATTTCGGTTGTCGATCACTAGATTTACATAAATTACAAAGGGTTTTTTTAAATTATTTCGGTTGTCGATCAAAAAACCCTTTGTAATTTATGTAAATCTAGAGATCGACAACCGAAATAATTTAAAAAACCCTTTGTAATTTATGTAAATCTAGTGATCGACAACCGAAATAATTTAAAAAACCCTTTGTAATTTATGTAAATCTAGTGATCGACAACCGAAATAATTTAAAACCCCTTTGTAATTTATGTAGTCTAGTGATCGACTCCCGAAATAATTGAAAAATCCTTTGTAATTTATGGCTATCTTGTTATCCACAACCGAAATAACTAAAAAACCTCTTTCTGATGTATGTAAATCTACTGATCGATACCGAAATAATTTGAAACCATGTTGTTATTTATGTAGATCTTGTAATCCACAACCGAAATAATGGAAAAACGCTTTGTAATTTATGTAAATGTAGTGATTGACAAGCATTTGTAATTACTTTTAAAAATCTCGTAATTTCTCTGTTAAAATATCTAGTGATTCAAAACCGAAATAATTCCAAACCCCTTTGTAGTGTTTTCAATTATTTCGGTTTCGGTTTCTACATTACTACGGTTTGGATTACTGGGGGGTACATAAATTACGAAGTGTTTTTCAATTATTTCGGTTGTCGATCACTAGATTTACATAAATTACAAAGGGTTTTCAATTTTTTCATTTGTCGATCACATGATAAGAGCTGTCCCCTTTTTTATGTAAGTAAGAGAGTTAGTTAAAATGAAAATGAAATAGAATAGACGAAATTCGAACCTCTAAAGGTGTAGAAATAGATTACGAGAGAGAATTAGAAAATGGAATGTAAAAACAAACCATTGTTTAGCTTAGAGATAAAATAGTTTTAAGAAAAGGAATGCAACTATAGGCTAATTTAATAAACATGTTTTTTACATATTGGGTTAAAATTCCTTTTGTAAACAATAGGTTAAAATTCCTTTTGTAAACAAAGGAAAAAGTTTTGGACACGCATGAAACGTGAAAGAAGACACATGTTTTAACATGCGTATGACGTCATGGAAAATGGGAAGTTCTCGATATAGTTAGAAACTTGAGAGAGAGTCTAAGGACGAGAGACGACAGTCTGGAGTCCAGAGATGGGAGTCGAACGTCTGGAAGCGAGACGGAAACATAAAATGTAAAACTTTGAATTCCTGACTAAGAAAACCACGAGCCATCATGTGTTTTTATAAACGTCATCTTTGTGTTGTAATTCTACCAAAAGGTAAAGTGAAATTGTCATTATATGTCTTATATATTCTGTGTTTTAAAATGTCTTCACATACACAATTTCTCTACATCTCATGTGAACACTAAGACTGTCTCAACACTGTCTCCTCACTCTAAGAGCGTCTATTACACTTCTAAGTATG
Source organism: Euprymna scolopes (assembly GCF_053919585.1). Lineage (NCBI taxonomy): Eukaryota > Metazoa > Mollusca > Cephalopoda > Sepiida > Sepiolidae > Euprymna > Euprymna scolopes. The sequence continues at coordinate 140,894,854 of NC_136489.1, forward strand.
AACATTTTATATATATGAATCTCTTCATAACACGAACACAGAACGCAACATCTCTCTTAATAAGACTCTCTAAGACTCACTTTTAATAAGACTTTCCTACAAGGAACAATAACACTAACAACAAGAATAATAAAAATAATAATAATGAATATAAATATAACAGATTTTCATAAACTACAAAGTGTTTTTAAATTAATTTGATTGTGTAAGATCTGCAATACTTACAAAGGGTTTTTCAATTATTTCGGGTTTGGATCAATAGATCCAAAAAAAAAAAAAAAAAAAAAAAAAGTGTTTTAAAATTATTTCGGTTGTCGATCACTAGATTTAAATAAATTACAAAGGAGTTTTCAATTATTACAGTTGTCGATCACTAGATTTGTATATATTACAAAGTGTTTTTAAATTAAATTATGTTGGCGATCACTAGATTTACATAAATTACAAATGGGTTTTCAATTATTTCGGTTATGGATCACTAGATTTCCATAAATTACAAAGTTTTTTAAAAATATTTTGGTTGTCAATCAGTAGAATTACATAAATTACAATCTTCTTAAATTATTTCGGTTGGGGCTCACATAAATTACAAGGGGTTGTCAATCACTAGATTTACATAAATTACAAAGGGCTTTTCAATTTTTTTCGGTTGTCCATCACTAGACTTACATAAATTACTAAGGGTTTTTGAATTGTTTCGGTTGTGGATCACTAGATTGACATAAATTACAAAATGTTTTTCAATTATTCCGGTTGTGGATTACAAGATCTACATAAATTACCAAGGGTTTTTAAATTATTTCGGTTGTCGATCACAAGACTTACATAAATTACAAAGGGGTTTTCAAGTATTTCGGTTGTCGATACCTAGATTTACATAAATTACATGTTTTTCAATTATTCGGTTTTGGATCACTAGATTTACATAAATTACAACAGTTTTTTCATTATTCGGTTTTGGATCACTAGATTTACATTAATTACAAAGGGGTTTTAAATTATTTCGGTTTTGGTCCAACAGAGTTACAACATGATTTACACAAAGTACAAAGTGTTTTTCAATTATTTCGATTGTGGATTACTAGATTTACATAAATTACAAAGTGTTTTTCAATTATTTTCGTTTTGCGTCACTAGATTTACATAAATTACAAAGTGTTTTTAAATTATTTCGGTTTTGGATCACAAAATTTACATTTGCATTGTAAAAGTTAATACTATTTTGATAGTAAATTATATATTAAACTTTACATCGTATCTTTCTAGGTAAAAACTGGCTGTATAACCTGTTTATTCACTAAGTCCTCATAAAGTACATAAAAATATATAAATTCTTCAGATAGAGTTTAACAGCCAAAAGATGATTGTACCTATTTACTATGCCTCCCCACGGGACAGAGTTAGACACCAGGGTCGTTTTTTAATGTGGAGACAAGGTACAAAAATAAAAATTGTCTGTCGTGAAGGATTTCTCCTCCATCGAAAGAGAACAAGAAATAGAAGCGCAGCATCTGAAGATCAGATACTACACTTTGATCTTATCCCAAAGGCCAAGAGAACTGATATGAATTTGTCCACTAAATTTTAGATTTTCTGATTAAATTTTGCATAACGACGGTTACAGAAATTATTTCTAAAATATTTTTTGTAAATTCATATTTCTTTATATATTTTTTTGTTTTCATCAGAATTAGAACACTACTAAAGTTTAAGTTTTGCATTTTAAAAAACTTAAATTATATTACTATTTTTATTTCAAAATTTTATACACATTTAATTTTAAATGTTTATAAAATTTTAAAATAAAAATTATTAATATGTTTAGCAACCATTTTTTTGCAAAAATATTTTTCTCTTCATTCAATTCTGAGTTTCTCTCAATATTTCTTTCTTAAATATTTTAAGAAAAATAGCTTTATTTATGTTGGATTATATAACAAATAAGCAACAACATTGGATAAAAAAAAGCAGGAGTCATCCTGAAATTGGGTATCTTTACTTTTAATTCAAACCTTAAATTGTATTATTGAAACTAAAATGAGGGCAAACAACATTCATTTTTTTTCATTTTTAATATTAAAAATTTATAATTTTCAATAATTTTGGAGTATTTTGTCACTGTAAAATATGCAAGTAAAAAAAAAACCACCAAAACAAATTAGAATTTGGAATGACAAAACCAATTTAACGTAGAATCACATTATTTTTTATTTAAATTTCCAAATTCAAGAACCGTTGTCATTTAAAAGAAAAAAAAAAGACTTACAATTATTTGGATTATCTTGTTTAGCTTTACAGATTAAAATCTAAACTGGACACTTTATCACTATTGCGAGAACTTGAAAAAAAAAAAAAAAAAAGCATTGTATTCTGAAATTTTACCCATATTTTTTAGCTGCATTTGCTATCGGGACAATCTATTTATAGAGATGTAGTTCCTATTTAGTTTTTTAGATACATATATACTTGATTAAGGGTCACACAATGTTATTTATGTGTGTTTGTACCCTTGTTTAACATCTATAAAAGGGAAATGTGTAGTTTATTTTATTTATAACTAGAAAATTAAAGTAATTCAAAAATAATAGAAGCAATGGGGCAGAAGTACACAGGGGGCTATATTCATTCCTGAGGAAATTCTGGATATGTTTGAGAAGTTTTAAGATTATAAAATGATCAAAATTCATTTCGATCAATGTCATTTATTTATGACACATAATTCTTTGGCCTCGTTTCTCAGAAAGTAAATATGAAATTAAAATAAATAAATAAATAAAACATAATTGGCTTTGATGAGCTGTTGAATTCAAAAGGTTCTGCATACAATTTACAGAAACATTGTCAAGTTTTCTTGCTTGTAAATCAAGTTATTTATGTCGAACATTTTTGTCATTTGGGCAATATCAGCAGCAGCACTAGTTTCGAATGGTTTATAACAAAGTGAATTTTCAGTAGAAGAAAAACAAAAATGGGAAAGCTCTTAAAATCAGTTTCATTTCAGCAAGTTTTATTTAACAAATAATTTCAATTGAACTTTTCTACCGGTTTATTTTCCAACAATTTTCTTCAATTGCAAACATGTAAAACATGTTTTTGGAGAAACATTTTTCAAAGGATTTATGCAAGAATGTTTGAGAACTAGTTAAAATAGTTTTATATAAAAATTAAATTAGAAATGGCTGTATTCATGCCATAAGGAATCTTTTATGTAAATTAGGTAGATATTTTATCTATGATATGTACTTTCAAACTGAATACAAAATGCTCAAGAAATAAAGTTTAAAAGAAAGAAACATAAAGAAGCAAAAATGAACTGTGTTAAAATCATGAAATCACAAATAAGTTTATTTTATCAATAGAATATTTTTTATCTTTCTATTTTAGTAATTCTAATTTCTCTGTAAAAAAAATGGCAGCAAAAATATAAAGCAGCCATGTTAAATGAATTGATAGAATCATGTGATTTTGTAATAGATTGAGTTACAAAAAGTTTAAACATCGTAAAAAAAATGATATAAAAAATATACAGAAATGTTTCAAATGAAGGAAAATATTTTGCATGGTTATAGAAACTTTATACAGGAAAAATATTGCAGCCATTTTCAATAAGAGATTAGAATTTCATCTTAGTTGCATAAGTGGATTTACCCAGAAGTGTTATCTACACACAAATGCTATGTACCTACTCTATTTTATTGCAATGGCTGGTTTACAAACATCTGCAAACTTTAGAGTAAAAATAAATTTACATTTGTAAAACAGTACAAAGATTTGTCTTTTGTGACTGAACATGTCAAGAATATTTCAGACAATGAAAATGTTTTGTAAACTACTGTCAAAAAAAAGAAGACCATGAAAGCTGGTGGAAGCAGCCATTTTAAATTAAATCACTTTAGCAGAATTTACTACAACAGAATTCTAAAAATCTATTCTTATTAATAAGTTATCTCATTTTCATGTTTACATTTTTTGAAAGACTTCAAAACTTATTCTCTAAAATGGTTTACATTTTCATCCAAGTAAATTGTTTTTGTATTTAGAACAATTATCAAATAGCAAGCAGGATAATGATTTTAAACTTTCTGCAAAAAACAGCAGGATAATGATTTTAAACTTTCTGCAAAAAACAAAACAAAAAAAAAAAAACAAACAAAAAAAAAACTATATATATATATATATATTTTTTTTTTTATTATTATTTATATTATAGTAAAAAAAATATTTTCATATATATTTTTTTTTTCTGATTTAGTTATCACCAAAATGCCTGTTCTACAGACCAAGACATTTAAACACATGCACAACTAAACTATTCCCACAATCAAACATAACACTGCATCTCACACACACACAATGTCAGTCAAAGACAGGAAATCCCAGTGAGCTGATTGATTGTGGGAATATTTATATATCCTTCTCACACACACATATATATATATATATATATATATATATATATATATATATATTCCACATTTTAAGAGATGCACATGAAAAGGTGTGCATAATTAAATCTTAATTCTGGAAATAATTTGTCACACAAATTGACAAAATGTCAATTTGTGTCTGTGTAAATTAAAAATTTCTCTTGCCAATTTCAGTGACACCCTTTTTCCCATATATGTATACTATGTTTTTTTTGTTTTGTTCTTTTTTAAAACGTCATCCAAGATGATTTGAGGAATGTTTAAACAAGTAAATTTTTTTGTTGTTGAAATGTGTATTACGTTATGTTTTTGATAGCATTTAAGCAAATGACATACATTCAGCCTCCTAATACAACCATTTATATGCTATGTTTATATAGAGCATTAAGTTGTATTAAGTGGCTCCATCTATCCACCTCGTATAATTTATTCTCCCCATTGTTGTACTAGATTCTTTCAAGTCCATCAGAAGATCACAAATCTTATTGAGTTACATTGCCAAATTCACTAAAAGCTTGATTTGTTCGTTGCTGGAATGAAGATGAACCGACCATTGCTGGTTGCATAGATATTCCTGTTTGTAAACCACTGCTTGGCATTCCTGCAGAAGGACCAACCATAGAACCAGATGAATTAGCTTGTGGCATGCCTGAAGGATAAAAAAATGTTTAAGAGTTAGACATTATCTGAATTAACAGATTTTATTGAAGAATTTTATGAGATAAAATCAATCATTTAATATGCATGAAACGTGTTTTGAAATATTTATAAGCAATGTCAGAGTATTTGAATAATTCATGAGGAAATTAGAGAAAGGAGAGAAAAATACCTGTTGAAATAGTTAAGCGAAATAGAGACATAATTGAAAAAAAAAAACAAAAAAAAAAAAACACACACACACACACAGAAAAACTATAAACTTATGATTTATGGAAGATTGGCGTTGCCAGAATGTTTGGAAGTGTATGTTAAGCAAAAAGTGGTAGTAGGCAGGCTCGAATCCGTACTGCGAAGGAGGAAAAGAATGTGAAGAAAAAAAAGTGACGTCTTTGCTGTTGCGTCCATTACCAAACCGGAAGTGGCGAAGGTTTAAATTAAGGCTAGTCATTCAAAAAGACTTTCGAAAATATTGGCAAAAAAAGTGACCCTCCTTGTAGAAAAGTGTCCAGTTGTGGTTGAAAGAATTAATATTTTTAGGCAATTTTTCGATATTTGTCATCCGATGGGTCAAGTTCAAAACCATACTGATCTTGTGAAAATCCGTCGCCTCTGTCGAAAGTTTTAGGCAGACATACAAACATACATTTAAACAGAAAGATGAGATTTATATTATAGATATAACAACTGCAACACATTAAATTCATTTCAAGTTTCAATTCAATTTTCATAATATTTAATATTCCAGCAAATTGTTAGCATTATTATAATAATTTTATATGATCAGCAAAAATTAGCATTACAAGCGCATGCTGTATTTTCATGGACATTGGCAATATTACATACTTAATGTGCTTCAACAAGTCATATCTCTTTTATTTGTGGGTCAATTTTTAAAAGAATTACATTGATGAAAAGAGAATAGACTAAACATTCTGATTATGTTAATTTATTTTGCTTTTATGCTCCAAGTTAAAAATGAAAAAACTGTCAAAAATAATGACAGCAAAAAGGGAAACTGTTTTTTCAATGTTTACATTTCATATGTTACGTTTGGATACACATGCGCGGGGGCAAATTTGATTAGATATGACTGAAATTTTACAGGCTATATAAGCATAGAAGTCCATCTCTACTGGACTTTGATTTATATTATTACGACCACAGGAAGCAAAGTTACGATTGAGCAAAGTTGACGAAGAGTATTTGAAACTTGATAAGATCAATCGGCACATATCATCCATTTCATATAGATAATAATTTATAATATGTAAATATTTGATAATTATTAATTGTGTGGAGATTTCTTTAAAATGTTATCTTTTTATAGAAATTCAAATCTGCTTAACGGGAAAACTGCTCGCTATGCACTTAATGCGCTGACCAGCGCTGAGCTGCCTACAGTCAGGGTATTAATGAGTTTCGTTTGTAGAGACATAATTGAAAAAAAAAAAAAAAAAACACACACACACAGAAAAACTATAAACTTATGATTTATGGAAGATTGGCGTTGCCAGAATGTTTGGAAGTGTATGTTAAGCAAAAAGTGGTAGTAGAAAAAATAGAAAACTCTTTTACTGCTTTCATTTTACTAGACAACTCATTTTTTTATTTTGAGTTTGTCAATCTAAAAAAATGGTTTCAAATTTTATTTGCAAACAATACTGAGCCAAAACTATTTTTTAACGCTTTTAGTACATGTGTTTCTGTTATGGTATTTATAACTTTTTACTTGTACTTAAAGTACAATTGTTTTTTAGTGGTAAAAATATATATAACAAAAAGGTACTTGTGCCCTCATGCTACCATGCTGAAATAATAACATTATTTAGAAACCCATGGGGAGGGAAGGATGTTTTGTTAACTATTCTGTATTTCACCTAACAATTTAATAATAAAAAAAAAGATATGAAACTTAAATTTAACTTGAAAATACTATTTGAAAAAATAGCATGGTAACATAAGTGCATAAGTACCCAAATAAATATTACAAGGCAAGATAAGTTACTCTTTTACCCAGTTGGATAAGTTTTTAGTGTATTTAATTAATGTAAAATGTTTATTTCAGAAAAGTAAGTAGGGTTGAGCATTACACAAGCACAAGGAGCCATGTGGTCTTTGAAATCTCGACAATGATTGAAAAATATACAAAATACTGTTAGAAAACCAGCCAATAAATATCCTCGTGACATTTTTAACTCACTGTCGAGACCATTTTTTCGAATTTGTAAAACACACCAGTTTTTATTAACTGAGGATATCTAAATAATAACAATAATGATAATAATCGTTTCTTCACCTTATATTTTTATAACACTTTATGATATGAAAAAATATATATACATAATGTCTTTGTTTAAATATCTTATAAAATAAAAAAATATGTAATTGTACTTTTAATTAATAATTTCATTTTTTTTTGTTTTTAGATAAATTTTCACAAACATCGCATCTCGGTAAAATAACAGGAGAGAAATCACAAAAAAAGTGTGTGTAGGGTAGGGGGAATTAAAACTCATTATAATGAAATTCTCTATCGAACCAACTAATTTTTAGGTATCATGGAAATAAATGCATAAAAAAAAAACATGTGTCAAGGGTTAGGGTTTTAACATAATATCGGCCCTTGACACGTGTCCATTCTCGCCATTTTTAAAATCACTTTTAATAACAAAATATTTGGTTTCCAAATATAAAAATTAGGCGGTTCAATAAAGAATTTCATTGTGATGCATTTTGTAAATTTTTACCTTAACATTTTTCTTTAAAATAACTACCTTTTAAAGTTTTTGGATATGCTGAAAACGAATATTGCATTTAAATTTTCCGCAAATAAGTAGCTTTCCGGATATTAAGCAATGTCATTTCTTATGTTATTGCTGCTGGCCATCTTGGTACACACGTTTGCGCATAGTTTCTCCAGGTTGTGTTTGCACGCTCGCATATACCAACATGGCCACCAGTGATAACATAAGAAATGATATTGCTTAATATCCGAAAAACTACTTATTTGCAGAAAATTTAAAAGCGATATTCGTTTTCAGCATATCCTAAACACCTTCCTTAAGTTTAAGTTTAAATTTACCGTTTTATTTCTTTGCTTACATCCACAAACAACAGAATAGAAATGATGAATATTACCATCAACTGGTGAATATATAGTTGTTGCTTATCAGGATTCCTGGTACCCTGGTATTGTGGAAGCTAAATTCAAGAATTCATGTAGAGTACGATTTATGGTTACATCTCAGAAAACGGGTATATTTTTGGCCAGATAGAGAAGATTTACAAAATTGAAAATTGGACTGGTCATCTTTTACAGAAATTCAAAATCCATATGAAAAATTTTCTTCGATTTATTTCTGAGATTAATTCAATGGCTACACCCCAGATTAAACTCTCCTTTGATGGGGAGGCAGGTAAATACTTACTCTCAATAAAGCTATATTTAAATACCACTATAATACTTAGTTTTGTTCATGAATAGACACGCACTGTATGATACCATGCACCAGTTTAAAATAATTGAAATTTGTACATTTTAATTTATAATTCATAGCTTATGGTAAAGAGATACATCAGATTTGATTGCATAATCAGAAAGAGCATACAATTTTATATAAGAGTGCCAAGTTTCATGAGAATAGCTTGAAAAATAAATGGTGGCAAAATTTCCTTAAATGTTGAGGTCCGTAATTTAGTCCACTTTTTCTAAAGAAAAATGTCCATGGAAAAGCATAAATCTTGGCACTTAAAATTCTCATAACTTTTGAACTACTAATGGTATTTGCATAATTCAAACGATTTTAAATATCTTTTATATAACTCTTTTTATGCAAGCTCATAAAATAACAATTATCTAAAAAGAAAAAAATCAACTTGTAATGTTACAAAAATGATAGTTACATTATTTGTGTGTAAAAAAAAAAAACATTAAGTATTATTTTTTTTTATCAAATACCTGGTGTACTCAAATTAAGACTTCCCATCCTTTGGTTTAGTCCAGTTGAAGAGTTAATTCCAGATTGTGTTGGAGTTTTAAACTGCCCTGCACTTTGTTGACCACTAGGTATTCCTAATAAAAATGAAAACAGAAAAAGCAAAATATTAAAAAAAAAAGAAAGCAAAGAAAAAAAATATCACAATCAAGATAATTGCAAAAAAAAAAAAACCCCAACAAAAACAAAAATAAACCTGTTTCTAAAATTAAATGTTAATTGGTTTTAGAAAAAATACAAAAACACAGAATGCATCTTGTAGTTATGCCAAAAATATCTACAAAAAATAGAATGTGTATGCATGTGAACACACTTCTTAACCTATATACTCAACAAAGTTTTGATCTACAGACTTGAGATTTGGTATATAGGGTATTCAGACATGTGGAAATCATTTTCAGCAGTTTTCATCCGGAAAAAAAAGGCTGCTAAGTGGTCAAAATTGAAAAAATTGGTTCTTGTGAGTCATCGGATTGTTATCTGCTTGTCAACTGTTTCACCAATGCACGTGCACGGCCATGAAACATGAACAGCTTCTTTATGTTAAGAATAAGTAGGTTTGAAAACACTTTGTAAATATTATGTCAAGCTGGTCTAATGGTTATCATACTTAACTCACTGTCTTTAGGTTTTGGTTTTGATCTCAGCTTGAATAAAATTTTTTTTTTACTTATAAGAAATGTTATGTTATTTGAAAGAACATAATACTCGCATGAACAGGTCTTCAGTTTCTTTTTGTTTTTTACTTCATTTTTTTGTTTTTAAAGGAATTTAACATTACATTTAACACTGGGCAATGCCGGGTACATCTAGTCTATATATCTATAAAATTGAGAATGTGTGCGTGAGGGCACTTCTCAACCTATATACTCGACAAATATTGGATTTACAGACTTGAAATTTAAGATAGGAAATTCAGGCATGTTGAAAACTTTAATTGGTTTTCGTCTAGGGCTGCTAAGTAGTCAACATTGAAAAATATGCATGAATCATCTTATTTTTATCTGTCAACTGTTTCGCAAGATTTGCAAATATAATCAATGAAAAAATAAGAAATACATATAAACCCATTTCAAGCACTGAAAAAAATCTCTAAACTTGGACTCATTATTTACGACAAAAAATTTGGTGATTGTGCATAAAGGCAGAGTCTAACTTTCAAACACACTGGCAGATGGCGTCTGCATCTGTCAGTTGAGGTATGAAAGCACAAAAGGATACGAAATCGATACAATTTTCAAATATATTTTATGTATTTTTTTCACCTTCTTTAAATTAAAATATATAAACTTTTTTCAATAAATTTTTTTCATCGAATCTTTTCAAATAATTATGTTTAGTGGATACTTCCGCGCTTATATTAATATTTTTTCAAACATATTTACGTTTTGGTTTTTGTTTTATTTGAAACCATAGCAGCAAGTTTTAGTCTTCCCTCTATCAAGGCCAGTAGGTTTTGGGAAAATATCAGATATTTTGTAATTCATATGCAAAATTAGGTAAACAAATGATATAATTGAAACATTTTATGACTGTAAAAAAATGCCAAAAATAGGTTCTGGATGATCCTTTTAATGTGCAACCTTCAGGGCAAATGTCACATAGCCCACTAAACAATTCAGGTTATTACTTTTCAACGAGCTTTCATTTCTTAAATTCTGATCAGTAATCGCTGAGATTTGGAACTTATAAAATTGCCAAAAAAGGTAGTATATATATTATCTTTTTCTTATATCGTGACATGTTCAAGCTCTAGATGAAATCATGGTTACTGTTCTCCATTAGGGTAGGTTGATTTGCAATTTTTTTCAGCACTGGTGATGGTAGTTGCGATTTAATGATACCAAAAATTAGATTCCTATCTTGAACAGAAACTTGAGCATTTAATTTTAAAAATTGTGTGGAAAAATGCGGAGAAATCTTTCATTTTCATAGCATTTTACACAACACTGACTTTGAAATTTCACTTTTTTTAAAAATAAAAATTTCAATTAAAATTGATATATTTATATGAAATGCATTGGAAGAAAAATAAATACATGAATTATATAATTATGAATCACAACTAGCAAAATATCACAACTTTTACTGCATTGATTAAACAAAAAATGTAAAAAGAAGGCTAATAAGCAACTAAGTCTTTAAATTTCCCAATTCCAAAAGATATATAAAGATGTATTATACAATATAACAACTTGATACAGAACCATGTATTTTAATTTTATATTAAACGCAATAATAAAAACTATGTTATAATAGAACTAAATTGTTCTGTGTAATTTCCTTTCGGGGGGAAAATGAAGGTCTATTTTGGTGGCACAATGACTTTGTAATAAATAATGTATTTATGTCTTGCTTCCTACCCATATACAATTTGTGAAGCTTCTGTTAAGTTAGGAAGTTCTAGTTTAGTTCCTTTCCCAGACGATTTTTCAAGTTTTTCACTTGTAAAACACTTTCTAACTCCAGTTTGAGAAAAATCAATCAGATTTGACCAGTGTGTGGCTGCAAATTTTTTTTGAGGTTGCTAACTATTTCTTGACCCCCCCCCAATTATTTGAAAACACTTATTTTTTATATTTTTGTGATGTAATATGAATATAACCACAGCCACCAAGATATAGAAGGCCTATAACTGAAAAATGCCTGCAGGCACTGTAGGTAAGATTTGTCAAATTGTTACTGTCGATACATGACAACATTTTAAAAAAGAGCATTAAAACATATTAAAAAAGAAAAGAAAGGCACCCAATTCGATTAACAATGAAACTGAACTTTATTCAATATAAAATATAAATATTATCTATGTAAAATTACTTAATTTGAAAGCAATATACAATCTAATACTGATAAAACTGAATTATGAATTTAGGGAACAAACAAAACAAAAATAATTCTTGGTCTTCAAGACAAGATCACAGTGTAGTAGTATCTGTTCACCTTTTCTGTCCTCGGCCGGTGGAGGAGAAATCCTTCATGACTGAGACAATTTTTATTTTTGTTCCTATCCAGAGTGCCCCTTATTAGAGAGTTGGGTTTTCTCCCACAAGTTGATGCTGAAATTACTTTAAATACAGAAATTACATTTAAAGTTTTGGTTTTGTTCTTCTATGTCCATTTTCTCCCATGTTTTTCATCAAAATTTCATCAGTTACATGGTTAGGAATCCTATACTCCGTTATAGTTTTCATTTTCATATCAGTGCTTGAATACAGAAATGAAGTTCACATACCCACTAAAAGGCAATCATACCATAATGTGAACATTGGTTAAAAACTCAGAAAATATAGTAAACATATATGATATTAAATCAGGGTCATGGTGAAGTTGGGAGGGGACATTATTATTATTTCACTAACTAGGAGTTGTCTCACAGGCCATGTGGTATTCGTTGGAGACCGCATGACAATAAGTCTCCTCAGATTTCCAATGTTCTCCACTTGTGCAGATGATTGCATGTTATCACAACAGCTGTTTGCTATTGATTTGTTGTTGGCATCAGCCATTGGTGTTTCTTGGGGTTTGGGTGACAAAATCCCTGTAAACGTATGCGCAAAAGGTTTTCTTTGGTTTATTTAATCATGAAAACTTTTTTGCAGGTACTATTTGAGGCCAAAAAGGTCGAGGGAGGACATTATTTGAATATGTATAAAAAAATAATTTAGCAAAAATTTAAAAATCTTTAGTGGAGAAAATAATAAAAAAATTAAAATGAAATAAAATAAAAACAAGCACAAAATAAAAGTATGCATCAAATTTACCCCCAAAAAATGAAAAATTTGTTTTAAATAAATACACACACGCTTAAAAAAAAGGCTGAGATATATACAAAGTGAAAGAAAACGCTTTCAGGGAGCAATCATTAAATAAAAGCACAGGTTACGCAGGGTTCATGTTCCTCGTCATTCATAGGATAAAACACAAGAAAATATGTTAACTAAAATTTAATGTACTCTTTATTTTTTAGTTCCTATCAAAATTTTAATTAAAACTGATTAGTTAATGGGCAAAGAATTTCCTATTCCATTTCCCAGTTCAGTCATGTAAATTATTTACAGTTGAAATGTTATAAAACAAACAAACTTTAAGTTTGAAATATTTTTCAAAGAAATAAATTACGTCCGGTGAATTCCTAAATCGTTTTGGTTAAATAAAAAAATAAAAATAAAAAAACTGTTGTGAAAAATGTTTCTAATTTTAAAAGATTTGAAAATACTCAAAAGTTTTATTTATTATTAAAAGAATGGACAAATATATTCTCATATAAAAATTGTTTCTTTTGCAGTTTAAAAAACTAATTAAATGAAATATTCGATTTTCTTCGATAGACATGTAAGAAAATTTCGAAAACAGGTTCACTTACTGCTTAATTTGTTAGATTAAAATTATCCAAATGAATGTGCAATTATATAATTGTCCAAATTAATGTGCAATTATATAATCATCCAAATTAATGTGCAAATGAAGTATTGTTCTTTCTCTTTAGAAAAAAAATGTTTAAATTGCCAAGGGGCAACGAAAAATATATTTTATGGCTGTTAGCGTGTAAGGGGCAATGGAAAATATTTTTTATGGCTATTAGTGTGTAAGGGGCAATGGAAAATATTTTTTATGGCTATTAGCATGGTCACATGATTGAACACAATAAACTTTAGGCACCGTATACCTACATGATCTTGTAATGACGTCACGCTGTCATGTTCATTGGCCTGTACTTATTCTCGGTGGCCTTCATAAAACTGACTATTGTTTGGGTAAATTGAGAAAACTAATAAAATTTAATAGCTAACTATTTAATTTCCTTATGGGCAAAATTGTTTGAATGCCCTCTTCTTTCACATCCAATTCATCTGAAAATATAACATTGATGATACATCGATGTTATATTATATATCCGGAAGTATTTTGCGCATACGCTTACAGGTACTATATTTTGAACTGGATTTCACTTAACTGTTGTTTTGTTCTCATATAAAAAATGTACTGTTGTTGGTTTTGATCTCAAACCAACTAACTGCACACACTTGGATGATAAATTTGACCAGAATATTTAATTTATCAGTGTTGGTCCATAAATGCATAATGTTAGCCATCTTGCTTGATTCAAGGGCCCAATTTTCTAAGCTGCATATCTTGGGTTAATTCTTGGGAAATGTCAACAGCATATTCAAAAAGTAGCCTCTGGTCTTCATTTAAATCACTTGTTTCTTCTGCTGTCAGATAATGATGATCGAGATGGACACTAATGTTTTTAGAATTCTACTTGAGGCAAATCTTGATAATTATTCATACAAAGTTTCCCGAAAGGACCAGTAAATGTTGTTAGGCTTCTTGTTCCATCAATCAATTTAAAAATTGCTCTAAATGGCAGTTCTTCTAGTAAAATCTGAAAATTGCAAAATTTGCATGTTTGAGCCAGAATACATAATAAATACCAATATTTTATTTTCCACAAAAAAGGAACATAATTGCAGGTGAACCTATAGAATTAATTTTACCTCCTTGTTAGGAGAACAAATGCAGACTATGTGCCTTGTTTGACAATTTTCTGTCTTGCACTTTACTGCAAAGTCTTCACATCTCAAAATAGGAAATTTACAGCTACAAGAAAATATATCAAACAGTCTGTCTAGCTGCTCCTCCTTTCTTTTCACTTTGATTGCTGCAAGAGATTTCCTGTCAATCTGTTTGGCCCTCTTATAGCAAAATATATTGACCTTTTGCCCTATATAACGTTCCCTTAACAAGGGCAATTGTGGATTAACTGCTTGCCAAATACTAATTAATTCCTTAGCAATTAACTTAGAAATCTCACTATTTTTTTAAGTGGGTATAACTATTTTCGAGGAAATATACTAAACTAGATGACATGTGAAGTTGCGAGTGCTATTTCATCCAAACGACAAGGTGGACTAGCAAATCTTTGTGAACCATGGGTTAAAACTGAACGTTGTGCTTTTACTGACATTTTAATCTGAAAAGTAAAATAAATAAATGAAAGGAAACTGTTTTAGGCTACCTTCCAGTTTCATATGTAAAAAAGTAAGTACTAGTTATGGTAAGAAATAATGAAAAATTTTGTAGAGTTGAATTAAATGAATTGAAGAGAGAGGACCAGACCAAATCAGAGCATAGTAGTGTTTAGTTTAGACATTTTTTTAGTAGACTTTAGCTCCTTTGATAACATGAATTTATCCATAAAGAGATTCAATCTTGCTGTAGCTGTGCCATTTTAAACGAGTGTTTAGTGTTTAGAGTTTGAAAAACCAGTGCTTGTGCAACTATGTTACCATGCTATTTTTAATAGTATTTTCAAGTTAAATTTAATTTTTACGCTATTATTTTTGTTTATTAAATTGTTAGAATAGTTACAACACACCCTTCGATCCTCCACATGTTAAGAATGGCTTTCTAAATAATGAAGTTGTTTTAGTACAATATGCAGTGCATCTATAGGTGTATCAGAATTTTTGGGGAATTTTTGACACCTCTAACACAAAACTGCCAATAAAATATAAAAAACTCGTAAGTTCTCTTTTTAGAGTGGATTGTTTATTTTCTGTATGGAATATACTTCCAAAATAAACTTGTTTAAAAAATAATAGAAATATTTTTTTTTAAAAACACTGTTTACAAAGTGCCGGTGCACGTTCAACCAGCTATTTTTTTTGCATATGAAATCAATTGAATTTTACGAGTGAAATTTTTTTCAATTTTAAACTTTAAAAATCTATCAAAATTTTTCTATTAGTTTTACGATATTTTCAGGGTCAATGTGAAATTTTATGCTCTTTCCAATAAACCGAATATAATATTTTGGACAAACGTTTTTTTTTAAAATTTACCCCTCCCCCATTTTGAAATGTTTATTAAAATTTAAATAATTAATTTATGTACCAAAGTTCTATATATCACAAAGATAAAAGATCAATAAATAAAATATTCTAATTTAAAACAAAAAAAAAAAGTGTTTTTTTGAAATTTACCTGTAAAGTTTAAAGTGTAAAACCATTTTTTTTTAAACCACGTTGATTTTTATCTTTTTTAAATGACAGCTTATGTTATGCTTATATCATCAAGTAAATACTGGACGCTGACGGCAATTTTTTTCTATTTCATTCAATGTCTTCTTTTTTTAGATATTAAAAAAAAATAATCACTCGATAAAGTAGAAATAAGATATAATAATCAAAAACTTGTGTATTTCATTAAGAGAATTAAAAAATAATAATCGGTGACTGGATTTTTTGTTTAACGGAAAAAACTTATAAGTGAATGTGTGCTTTTTTTGTTGAGGCCCAAAAATACTAATCGCAATAAAAAGACATTAATTCTGGCATTTATAAGTCACCGTAAGATAATCTCGAAAAAAAATCAGAGACTTCTCTCCCTTTATTTGAACAGTCAATAAATCTGAGTTTGTGTTTTTTTTTTAGAATCCTTGTTTAAAAAAATATTTTATTTAAAAAGGATATGAAATATAAGTATAAATGTGGATAAATTCTTAATGAACAATGGAAGTACTCATTAAATAGAATTTTTTTATAGGTAAGTGATTTTTTGGAATTTATATATACTTTTTATAATCGAACTAAGTAAAATTTAATTGATTTTCTTTAAATCTTTTTTAAAGAAAACCGATTTAAAAAACATATTGCATAATTTGCTATTAAACTTGTTATTTTTTAAAAATTTGGTCTGCTCCTTTAATTGAAAAAAAAATTAGGGTTTGAATTACATTTTTCAAGTAGTTATAAGCTTCGAAAGATAGTAAGTTGATTTATTTAAGTTTATATACGGCATTTTTAATGGCCGATTCTGATACACCTAGTGCATCTATATTATTGTGTTAAAAGATGCACAAGTACCGAAAAACTTTTAAAGCAATTTCCTTATTTACTCGTGTGACGGGACACCGGACGATGCCGGGTGTCCCGTTCAGCTAAGTGAAGATAAGAATGCTTATGGCCGGGGGGGGGGGGCGTGCTGATACTGTGTCAAAGATTAAGACAAGCGTTTATGAGATATGTTCAGGAGACATGATATCTGTTTTAATGGCGAAAGAAAAAGATTATTTTTATAGTTGGATCTGGCGAGAATGAGTTTTAACTAACGTAATTGATTCGGACAGTCTCGAGAATTGGGTTCCAAAATGTCTGCTCGGAGTCGGGGACCCGTGGTGTTTTAACTCAGAGACCACCAAGCTAGTTTGACAGATATGTTCACAAAACAATAGAGAAAGGGAAAAGAATAAGAGAATAGAGGGATAGAGGGAGAAGTTCACAAGAGAAGAAGGAGGGGGGAACGGAAGATGGTGGAGAAAAGGAAGGAAGATGCTTTTGATATAAACAACGATCGCCTACTCGAAAAAGATATAGAAGGGTTTTGGCAGTCTTTGGTCAGCGAGCGAAGCGTACACATCGGCTCTCGCCCCGCCTGGGAGTGAGAGGGGCAGAAATCTCTAGACTAACTTGAAAAGATCTTGTTCTTAGCTAGAGAATTAACCTGAAATCTCAAGTATACAACCTGCATCACGAAGCGCGGATAACGAAAACACGACGTTAAACAAATGTAGAATGATTGCAAATAATTATTTTATTTGGTTTAAACGAAAATGACCTCAGAGTTTTTTCTTTGTTTTTCGATTGCCGGCATAAGTGAAGATGCAGTTTATTTCAGGTATGCCCTGACGCCAGACGACGAAGACACAGACACAAAACCAAAGTGACGGCCGAAGAGGACAATGTTGCCACACGGACTTGGGGTCATGCACGTTTAACGTGCCTTGAGCAGCGGAGGTATGTTTTCCAGGGACCAGTGCGAGTCTGGTCACGCTGGAGGGGTCCACCACTAGACGACGCAGGCCCGGGACATCGTTCCCGTTACAACGTGATGTACGTGACGCGTACGTTACAACGTGGTGCCGATGACTTAGGACGATCACATCTGGGATGTGCACGGACGAGTTACCACGGAAACAGTTTGAAGCGTTTGGAACTCAGTTCTCTTGAAAAAAAATATATAAAGGAAATGGAAAATAGCACAGAAAAATGTTTAGAAAAAAAAAAAAAAAGAAAAAAAAATAGGAGAAAAAGAACGATTGAAAAGAAAACTTATCGAAGAGAAAAGAAAGACTGACATTGAACGTACCGAAGGGAAAAGAAAGAGTGAAATTGAACTTTGAGGGCATAAATAGCCGTCAGAATGCAGAAAAAAAATGTGCAGCGAGACAGGGAAGTGGAGATATGGAAAGAAAGGAAGCAGACGAGAAAGGTAGGGGCAGATTTTTATTGGTTCCTATTGGCTTCGCTCAGATTTTTTTTTAGGCGCTGTTGTCAGGGTGCTTTTCGTTGGTTACGTATTCTGTAAAGATTTTGTTTTTCTTAATATTGCAAAGTATTGTTGATTTTTTTTGTCACCCCCAAAGAAAAAAAGTGAAAATGAAATATGTATTTGTTTAAACGGGTTGATACGTTGTTGTATTGGGGCATTAAGAACAGTCGTGCATTAGCGGTATCAGAATTTTTGTAGGAATTTTTGACACCCCTAACACGAAACTGCGAATACAATATAAAAATCTCGGAATTTCTCTGTTAAAAGTGGGTTATTTATTTTATTTATGGATTATACTTCCAAAATAAACTATTACAGTTGTTTTAAAAGTAATAGAAATATTTTTTTTTTTTAAACAGTAATGAATTTTCCGAACTCAATATTTTTCAATTTTTAAACTCAATATTTTTCAATTTTTAAATTTTAAAAATCTATCAAAATTTTTCTATTGATTCTATTTTTACGATATTTTCAGGGTAAATGTGAAATTTTATGTTCTTTCCAATAAATCGAATATAATATTTTAGACAAACGTTTTTTTTTTTAAATTCACGACCCCCCCATCCCAATTTTTAAGTGTCTATTAAAAAGTAAATACTTAATTTAGTAACCCGATGAGTACATAATTATTTACTCACAAATTGAAGAGAAAAGGTCAATACATAATATATTCAAATTTAAAAAAAAAAAAAAACAGTGTTCTTTTAGAATTTTACCTGTAAAGTTTGAAGTTTAAAACCTTTTTTTTTAAACCACGTTATTTGTTTTTTCTTTTTTTTTTTTCTTTTTAATGGAACCTTGGTCCTTGCTCCTTTAATTGAAAAAAAAAATTAGGGCTTGAATTACATTTTTCGAGGAGTTATAAGCTTGGAAAGACAGGGGGTCGAATAATTCACGCCTCCCATTTTGTAAATGTCTAATAATAATTAATTTAGAACCCGATGAGTACATAATTATTTACTCACAAATTGAAGAGAAAAGGTCAATACATAATATATTCAAATTTAAAACAAAAAAAACATAGTGTTCTTATAGAATTTTACCTGTAAAGTCCGAAGTTTAAAACCTTTTAAAAAAAAAAACACGTTTTTTTTTTTTTTTTTTTTTTTTAATGAAATCTTGGTCCTTGCTCCTTTAATTGAAAAAAAAAATTAGGGCTTGAATTGCATTTTTCGAGGAGTTATAAGCTTGGAAAGATGGGGTGGAATTATTCACTATTTTTCACGAAATTTCTGACACCGCTAGTCGTGCATATGTTGTCACTGATATAAGAGAGAGAGAGAGAGAGAGAGAGAGAGAGAGAGAGAGAGAGAGAGAGAGAGAGAGAGAGAGAGAAACCGGCAGTCGGGCAGTACCGATGCCATTCTAATTTTGTAACGAATTGTAGCTATCGTAAGAATAATTTAAAGAAGAAGTAATGATTTACCGATTAGTTGTGAGACATTTAGACCGTTAAATAGACGGTGGGTGGGAGAATTTTATTAAAACTAAAGAAAAGAAAGAGAAAGAAAAAAAAATTATAAAAAAAAAAAACAAAAAAAAATACGAAACTTGTCTTTGTTGACAATTAATTCCATTATTGAAATTTAGTTTTAAGTGTTTAAACTGCCGTATAGGAGTAGATTTGATCCAAGTATGTAGGTATGTGCAGGCGTGTGCGTGTGTGTGCGCGTGTACGGGTGTATAGGTGTGGTTACCTAGATAGATAAATAAATAAAGAAATAAAAGGGAGGAAGAAAGAAAAAAAAAAAAAGAGACGCCATTTAGAGGCATATCAAACTGGTAGCAATAAAAACCAGACAACCCCTGATAGCGGAGGGGTCATAAAGATGAGAATAGCCACGGTTAGGCACGCTTAGAGGCCAAGGAAAAGAAAGGAAGATAAGAAACAAAAAAAAAGGGGGAAAATAAAAAAAAGAAGAGACGCTAATTAGAAACATATCAAACGGGTAGAAAAAACAAAAAAACAAAAAAAACAAAAACAAGATAGACAAGCAAACAGAGGAAGTCATAAATTATAGATGAAGGGAGAGAGGCGAACAGAATAAAACAGAATTGTAGCACCCTATTTTTATTGAATATAGTATATCCTGAATCGTTTATTTTTGAAAATCTATTCTTGCCCTAGTCAGGTATTCAAATCTTAAATTAGTCATTAAAAAAAAAAAAAAATAATAATAATTATTGTAGTTAAGAAGAAAAAAAACAACAACTTAATGATTGAGGGATGTCCTGTGTTTAAGGGTTCCTATTGGTCGCTCCGCGGCGAACTCCATTGCTCTTACGAAAAAAAAATGGGCTTTAAGACATCTTAGTACCGAAGGGAACGGGTGGTTGGAAGACGTAAACCCAGTGCATGGTTTGCAAAATTATCAAAGGATGTGGCACGAGAAAACATATTGTGAGGTTGTTGGAAAGTGTGCTGGTCGTGTGGGACGGCGTAAGTCCAGTGATGAAAAAAAAAGGGGACCTGTGATTGTCAGGTATGGTAACACGAGAAAACATATTGTGAGATTATTGGAAAATATACTGGTCGCATAAGACGGCGTAAGTCCAGTGATGGGACATGAAAAAGGACCTGTGATTGTCAGGTGTGTTATACTAGGAGAAGGTAATTACTCCGTCAATTTTATTGTTTTTTTTTCTGCCTCGTTGGAGGGCGAGGCTGAGTACCCTCCCTGGTATTCGAAGCAGTATACCAGCCGACCAGGAGCCTGGCGGAAAAGAAAATGCTTCACAAAGGGGGCATGGAGTTATTGTTCGCTGACGGCTGGGTGAGTACAGGATGCCTAGAAACGTTTGTTGTTACCAGTGAGAGTGAGAGAAGTAATAATCTAACTGATGGTAGTGTTAAATCATTTAAACTGTCGAGTAGAATATCTTAAAGAAACTAACGGTGCTGATATTGTTCTGTTTTGGAAAAGAGAAATTTAGAAATGCTCAGTCGAGAAGGATTTCTCCTTCACGGGACGGGAATTGAATATTGTTAGTGTAGCGTTGAAACAGTTGTTGCACTTGGTCTCTGACCAAAATGGCGCTGCTGGGACAAATTATGGGACTGAAGGGCAGGATTGCCTCGGTCGGGGAGGATCTCTCCTTCACTGGATGAGAATAGTGCATGTTGGGTGTGGCGTTAGGGCAGATGCTGTACCTTGTTCCGAGTGAGAGAATGCTTATGGGACAAGTGAAGGTATAAAAAAAAAAAAAAAAGCTTGGGTATCGTAGAGTTTAATGAAAGTGTAACGTTGTGTATGGTTTGGAAAACGTATTAGCTGTGGAGGAAACTTAGTCTCCTTGCACCGGGGTACTTAGGAGAAACGATATGCACCCTCCCCAGCTGGCACGCCTATGTTGTTTTATATTTGGGACCATGGGGAAGAAATTGAGATGAAAGATTTTGTTGCCGTCGGTTGGATTGATGCACTAGAAATGTACGTGTGTGTGTATCTGGTTGGTGTGCCTGGAAACTTTTGTTGATCTCGTAGGAGAAAGAATTAATTGTATTGGGAATTCTGTATTGTATTGTATTTGGGAAATTCTGGGAAAAAAAGAAAAAAAAAGAAACAGTTTAGTTGAGGACGGACTAGATTGGGAAAGGAAGGGGAGTATCAGAAAAAAAAGAAAGAAAGAAAAAATGGATATGTGGATAGGATTTGTTCAATGAGGTGTGAGAAAAGAAAAATCTGGAGAGTGTTTTTTAATTTGCAGATAGCTGAATAAGGATGTGAGGGAGTCAATGATGAAGAGACCTCCCCAGTGTTAAGTGTAGGGAGAAATCAGGTGACCGTAAACCACTGACGGCAGCGCGCCTGGGCGGGGCAGGGATACCAATGAGTGCCCTCCACCAAAACCTTGATAGGGTGCATGGGCTGCAACTATCGACAAAACCCAAGGTTGCAGCACAGTCAATCCCTAAGCCATTATTAACAAAAAAAAAAGAAATTTTCATATTTTAATAAAAACTTCAAATAGAATTCGATGTGAAATATTAGGTTGGTGCAAAAATGCTTTTTGACGTTCGTTTGAACATTAAAAAAATTACATTATTTACGCACTAACCTAATAGAAAAACAAATTAAAAAAGAATGGAAAAAAAAAAACAAATATAAAAAGTGCAAATATTTTTCTGATTGTTTTATGAATTATGAGAAAGAGAAAATGAACAAGTAGTTAAAGGGTGTATGAGCCCTCTTTTGATAGTGAACTGAGCATGGTTATCTTTCCTCAGTTGCATGCACATAGATTAAGGCATAGAGAAGGACCGAATATTGAAAAAAAAATGAAAAGGAAAGAGAAACTTTTGCATGTACATGGGTTAGTCACCTTAAAAGGACTAGTAGAAAAAAAATGAGAGTTTAACAATCGAGAAAAAAAAATATGCATGTATACAATCTCATACACCAAGATAAGCAGAACCATTAGAGCAGAACATTTTTGCATACCAACCGGACCATTGATACAGGAACATTTTTGCATGCCGAATGGACAATTTTTGTTAGTTGCTGTTAATTGACCTAGACTGTAGAATTACTAGTTTCGGATCCGGCTTCTGATGCAGGTCACGTATATGCCAATTATGGCTAATTGACAGGTGTAAGGGGAGGGCGGATGTGACGGGACACCGGACGATGCCGGGTGTCCCGTTCAGCTAGGTGAAGATAAGAATGCTTATGGCCGGGGGGGGGGGGGGGCGTGCTGATACTGTGTCAAAGATTAAGACAAGCGTTTATGAGATATGTTCGGGAGACATGATATCTGTTTTAATGGCGAAAAAAAAAAGGAGATTATTTTTATAGTTGGATCTGGCGAGAATGAGTTTTAACTAACGTAATTGATTCGGACAGTCTCGAGAATTGGGTTCCAAAATGTCTGCTCGGAGTCGGGGACCCGTGGTGTTTTAACTCAGAGACCACCAAGCTAGTTTGACAGATATGTTCACAAAACAATAGAGAAAGGGAAAAGAATAAGAGAATAGAGGGATAGAGGGAGAAGTTCACAAGAGAAGAAGGAGGGGGGAACGGAAGATGGTGGAGAAAAGGAAGGAATGATCGCCTACTCGAAAAAGATATAGAAGGGTTTTGGCAGTCTTTGGTCAGCGAGCGAAGCGTACACATCAGCTCTCGCCCCGCCTGGGGGTGAGAGGGGCAGAAATCTCTAGACTAACTTGAAAAGATCTTGTTCTTAGCTAGAGAATTAACCTGAAATCTCAAGTATACAACCTGCATCACGAAGCGCGGATAACGAAAACACGACGTTAAACAAATGTAGAATGATTGCAAATAATTATTTTATTTGGTTTAAACGAAAATGACCTCAGAGTTTTTTCTTTGTTTTTCGATTGCCGGCATAAGTGAAGATGCAGTTTATTTCAGGTATGCCCTGACGCCAGACGACGAAGACACAGACACAAAACCAAAGTGACGGCCGAAGAGGACAATGTTGCCACACGGACTTGGGGTCATGCACGTTTAACGTGCCTTGAGCAGCGGAGGTATGTTTTCCAGGGACCAGTGCGAGTCTGGTCACGCTGGAGGGGTCCACCACTAGACGACGCAGGCCCGGGACATCGTTCCCGTTACAACATGATGCACGTGACGTGTAGGTTACACTCGTATTAATTTTTGCGGGTTATCTGATTTTAAAACTATAATTTTAGGAGAAAAATACTGCTTAAAAACCAGTACCACCTAAAAATAAAAGAAATAAAAATTTGCTACTAATTTTCTGCAAAGTATTTTTATTAAGTAGAAAAACCTGAAAATTTATGCGGTTATGTTTTATAAAGAATGTGTTAGAATAAAATTGTATGGGTTAATTATTATTTTTTTTTAATATAAAACTGGAGTATTACCATATTTTAATAAAAACTTCAAATAGAATTCGATGTGAAATATTAGGTTGGTGCAAAAATGCTTTTTGACGTTCGTTTGAACATTAAAAAAATTACATTATTTACGCACTAACCTAATAGAAAAACAAATTAAAAAAAGATAAAACAAATATGTTTAAATTCACTGCAGACACTTGAAATATAATAATATATATTTTAAACAAGTCTTTTTCGTTTCTCTTTTCAAAATAATTATGCCTAAAAATCATGTTTTCAAATTAAATAATAAACAAACGTTAATTTTCAATATCAATAACGAGCGTGTGTTTACAACGGTGAAATCTAAAATGTTCCCACCCGAAAATGTTCCTGAAATGAAAAACCAAACTTTGGTCGCTATTATTTAAAAAACATAATTTTGCCTTTACACTTAATATTTATTTTATTAATTCATTATCCTCACTTATTTTATTTAAAAATGTAGTTTAAAACATATTCTAAATAATGATTCCATTTTTTTAATGGTACAAATTGTTTTTATGATGGGACGTTTTTGACAATTCACTGAAAAACCTTAATAGCTGCAATTTTTCAACTTTTAAAGTCATTTCCTCAAGCAAAGATAACGATTTTGAAAAAAATATTTCGTGTAGGTCTTTTCTATGTCAAGCCCCAACTATCATCACCATTGCATCACTGGGGTTCCAAAATCGACCTGCTCTATTCTCCATAGGCTTTGGTCCATTGTTGGTCCGATTCCTCTGAAGACATCACATGATTTTGAACTTGGCAGAATACATGGAGAGGGTTGGGTTGCCATTACCTTCCCCAGTGCAGTGGCATCTGATTTTCCTGTTTGCACTTATCCGTTGTCCTTAGATCATCCGCACAGCTGCAGTTGAATAACGTAACTGTTAATACCATAAAACCGTTAATCTGTTAGAGATTCATCCTCCTCCATGGCCATCCAACGTCCTGCTGCTGACGTCATCAGAGTCACCTTCTCCTGGATGAATACCTGAACTAATACAAGGGATGCATCTCTCCCAGTGAATTAATGTGCCTCCATATACCAAGCAGAAAATTTCTGATGACTTAGCGAGGTACATACAGTCTTCTCAAATGGTCACCCACCTGGTATTGGCCAGGCTCATCATTGCTTAACTTCAGTGATTTATTGGGAACTAGTGTGTCAACGTCATATATATATATATATATATATATATATATAAGTAGGTTGTCGTTTGCTTGAAGCATTGTTGAAGAAAATTATAAGGTAAAATTAAAGCCAAGAACAATGCGAGATTTTTTTTTTTTTTTTTTTATATAGAGTAAAACTCTAAACAACAGTAATTTTTTTTTTTTTTCTGTTGTTTCCAATGGTGTTATAGATCTCAATATATTTCAGACTTATTAGTCCTTTTTCAAGAGAAGACAGCGGAAGAGTGTTCTTCATGAGTGCATTGTTCTTGGCTTTAATTTTACCTTATAATTTTCTTCAACAATGCTTCAAGCAAACGACAACCTACTTATACCCATCAGTCTCGGCCAGACAAAGTTTGCACTCATGAAGAACACTCTTCTGCTGTCTTCTCTTGAAAAAGGACTAATAAGTCTGAAATATATTGAGATCTATAACACCATTGGATACAACAGAAAAAAAAAAAAATTACTGTTGTTTAGAGTTTTACTCTATAAAAAAAAAAAAAAAAAATCTCGCATTGTTCTTGGCTTTTATTTTACCTTATAATATATATATATATATATATATGTAAAATTATGTTTATTACTAACTGATAATCTAAAACTACTGAGCCTTGATATTTTGCAATTGCATTTTTATCTAATCCAGGCATGATTTTAAGATGAAAAAATATTACAATATTAAAAAACTGTTTTTCAAAATCGTTTCTTCTTGGCAAAAGTTGATGATTTTGAATGTGACAAAACTTTGTCATTTTTTCTTAGTGATTGTTTTAATATTTCGTTTTACACAAATATAATTTAATTTCATGTATTTACTACGAATAATATAGTTTATTTTCATATATTTACTATCAAATAATAATAATAAAAAAAATTCCTATGTCTCGAAAAATGCAGAAAAACATTGATTGTAACTTTAATAGTCACATACGTAAAAAATTTTTGAAATTTTTTTTTAAATTCTGCAATAGATGTATCAGAATTTTTGACACCCCTAACACAAAACTGCCAATAAAATATAAAAAAACTCGTAATTTCTCTTTTTAAAGTGGGTTGTTTATTTTCTTTATGGAATATACTTCCAAAATAAACTATTAAAGTTGTTTAAAAAATAATAGAAATATTATTTTTTAAAAACACTGTTTACAAAGTGCCGGCACGCCTTCATGCAGCCATTTTTTTACGCAATGAAATCAATTGAATTTTACGAGTTAAATATTTTTCAATTTTTAAACTTAAAAAATCTATCAAAATTTTTCTATTGGTTCAATCTTTACGATATTTTCAGGGCCAATGTGAAATTTTATGCTCTTTCCAATACACCAAATATAATACTTTAGATAAACGTTTTTTTATTTTTTTAATTCACCCCCCCCTCCCATTTTGAAATGTCTATTAGAATTTAAATAATTTACTCAGCAAAGTTTTATATATCACAAATTGAAGATCAATAAATAAAATAATCTAATTTAAAACAAAAAAGAGCTTTTTGAAATTTACCTGTAAAGTCCAAAGTGTAAAATTTTTTTTTTAGAACCATGTTAATTTTTTTTTTTTTGAAGTGGAAGCTTATGTTATGTTTAGATTGTCAAGTAAATATTGGACGCTGACAACAAGTTTTTCTTTTTCATTCAATCTTTTCTTTTTTTAGATATTAAAAAAAAAAATAACTCAATAAAGATGAATTAAAACATTTAAATAAAAAATTCATGTATTTCTTTAAGAGAATAAAAAAATAGAAATTTGGTAGAGCAAAATTTTTGTAATCAGCCAAAATCCATGAATGAAATGTTCATATTTTTCAAATACTGCAAATATTGCACATACTGACCACTTATATACATAAACATTCATTTATTTTATTTAATTTAAAATTAAATGTTTGTTTATTCATATAGTTACTATCGAGATTACTAACGTGTTGTTTTTACGGTTTTGAAATAATTATTTTTGTCCCTTTGCTGCTTCAGTATATAATAAGTCGACAATCGACGAACTTCCGGTTTCGCTAATGGTGGATAGTAAGCCCCCCCCCCAAAAAAAAAACGTTTTCCGGGACACTTTGTTTTAAAATCCTTTTATTAAAAAATACATGGAACATAATATATAAAAATGGACAAATTCTTACACGCAAAGCATAGCTTAGTAATTTTGAATCAACGCTCTGATCCCCATCTGGCATCAATTGTGATGGATGGCTCTCATCTGGGTGAGGCCCCGTGTTTTGACAAGCTTCTGGGTGTGACCTTTACTCCTGATCTGAAATGGAACACGTACATCAAGTCTGTTGCCAAGGTCGCTGGAAAGATGGTGGGATCCTTCTACCGCTCCAGAAGATATCTCACTACTGATGCAATTCTCTATCTATATAAAAGCCAAGTACATCCAAGGATGGAATACGGTTGCCATATCTGGGCAGGAGCTGCTAAAAACAGCCTATCCTGCCTTGACAGAGTACAAAATAGACTTCGTGGCTTAGTGGGGGATGCCCTTTTCTCTACCCTGCAACCTTTCTCCCACAGAAGAAACGTTGCGAGCCTATCCTTGTTTTATCGTTATTTCCATGGCAGGTGCTCGTCTGAACTCCAATCTCTGGTCCCCCCTCGCCAATCTTTCACGAAAAACACCCGTCTAGCTGAATCCACTGTGAAAAATTTCCCCCACTCTATATCTGTGCCTAAATCAAAACACGGATTCCATGAACAAAGCTTCTTTCTTAGAACTGCACGCCTATGGAACTCTGTTCCGTCTGCCTGCTTCCCTCCGGACTACAACTTGGATGTCTTCAAGTCCAACGTTAACAAATTCCTAATGAACCGCCCCCTTAAGTAAACACTTCATCAAATCTCCACACTAACGTAATGTACTTGCAATAACCCTTATCCCTGAGTGGCTTCCGGGCCTTGATAAGCGGTGATCACTGTGTAACCCCCCCCCCCAAAAAAAAACGGTAAGCATAGCTTAGTAATTTTGAACAGGTAAGTGATTTTTTTGGCAGTTACATATATTTATTAGATTTCGATGAAGTTAAATTTGTTGATTTTCGTGAAATCTTTTTTAAAAACTGATGTAAAAAAAAAAAAAAAAAATATTGCATATTTTTCGATTAAACATTTTATGATTAAAAGATTTGGTCTTTGCTCATTTTATTGAAATAAAAATTAGGGTTTGAAATTACATTTTCATATTGTTATAAGGTTGTAGACATGGAGAGTCTATTTAATCAAATGTTTGCAATGGCGACTTGCCCAAAAATTCTGATACACCTAATGCTGCAATACAACCATGTAAGAAGCATAAACGAATAGTGATTATTGATCACTGGACTTATCGGTATATTATATATTTTTTTTACCAATTTCATATTTGCGTGGTCAGTATATATATATATATATATATATATAAATAAAATGAACTCATTTTTTCCCCTCTGAGTTTGACCTTAATAGGATTAAAAATCAAGACATTGCATGCAAATGTAATATGCAGCACAATATCTCTGGACCTATTACCTATCCACTTCCTCAATAATCTTAGATCCCTATATTTTTTCTGCTAAGAGTTTACAGCCCAAATCGATTAAAATCAATGAAAATGGTAAAATCTTTTCTCTCTATTGCATTCATACTTCCCCTGCGACCACTAAACACCGTTGTGGATACGTCCACAGGGAAATTTACGAGGAAACACCGGTTTGAGTTCGTAGTTACTTAAAAAAATGAAATGGCATTTTACCGTTGGATGAAACACAACTTTCTATTTCATCTATTCTATGTGTTACTTATGCCATTTCTTTTTTTCTTTTTTTTTTTTTCCTTTTTTCACCCATTTTTTTTTTCCTTTTTTAAGGGGGGGGGCTGCGAGTCGAAGGGTTACTTAAATGAAACGAACTAACCTTGGATTGCAGGTTTTACAACAAACTATAACAGTCAGCCGCGAGCGTTCTTCACATTTTCAAACGATTACTCAATTTATATATTTTATTTACTGTATTTTTCCTTCTATTATGTTTGCAGTGATTTTTCACCTGATACTAGGGGGGGGGGAGCTGACTTCTTATTTTCGGATTAATTACTTATTCATTATTTATTTCTATACATTGAATTTCTGGGAGTTTCATAAGCCGAATTACTATTAAGCTATCAATATGGAATCAGATCAATTCCAATTGGTACAAAGCCACAACAAAGAAAACAATACAAAAAAGAAAAGAAAACAAAACACATAACAAACCGTTGTACTTCCACCTAACAATTCTATGGTTAAAAAATACTTTTCTTACAGAAAACAAACCAACAATAAAAAAAATTATGACTAAAATCTATTAAACATATTTTCATTATACACGGTCAGTTTTCTGGTTTTATTTATTTTCTTTTCCTTATTTGTATTTTTTCCTGGTTGTTTTGTTTCTTGGAGTTTATTGCAGAATAAACTGACAAAAAAAGAAAAAAAAAATTAAATAAAATAAACATATTTGCATTTTACACAGTAAGTTTTTTTTTTTTTTTTTTCATTTGTATTCTTTCCAATTCGTTTTGTTTGTTTCTTTTGTTTCATTTTTTCCGGTAGTCTGTGGCTGACACTGATCATTGCCGGTCTCGCCCGATCAATGCTTGACGGGAATTCGGGTCAAATTATGCAGGACTACCTTCATTTTTTTTTTTACATTTTGTCTTGGGCCCTTTCAATTTTATGCGCATAAAACACACAGATAAAAATAACATTATACATATTTGGGTCCTTTTGCTTGCCAGGGGGGGGGGCAAATAAAGTTTCATTTCTTCGCCAGATTGGACACTAACAACAAATTCAATCTAATTCATTATCGGTTTATTTCGTTTACAAAATAAAGTCCGCTGTTTGCATTTACAGAATATTTACTCCCGTCATATATTAGCTAAACCAGGGGAGGGGGGACATCTATAAATATAAAAGCAAAACTGTGTGTGTGTGTGTGTGTTCGCTTCTTCTTGTGTATGTCCACGAATGATTTGGCTTGCAACGCAAAAATAGGACAGACTTCCTCGAACCTGTTCATTGTGCTTCATAAACCTTCATATAACACCCTTATCAGTTCCTCTCCCTTGTGGCACAGATGGTTAGGTGACTGGCTTTTTTTCCCTTTCGTTTCCACCTTTGCGCCAAGGCTTCGGGGTTCAATCCGACCTTCCGACCAAAACATTTTCTTTTTATTTTACACCTCTTTTTAACATACACACCTCCAAACACCCGGGCTATGCCGGGTACACCCCCTCCCCCACGCTAGTATATATATATTTTAAACATTAAATTAACAAATATATTCATTCATACTTACAACATAAAAAATAAATTATATTTTAAAAATTAATTTTTAATGCTGCAATACAACCAAATAGCAGTTATTACCGGTGTATTTTTTAGTTCAAAGTTTACTCTCTCTCACACACACTGTTCCGATTTACCCCCCCCCCCCTTCCCATGAAGTGCAGACTTAGACGCAAGTTTGATTTTTAATGTGTGGAAAATCCAGTTTCAAAAAAAGGGGTACTCTCGATAGGAACAAAAATTTAAATTGCCTCAGTTAAGAAAGATTTCTCCTCTACTGATCAAGGACAAAATGGTGAAGTGTAATTCGCCCTCTATTTCTCTCCCTCTTTCTCTCTCCATTACCCTCTCCATCTTTTTTTGAGCCCCTTTCCCTCTCTCACTTCCTCTGTATCTCTCCTCCTCTATTTTTTCTCTCCCTTTCTGTCTCTCCCCCTCTCTCTCAATCTATCTCTTTATATCCCTCTCTTTCCCTATTTCCCTCTCCTTTTCTATCTTCCTCTCTATCTTGCTCTAATCCATCATCCTATTTTAGTCTCCTAAGATATTGTCAAAATATGGATAAATCCTGTTTTAGTCACTTAAATTGTAGCAACCCCCCCTAATGAACTATACTCTCTGGCGGATCAATGCTTCCCGGTAAGTTCTTCGGCCATAGACTGGCCAATCGACAGGCAGGGCGCATTGATCCTACTGTCCCCAAAAAGAGTGCAGGGGACATCCAACAGTCAGCACAGAGCCGCGGGCAAAGACACACCTTCCTCTCCTCCTCACCCAGCACCGACAGTCCGACTTGGACCTGACTCAATAACTTCGAGCTCCACCACTATTATCCCGTTGAATAAATACTTGCAAATGTTTAATGTTAATAGGAGTTTGTCGTTTTTATCGAGGGTTTTAAAAGATAAATAATTAGTTGGGGTACAACTACCCCACTAAAAAATTACTTATAGTGATAATAGAAAGTTATTTGAAAATTACTGCTAATTAAACTAGCACCAGGAGAAACTGGTAAAACCTTTATAACTAAATTGATTTTCGCAGCCATTCAAAATAACTTAGCCTTAGCTCTTGCTTCATGCGGAATAGCTTCAACCTTACTACCAGGTAGAATTCAATTTCTCAAAACTCTCATGTTCAATATCTCCAAAATATTTAGCATGGGAAAAATATTGCAAAAATTTAAACTTATTGTATGGGATGAATGCACAACGGCACACAAAAAAATCACTTGAGGTTTCTGATTGATCTTTGCAAGATTTGCATGGCAATCTCAGACCTTGCAGGGTTTTCAGACAAATGTTACCTATAATTCTTCAACACCAGCAGATAAAATAAATGCTCTGCTTTACATATGTACGTGTGTTTTTGACCGTTTTTAGAAATTTACTTTAAAACTAGGCAGATCTTTATCTTTCAAATCTGTCACTTGCATGTTTTCCTTGGCCTTCTCATGCCACTTCAAGTTTTATATTTAAGCCAAGCACTCTCTTGCATTATTTCAATCCGAACAAATACATATCTTCTATATTGTTCAGATTTAATTTTTGTTTTGTGTTATCAGATCTAAGCATGTTTTTAAGACTTACATTACACATCCATTTTTGTCATATCATTTCTTTCCAAGCATCACATATCCTCAATTCTAACTGATCAGGTTTTAGTAGTAACGAACCTATGTAAAGATTATACAAATTATAACCTTAACACACATTAATATCACATTAAAACCGTTACATTTTTAGTGATTTTTTTCTTCAGTGTAAGTGTAATTTGAAAAAAAACAAAAAAAAAAACAAAACAAAAAACAAACAAAAAAACATCATGTCATGAGGAAAAAAAAAACCAAAACCAAAAAAAAACACTGCTTTTATGCCTGATAATGACATTGTTGAAACTAAGTTGATTTGAAACAAATATTTATTACTTTTTGGTTTGTTTACATATAAAAGCAATTCACCGGATATTGTATGGATTAATCAAAATTAAATAGTATGTTATTTTCAATTTTCTTTTTAATTTTATTATTAGCTTTGAGTACTTTTATTTCAAATATTTTACGAATAAGTCCAATAACTGCTTGAACCTTAGAATTTTCAACATTTCATTAATGAACTTTTCACAAGGTTGCAATCTTTATCCATAAAATGTGAACATCTTATGAACAACCTGGTATTTAAAGACATTTCAAAAGAAAATATGGATGAAATTTCTGCAGAACTTTCATTATACTTCCGTTAGGTTTTGACACATGAATTTTGTATTTAAAATTCACAAACAATTATAAAATATATTTCATATTTCATATAATAGAAATTAGGATATTTAATATATAAAAAAAATTATGGAAAATCAATTTCATGAAAGTACAATATAAAACACAATAATCCCTCACAAAAATAAGAGAAAAATTAAAAGAAAAAAAAGCTTACAGAATTAAAGTAATAGTGACATTTGCTTAGTTTGAAGTTAATATTCATTCAAACAACACTTAATAGAGTTTAGTGAGCATGACTAGTAACTGATCAAAACGCATGAAAGTTGTCTTGCTAAATTGCTTAATACTTTGGATGGGGAAAATCTATAATCACCTACTTTTTATAGTGATGAGGTTGTGACATTAAAAAGCCAAGCTGAAATAAAATACCCCTCCCCGCTCTCTAAACAACTAAACATGTAAAGTGAATATTTAGTATAGTAAAGTGAACTATACAGATAAATGATTATCACACTTTAAAAACTAAACTGCAAATAATTGTGCGAAATTTAGAAACATGCTCATAGAACAATGTCAAGCGTGCTTATATAAACATATGAAAGTGTCGTCTGCAGCAAAATTAAAAAATTTGAAAGTAGCATTAAATAGTCATGCAAGGCAAAAGTGTAAGATTAATGCAAATTTTTTTTTTTTACAGCGCTTTAAACAAAATGACCTTATTTCATGCACTAAAAGCATGCAACTACAGCACCATTACCCTGTGTGACATATCACACATATGAAAGAGACAAAACAAAATGTTCAGAAAGTTGTGAGAGCTTATTCGTGCTGTTTAAGTACAGTTCATTTTCAAGTACCTGGTGTTCCTGTACTGGTGGTAGGGTATCCTGAATTAGCTGCTGCGGCTGCTGCTGCCACTGCTGTTGCAGAATCAGGGTACCAAATAACTACACCTGTGCATGGAACGGAAGACAATATTTACAATTAATGGACTCTACCACTGCCCCATGCAGTTTGGAATGATGAACTCACTGCAAGCAGCAAATAAGCATTTTTACCTCAGAAACAGATTTGATGGGTGTGACAGAAATACAGGTGTAGACCAACAGATAGAACCTCAGCATCTATTTTTTTATTAATATCTCTAAATTTTACTTTTTTTTGTAGTTAAGAGTGCAATACAAAACTGTACATACATCAATTTTATGAAATAAAGAAAACAGTTATGCTGTCAAGTAATTAAAATGTACTTATATGACAGTATCATCACTTTGATGTGGCATAGTTTTACAGACTTCAGCAGTAAGGAAAAACTTAAAACACATGAGGTTAGAATTCAACAAGTTATAACTAACATAAATCCAAATTTTCTGGGCCTGACATGATAAATGATGCCACTAATAAAAAAGAAAAAGAAAAAAAAATCATATAAATTTTATAAAGTACTAGCCTTCAAATGAAATTTGAGCTTTACCAGATTAGTGTACAAATTACAGTTATTTAAGTGAAGTGACTGTTGCAAATTTTCAAAATAAAATAATCTTCATTTTCTGATTGGAAAAAATAGTGTTTAAGCAAAGCAATGACTCTGTAAGTGATATTCCAAATCTGCTCCATAGCAAAACAATAGTTAAGTGGTCTATATGCTGACGTTGAACATGTTAGGTTATTTTATGCCAAGCAGATTTGATTGGATATTATAGTTTTATGACTTTTGCATGTTGGCGATAACATTTTATGAGAATTTTTTATTTTATTTAAATCTTGGACTACATTTCAGTTTATTTAAGAAATCTTCTTGATTTAGGTTGATCCTGTAATTAATTCATGTTCTGCTTGGTAAAAATTTTCAGGTTAAATCTATACATTTGTGTAACTGTATATTGTTCATCAAATGTATAGCACATAGATAAATCTTTATTTTTGAAGATCTGTTGGTAATAAGTCAGAAACAGGCTAGTACTAATTTCTCTTATTTCCCTATATTTTGCCATTCTTTGATGTCTGGTTGATTAATTTGTATGTTTAATCCATTTGCCAGTATAAGCTTTTTGATAGTTGGCCTAAGATGGATATATTTGATGAATTTATCTTTAGTGTTTGTTTTGTTTGTCTGCATTTTAATTACCATAGATGTTATTATGGCCCAGTAATAGTAGGCTTTGTTTTTTGACATGTATTGGATCCTTAGTATAGTATTTTAGTGGTGAGTGAGTATATATATGTATTTATTTTTTAAATTTATTACGGAGATATAATCTTACAAGTAAATTTAGTATTTTTGTTATCTCATTAATCAGATTGAAAGCTGTGTATATAAACACATTATCTGATAGTCAATTTATGATTTTTTTTTTTTATTGCAGCACATCCAACTTTTTATTTTCATCCTTCCATGTAAATTTGAATGTAGTTTATGTCAAGCAAGGTTTTTTGTTTTTGTTTTTTTTGGGTGTCTTGATATTATTTTTGATGATTGATTCACAATGGCAGTATTTTTGAAATAATGAAATTGTGTATTTAAATTTCTAAAATGATTTCCTTTATTTGTTGGCGGAATGATTTTATAGCATTTTCCTTTCAGTCAAAGAACGCTATATATGGAGTACAAAGTATGTATTGGAGTTGAGAAACGAGATAATATTATAAACTCTATTACTTTTTCAGATCTAGGGACATTTCATTATCATTTTTCATTTATCACTGTATGTGGATTTTCTGCTTTTGGATACATTTTTGGAGTTGTGATCTATGAAGTTTATACATTTGGATCTATAACATTAAACAGTCATTCATAAAATGGGAGCAGTTCATTTCTGTGTCAATGTTTATATCAATATTTATTTCTATGCTAAATAATAGGACTGAGAATATACTTCCTTCTGAAATTCCTATTTTCATTAAAACAGAATATCATCAGAATGTGAAAAATTTTATGCTCATGTACAAAGAAACAAATGGCTTAATAACCAAGTCATTGTGATCAGAAATGCAGACTTGAAAATTATTATCAACCTCTCCTCTCAAAGCTCAAGCCTAAAAGTCACAGCCTAGAGACATGCACAGATGAGTGCAAAAACTATGAACATGAACATGACTGTGACAGCCATGTTCATAGTTTTTGCACTCATGAACTGCCTCTTAAACTATAATGCTATTTCTGCATAACATCGATCCTGTTTAACATATCATGAAGGAGTGAGCCACAAAGCCCATGGATGAAGCTAGCTAAACAGGCCACCTGACTCTTAATCATTGGCTACTCCTTGAAATGTTCTAGTCATACAACATTCAGCTTTTGAAGATACAATCGAACGGATCCTTCATGTCTAAATTGTTTTTCAATAGAGGTCAGTGTGTAAAGTGGTCAGTGTGTAAAGAGGTCAGTGTGTAAAGTCCAGAATTCAGTTCTGTTTTTCCTGGATGTCAAGGATTTGCCAGATGAATTGACTCAAAACCACTACTCTTTGCAGATGATGAAAATCTGGTATCACCTAGAAGCCACTATGATCAATTTCAAGATAACAGAATCTCTTGCTGGTCTTTAAGATGGGATTCTCTCTGAATTTTGAGAAATGCAGTCATCTCCACCTACTCTACATCCCTGATAATCAATTTTCCACCTCAACCACTTCACATCATAGTGTGACCCAATCACTTGTGGTGGTTGGATTTTACATTAATAGTGGTTATACTAGAGCTAAGTTAGAAATTTTTATTATGTGACAATAGTTGATTGCTTTGCTGAATATTATTTGGTCGATGATGTAATCAAACCGAGGAAAAGTAGTTTCAGTTAGTGAATTTGGGATTGATATTTAATAATATTGTTTTGTAAAGAAAACTGATTTTGAGAGAATAGGATACAGAGTATTTTGAGTAAGTTTGGGAATCAGTATCTGACCCTGAGATCAACTCCCAAGGACAGTCGGGTTGGGAAGAAATTCAACGGAAATTTACTTTGATACATGATTATGCATGTAGCCTATCAGATAGGAAGGGAATATGTTGTAAAGTCCCTGATTGACTTTACAACATATTCCTTTAGAGTGTGGGTGGGGAATAAAGTGTCCCCTGATCCAAACTAGCCAGTTTGGATCAGGGGACGCTTCATTCCCCACCCACACTCTAGACACAAGACTCTAGACTCTTATGCACAAGCAATTTTTTGCCAGTTGAGTACAGTGGAATCGAGGAGAATGTGGCTTAGGCTGCACCTGTCTCCCTGGATCGGTGGATTTTTCTTGTTGTTGAAGCAGAATAATCAGAATCCCTCGTCAAACTCTGTCCTCGTGTAAATGATCAGAGTCAGACTGTCATGTTGTAAGAATTGTTCTGGGTGACCAGATTAAATATTGAACTTTTTTGGGCGTTCCATGATCGGAAGGCCTAAAACAAACTCATATACTGATGTACATCCCCAAGTGGATGTCAGGTTATATTTGGTACCATTGGACCATGATTCGACTTCGATAACAGGGGGAGTTAATTTTTCTTTTGACTTGGTTCTTTTACTTTTGTTGATTAGTGTGGGGGGATGGGGCGATTGAAAGTTGAGAGAAGGGAGAGAGAGAGAGAGTTGTAGAGGGAAGAGAGTGAGGGGTAATTGATACCTTTAAACTGTCAAATAACACAAGTCATAGTTTAAAGAAAGAATTTTTTGTTTTTGTAATTACCACTTGTATTATCAAGTTATATTTTAAAGTGAAAAATAATCGATGCCTTTAAACTGCCAAATGTCAGGAGTCATGTTTTAAAGTCGCCGAGTTAGCAGAACAAATTTTGGCTTCAGTCATTAAATCCTCCCCAGAAAGCTCTATTAGCAGATGTGCTTGGAGAAGCATTTGTGGACCAAGACATTAGGGTAGATGTCC
The DNA here is from genome assembly GCF_053919585.1 of Euprymna scolopes. Lineage (NCBI taxonomy): Eukaryota > Metazoa > Mollusca > Cephalopoda > Sepiida > Sepiolidae > Euprymna > Euprymna scolopes. The sequence goes on from NC_136489.1 coordinate 140,932,707, forward strand.
TAAAGGGCAGTCTGCTGAAATTGCAGGAGACCCTTGATTTTGACTTGGCCAGGAGAATGTTGTAGAAGGTTGCCAACGTCCTAAACAGTCCCAAATGAGAATAGTCAGTAAAATTCTGCTTGACACTATGTCAAAACCGGAAGAAAACTGGGAGGAAAAACCTTGGTACCTGGAACTGATCAATCTGAAATGGGGTTACTTTGGCCATGAATTGAAGAGGTTGAAAATTAAAAAGCGAGATGACATAATACTCCACTATAACTTCTAATCATTTACTCTGATTACTCGGACTCTGAAAATAAGATAATGTTGTGTGTTTGATGCTAATTTGTGCTCAACAAAAACCTGAAAGTCTTTAAACTGTTTAGTTCTGATTTAAAAAAAAAAAATGTTATATATTTTGATATTATTTTGCTCTTAATGATAATTTGAAAGTCTTTAAACTGATTGCATCTGATAGGGAAAATAACAATAAACAAAAATAAAAATGCTAATAATATATTGTAGATGTGCTCTGATGCTGTATCACTCTTAACGATAAATTGAACACATTTAAACTGACAAATAGACAGTCATAAGGCCGAGAATCTTTTCAAAAAGGAAAAATGAGATGATAATTTGCATTGAAAGCAATTAAGTTGTTGGAAAACAACATTTGGCCCGAGACTTGTTATAGGGGAAACCAACAGTATCAATATTGTTTTGGTTCTTGCTGTCGCTGAGATAATTATAAATTAAAAAAAAACAAAAAAACAGCTAGCCAAAAATAGAAAGAAGGGGAGCAGATCCTCCATTGACCCCGTCCATCAAGTTGAGGCAACTTACGAATGGAATTATTGTCAATGATTCGCACCAGGGTAACCCAGCATTGGCCGGATCTGCAGCCAATCTGTTTTACACAAGTTTTTAATGCGGTTCCCTTGGTTCTTTAGGGAGTATTTATTGAAGGATTTTTTTTTTTAGATAAATCTATATGCTAATAATGAGGTATACGACAGGAACAGTGGTTGACGGTGAGGGGGGGCGGCGGTGAAGCTGTCGACTGAGGAGGTGTGACCAAGCAAGGGTCCCGCTGGCCATGCCGCCGGTGGCAGCGGGGGGGCATGTTGGAGTGTGAATGTTGCCGCTGTCGATTGGCCTAGTATTTAAGGTGTCTCCAATTGGCATGTATTAAATAGGAAATTAATATAAATTAACTATATATATCTCACACACAAGGTAATGGAAGAAGTAATTTTAGAATCTTTAAACTTCCATTCCTGATCTTTTTGAGGTGAGGAATGCGAGTCAAATTTTAGGTTCTTCAGGGAGAATGTAATCTGTCATTGAAGGGAGCATCTTCCATGCATGTGCAGATATGAAGCTTATCAAGCTAGCATAGCTTGGGGATCTGTGGAAAGTGAACCCCTGAGAACCACATAGTTGCCACCACATGGTTACAAATCTCCGCTTTCTTTCCCTTCTTTTTCTTCACTGTGACATCACCTCGCGCTACAGCTTTGTCACTTTGAGCTGTTGCCACTGTTGCTACATCCAAGCTACAAATCTTTATCTTAAGATTTTCAATATTTACCCACAATAACAGCTTCAAAGCATAGTTCTGTGTTCACTTGAGCAGCAAAGAAAGTGATTCTAGCATACAGCATTATCAATAGAAATGTAAATCTATCCTTACAGGAATTTTTCACCACAAAATCTGGTCACAATCTGTGCAGTCAATCGAAGTTGTATCATTGTCGTTTGTCTCAAAAGAACAAATGTAAAATTTTATATTTCTGCTTCATGGAACAGCCAGCCAAACGAGGTTATGATGATGCCTACCATATCCAAGCTTAAAGTAACTTTGAACAAACGTTCATACGGTATAGAAATGCAATATCTTTTGCCTTTTTACATAGTTTATATAGTTTGCTGCACTTTGCTATTTTTGCCAATAAAATTGATTTACTCATGTCCTTTAAGAAATGTTTCTTGCTGAATTTAGGTTTGGATTAGAAGTGGTTCATTTAAATTTGCTTTAAAACTTCTAATGTTCCATTGTAATATATTTTGAGTTGTAGTCATATGTTTATTAGTTCGAGTCAGTTTAGTCAAGACCGTCTTAAAAGACAAGATGGCCGGTGGGCAAAAATAATTTAATCTGCTGACGTCATCACGGATAGTCCATACCGGTGACACCGGTAGTCACCGGTAGGCATTCGTAACGTCTTGAAGTCAGTGTAATATTTCTTTTTTTTTATTAAAATGCCTTCACGGTGCATCGTTCCAACTTGCTGAGGAAATTATCGTAAAGGACCAAAAAGTGACAGTATTTTCATTTCCGAAAGATAAAGAATTATAATGCAGTAAAAAAAAAAAAAAGATTTTACACCATCTCCATTCAGCAAAGTAAGTTTTAACGTGCTCCCCTCCCCCTGTATTTAACACGATGTAACTATAATTTAATTCAATATTATCATCCTAAATGTTTTACCATTCAAAAGAAGAAGCTTCAAATAAATTGCTAATATTAAAAAAAATTTTTTTACAGCATACAAAACTAATGAAAATGCGAGACAACATCGACTCTTTAAAACACGATTTTTTTAAGCTGTTGACACACGTTTTAAAAATCTAACAAAAATTAATTTTCCTGAAATTTTTCAATATTTAAAAATAAATTATGCCGGCTGATAAAATTTTAAAACTTTTTTTTTAAAGCTAGAAAGATAAAATTTAAAAATACTTATTTTTATATATATATATATATGAAACTAAACTAAAAAAAAAAAGAAAACGCGCGTTCACTCGTGGTCTTAAACAGTCTTGGCCTTCGGGACAAGATGAAAGTGTAGTATCTGTTCTCCAGATGCTGCATTCTATTTCTTGTTCTCTTTCGGTGGAGGAGAAATCCTTCACGACTGAGATAATGTTTTATTTTTGTACCTTTTCTCCACGTTAAAAAACGACCCTGGTGTCTAACTCTGTCCCGTGGGGAGACATAGTAAATAGGTACAATTCATTTCATTAACGTAATTGGGTTTGTATTACTATACCCATAGATTCGAAAAAGTTGTCAAAAACAGATATAACAAATAAATGGGGTTTGTATTACTGTACCCATAGATTCGAAAAAGTTGTCAAAAACAGATATATAACAAATAAATGTTATCAAAGGCAAGATAAGTTACTTTTCTACCAAATATTTTTTGTGTTTTTATTCAATGTAACATGTTTATTCAGCTCGAAAAATATAGTGTTTACCGATGTATTCGAAAATTCAAGATGGCGTCTGATTCTCTCTTTAACACGGTAAGTTTGGGATAAGGTGTTATAAATAAAAAAACTATACAACATACTATTAAAAACCCGCCGAATATATGTCAACCTATGTCACGGTAACATATATTGAGCGAGTTTTTAACAGTATTTTATCCGGTTTTGTATTTATAACACTTTTTCCCAAACTTACCGTGTTAAAGAGAGAATCAGACGCCATCTGGAATTTTCGAATACATCAGTAAACACTATGTTTTTCGAGCTGAATAAACATGTTACATTGAATAAAAACACGAAAAATATATCCAATTTGGTAGAAAAGTAACTTATCTTGCCTTTGAGAACATTTATTTGTTATATATTTGTTTTTTGACAACTTTTTCGAATCTATGTGTACAGTAATACAAACCCACGTATTTTAACAAACTGAAAATATGGATATAAAAAAATGATTTTGCATGTTATTTTTGTTATGTGGTGAAATAATCTTAAATAAGAAACATGATTTTTTCTTTAGGTTAATTTTTTTACTGTGCAATATTTCATGAATTTATTAAAAATATTGTTTTTGATTTTGAAAAAATATTGTGGTTCATTTTGATTAAAAAATATTCATTTTGATTAAAAAATATTCATTTTGATTTAAAAAAAATATTCATTTTGATTTAAAAAAAAGTTTAATTTTAATATTTGTTTATTGTCTTAACTCATATCAAATGTTTTGCTTGTGTTCTGCTTCAACTATTCATAATCTTACATGCATAATTTTCATTTAATTATATTAAATAAACTTCAAGTTTATTTCAAATCAAATCGTCTTCCTTCACTTTTTTAAAATGTAATTTATAAGTAATTAAAGAACGCATTCTAATCTTTAAAATCTATAATACAACGAAATATTCAATTGCTTATAATATATTTAAACAAATAACTTGTGTTTTTTTTAATTATTTTTTTATTATTAATATTAGATGAGTTTCAGTATAAATCATCGTGTTCTTTATTTCTTTATTTTAGTCCAATTTTGAAGTTTTGTAACGCTGTCTGTAAAAATTACTGTTCATTATTGACAGTCTAAGAGTTCCACATATCTTGCTTGTTGGGACCTCGGCGATGACGTCATTTTTTCAGCTGGCCGGCCATCTTTATAACGAAGGCCACGGTTTAGTGCTGTTTTATTTTTGATTCCGAGATGTTATATTTTGTTTTCCATCGTTTATTTTTCCTTTTCTGGTTTTGGATTGTTAATATTTTGGTCCCTAGACAGTATTTACCGCTTGTTTATTTCTATTTTTGGAGAAATTGTTGTTTTATCTCTTGTTAGGGTTTAAGTCCATGGTTAAGAGCCACCAAATTTTAGTTTTAATCATGACAGTTTGGGTTCTTATCAGCTATTGTGTTGCGCAGTCCTAAAATACGCATAAATATTATATTTTAATTCATACAGAAACTGAGACATGTGCATGCAGGTATTATGTTTTTACTTCTTGTAGATAAAAAAAATATGAGCCGAGATTGAAACCAAAACCTAAAGACAGTGAGCCAAGTGCAATAACCATTAGACCAGCTTGAAACAATCTTTAAAGGGTTTTCAAACCTACTTATTCTTAACAAAGAATCTGTCACGGGAACAATTCACACATACACATTCATGAATTAGTTGACAAACAGATAATATTCCGATGACCCCAACATACCAATTTTTCAATTTTTACCCCTCAGCAGCCTTTTCCGGATGAAAATTGATTAAAAATTTTCCACACGTCTGAATACTCAATATACCAAATTTCAAATATGTAGATAAAAAATTTGTTAAAAATTGTCCTCACACACATTCTCACTTTTATCGATATACTAGCAGGCTGTCTGGTGTTGGCTGGTCATAAAATATGCATAAATATTATATTTTAATTCATACAAAAATTGAGACGTGCATGCAAGTATTATGTTTATTAAACAGTTCACTTCTTGTAATTAAAAAAAAAAAATACTTGGGCTGAGATCGAAACCAAAACCTAAAGACAGTAAGTCAAGTACGATAATAATTAAACCAGTTTGACACACTCTTTAAAAAGGCTTTTCAAATTGTACTCATTTTTAACATTATGAGTGTCATATGAACCATTCATGCATGCGCATTCGTGGGACAGTTAGCAAATAAAAATCCAATGATCCGCCACATACCAATTTTTCAATTTTGACTCCTTAGCAGCAGATTTTTCCGGATGAAAACCGAAGAAAAAGTTTCCGATATGTCTGAATATCCTATATACCAAATTTCAAGTTTGTAGATCAAAAATCCATTGAGTACATAGGTTGAGAAGTGTCCTACACACACACCACATATACACTCTCTCACTTTTATAGATATATAGATAGATTGTGATGTAAAATCATGACTGGGCTAAAACCTCGATAGAAATGATCCAGACAGATAATCCTATCCATATTCCTGTCACAGTATATCTCTCTCCATTTATGCCCTTACCAAAAAAAGAAGGCAAGTACTTCCAAAGGGAAGAGTATTAGCATGAAAAATACAACATGTGGCAGGAAGCACTTTGAAATATCATTTGATATTCAGCCAGCATTTGTCTCGGCGACTGCGCTATGATATGAATCAACAGTGTATCAACCTCAAATGTTGTGTGCGTAAGTTGACTCAGATAGGTTGCATAAACTCAATAAAGAATCTACAATTAAAGGTTAGGAGAGTCATGAGAAAAAGTCAGTTGATAAAAGTAATCACATAGCACATGGTGACTAATGATGTTTTCAAAGAAGAAATGTTGGAAGAGTTACCAACAAAAGCAACGACCATGGCGGCAGATCAGAATAATAGCTACGATGGAGATCGAGAAAGCTCAGATCAAGCAAGAAATTGGAATGAGTGAATTGAGTGAATAGCACGTCAAGCAAATAGGATAGGCCAATTCGATGTGACTAGACAAGTGTGCCTTGTCCTAAAATTTGTGGAGAAGGAAGTTGCAGTTAAATGAGCAGGTAAACAGCAAAACAAAATAAAATAAATACAATAAGCAAAAGTTCAGCTAGAATTCGTCACTGTCAACTTTCTCTCTCAACTTCCAGCACATGTTCTCCCCTCCCTGCCTCTGCCAACAGGCATTTTATTAGAAAACTGACCCCATTCCATTTGCATACGTGTGCAGTGGAAGATAAGATCTCGTGAGATTTCGTAAGACTACACCTTATAAATCCATGGCTGCCATCTTTAATTTCTCTTTCTCTCAAATCCCATCCGAAGGTAAGTTGTATGACCGCATGACACACACACACACACGCGGGCGCTTTCCTCTTTGATTATTACATGCAACTCTACACTACCCCCTGGTCTCCAGACCACACATGTGGCATGGTGGACGTGGTCGTTTGTTGCGGGCACTCCTACAAAGGGGGATTGGCTGGACTACTTCATCTTCATTGGAGCTCTTAGAAGAGGCGTTGGAATCATTGGTATCAGCGTTAGGGCGTACAGTCATACTATCAGGCTGAACTTCTTTATCTTCATTGGAGCTTTCAGAAGGGGTGCTGGAACTATCAGCCTCAGCATTGGGGTTCACAGTTGTACCATCATGGGGAACAGGTCAGATCTGCAGGTCATCGTTGGATGATTCACCTGGTTCGTATTCAGGGCAGACCCCGGATATCCTTCACATGGCGTGGGGTACCATTGCTCACTGATGATGCCAGTGATTCGCCCTCTTTGAAAGCTGTTATTGCATCGATTATTAGGAGGCTTCACCCAGACAGTGTCCCCTAATTCATATGGCGCTCGGGTTTCCTGCCAATCAGGCAGACGGGCGTCAATGTCTTGATGAGCACTCAATAGCAATGGATCGCATTCGTGGGTGCGCTTGCAGCAGTCGTGCCATCCTTTGGAGTTGCATTATATCTATAGACCGCCTCTGTGATCGTGCATTGTTTTCTTGCTGTGATCCTCTTCACGCTTTGATGGCACCGCTCTGCTATGCCGTTGCCACTTGGTATATATGCACATCTGTGTCTGAGCTGGATCCCCCACTTGTCTACGAAATGTCTGAACTCCCCACTGCAGAAGGCTGTGAGGATCTCTTCAGGCGGCCCCCTTTCATAAAATATGGACTCCAATTCACAGATGACACTGGAGTAATCCTGTCTTATTAACGGGCACCAGATTGCAAACCTTGTCGGTCTACAATCGATCAGGGTGAGGAAGTGCTGGCTACCATAGTGGGTTATGTCCATACACAGTCGGCTCCAAGTCGCGCTTACTCTGGCTGGGGCGGGGTTGGTTGACTAGCATGTTTGGCATTCCTTGACTACCGCGTTCACTGCACTATTGGACAACTGCACAAAATAACATGTCCGTCTCACTCCGGGGTGTCCACTGAGGTGGTGTATCTTCCGGATTTCAACCACCACCTTAATAGAGACGGCACATAATGGTACTGGCTCGGCTTTCTTCTTCATGGTGTCATACCATCTCTGTGGCACCCAAATGAGCCTATCAGCAAGGTTGAAATTTGAAGTGGCCATACCGCATCCACAGACAGGTTTTTACGGTCTCCAGCCTCTGTCTGATCAGCATCTCACTGGCTGCCTTAGTGCGTACCCTGGTCTTGCCTGTCAGTGTGTCTGATATCCAGTGGTACATGCATAGTGAATCAGTGTGTATGCGTAATTTCCTGACTTTCCACTGGAGTGCTAGGTTGATACCTTTTATCACCACATCGAGCTCTGCCAGGTTGATATGAGCAGCGTCATTCGCCGGTCGCAACCAGCACAAAGTCAAGTATCTCGATTCCTTTGTGTTCTTAAACCAAAGGAAATGGTTGATTGTTCAATTGCGCCCCTGTTGTATCAAAGTACCTGCAGAATGTCTTCTTGGTTCCTCCTCTTCTCCTTTCTCTCTTCCAACAATCGAGCACAGCATATAATAACAAAACTCTAAAGCACGTCTGACAGCACTGACTTCTGCCAACAGTCTGCCCCTCCTCTTAACAACACAGGCTTTTTATATCGCAAAATAATTCACTTCTATTTGCATATTCTTCTAACTCACGTGATCACTACTCTATAAATAAGAGTCTTGACCGTTTATTTTCTTTCTTTTTATTTATTTTCGGTGACCGACCCGCACTTGGTCTATCCAGGTAAGTCACGCATTTCTCCACACTCCCCCCTGATCTCATGATCACAAACAGGACATCGTCGTTGGCGGGTACTCCTTCGAAGAATCGGGGGCAGCACTTCCTCATTGCTGTTTTCTTTATTACCACCATCATTACTACCAGTCTGTTCCATTATCCCGTCTCGTGGTTCCATAGGCGGTGTCTCACAATCAGGGCAGGGGGGCAGTATCCGTCTTTGTCGGGTACTTCTCCGAAGAATCGGAGGCGTCATCTCCTCGGTGTGCTCCATCATCCCTTCTTGCGGGGTTTCGCAATCACGGGGGTGGGCAGCATTCGTCTCTGTCGAGTATTTCGATGAGGCATTACTTCCTTGTGTCCATTGCTCTCCTCACTATTGTCATCGGTATGTTCCATCATTCCCTCGTCTGGTTCTGTTGGTGGTGTTTCTATGCTCACCTGAAGGGGCAGTAAGTGATCAGGATCATCTCTGAACGGTGTGTGATCCTCCTCATCGTCCTCAGAATCAGAAGAGGTATAACAAAGGCGGATATCTTTTACATGACGTGGTATGCCACCAATCAACATAGTCTGAGGACTTATGATTTCGTCTATTTTTCCCCGGAAAAATTTCGTAGTGCACCCAGCATTCGGGGGTTTTTATCCAAACAAGGTCTCCCACCTGATATGGTGTATTGACAACACTCACCACTGATGGTATGGCATCAACTCCTTTTACACGCTGTTCATATTGGTAAATCCCATTGGCTGGTGCAGTTGCTGGTGTTGCATTGTCCTTGGGTGTTATATTATACCAGCACACAGCTTCTGGAATAGAGCACTGCGTCCTGGCTGCAATTCTTTTGATGGTGCGGTGACACCGTTCTGCTATACCATTACCCTCAGGATAATATGCACACTGATAATGCATTTTAATCCCCCATTCGTGCACGAATTTCTGAAATTCTTGACATCGAAATGTGGCGGCATTATCAGTCAGAATTTCAATCAGGGCACCACGTTAAAAAAAGACGGCTCTCAACTGTCGTATAATGCTGGCTGCATCCTGTCGTGTCAACAGGCGCCATATTGTGAAACGCGTCGGGCCACAATCCGTCATGGTCAAAAAATGTTTGTCCCCATAATGTGTTATGTCCATCCCTACTCGCTGCCAGTTGCCCTCCACCTCGAGCTTCCTTTTTTGCCATTGGGATGGTGCCGGATCAATTCTCTGACACTCTTCACACGAACGTATGGCTGCTTTCACTGATGCTTTTGTAGTTGCAGGGCATACTCTTCGGACAAAATATGCAGTCCTCTGAATTCCAGGATGTCCACTCTGCTGGTGTATCATACGGATCTGGTCAGGTGTTAATTGATTCGTTACAGTCACGCATGTTTATTGTTGAAGATCGGATCCCTGCCTCATCGCATCGATCCACCTCTTTGGTACTCGAGTCAAGCTATCAGCCAAATTCTGCATCGACGAGACTAACGTAATGTCTACCTGCAAGCTGTATTCGTCAACTAGACGCTTAATTATTGCTAGTCTCCTTCGTACTAGCATTTCACTTGCAGCTCTAGTCTTAACTCGAGCCTTTCCAGTCAAGGTGTCCGTTGACCAATGGTAAACACACAATGAGTCAGTGTGGAGATGCACAACATTAGTCTGCCATTGCAATGCGAGATTAAGACCTTTTAACGTGGCATCAAGTTCTGCCAAATTTATATGTTGGGCATCATTTTTCGGACGAAGCCAGCATGCATCTTCCACAACAACACCTAGTTGCTCCAACACGACACCTGTAGCCAACGAACTTGCGTCAACCCATGCATTTAGTTCGTTTCCAGACACTTGCCACTCACCCCGGGCAGGGTCATTCCTATGCACTCTGGACAACATTTCAGCCATCATTTGTTGGAGAGAATCATCATCCGCAACATCATCCCATCCTTTTGTTACTGTAGTCACTTGTCTTTTCACCACTCCTGTTGCCGATCGGAGCCATCCACAGACAGGTAGATGTCCTACCAATTTACCACAGATGGAAAACACAGTACGTCTTGTTAATACATTGGGTAACTTCGGAAGTGGGCTCCCTCGCTTCCATCGCAACATATTGCCCTCCTCCCAGACCTCGAGGCCTGGCACGGGCAATCCATACTAAAGGGTCTTTGCTTATTAACCCAAACGCTTTCAGTTTTATTCGAACTGCATCCGCAGACATGATGTCATCTATGTAGGCTGAAGCAGCTTTTGCTGTGGTCTCATCCTGCATCAAAACAGTTTTAATAATGGTTGTCATAATCAAGGGTGCTACGTTTAGGCTAGGCACCGCCAAAACTGGGGGGGCAGGTCAGTACTTTTTGACGGACCGTCTTTTTAAAAATCTACCAAAAATCAGGTAATTATCCGATCAATACGAAATTTTCAGCGATTATTAGGAGAAGAATGAACTTTATAACAGTGTACTTATTTTTCATAAACGATATTTATATATATATATTTTTTTGCTTACAAAACCCCCCCTTGTTTTGAAGTGGGAACAAATATGCTTAAAATAATCATCTGAAACTGAAATCAACATATTGTGTTGTTGTAAGGGACAGAATTATAGATTTAAAAAAAAAAAAAAATTGTTTGCATACCTTATTTTGACGTCTGAATATCAGAACTTCGATTGTGTTTAATTATCCTGCTTTTGAGTTTTGAAGTGTGAAATTCGGTGAATATGTTAAGTAAAATAATTAATTTAAGTTAAGCAAAACAAAAAAAAATTTTTTTTAATATTTATACGAAAAAAGCTATTTTAAAATTTTTGATAAATAAATTAACAATTTTTTTTTAGCGAGCCGAATAATGCATGACCATTATTAAACAGGGCATGCTTTGAATAATCGATACCAAAAAAAAAAAATTCGATAAATATTGTGCCCTTTGTGTTAAAAAAATAGCATCATTTTTTTCGATCCCGTTTGAAAACGTTTGCCGCCTTTCGACTACGGTGGACTAAATGCGCTGAAATAATTTTTTTTTATTCTGCTTTAAATTGCCCCCCCCCCCCATTTTGGGGAGCCTGGCCCCCACACACATACACATTAAAAACCAAACGTATACAAATGGTCACCCATCTGGTACTGGCCAGCCTCAGCTTAATAATACATTGAAATTTTCGTCACTGAAAAATAAGTTTTTTTGGCCTGTTTGGTCTTCCATAGTTTGCTTTTTATCAAACGAAAACGTAAACAGAGTCGATCTGAACTCTACGTCAACGCGAAATATCTGGTTACCTATATGAATAAGTGGAATTATTTGAAATTCAGGTACTTATAATATTTTTGCATATTCTCTTAGAAAATCATCCTAAATCTTAGTTAGACAATAAATAAATTAATTAATTATTTCAAAAACCCTTTTTTTTTAAATATTTAAGTACGATTTTTGTGCAAGACAAAAAATGTCAATTGTTAACTTTTTGGGAAAATTTAACATTTAAAATTGAATTAAAAATAGTAGAAAAAGTTTTACATTATTCTGTTTTCTATATGATAAAATTCAGGGTTTTATCTTTCTGGAAAAAAAAAACGTTACTCAGAAATAATGGATTTTAATAAATGTAATTTCGTTTTAAAAAACAACAACAACTTGATTTTGCGGCCATTTTTGGCGGTGCCTAGTTTAGGCCAAAACCCAAACGTGTCAAACAAAATAGTTTTCCCTTGAGTAGTACTGTCTGAAACGGCCATAATGACTCATGGACACGTATCTGCAGGTAGGCCCTCTTTAGATCCAGAAGTGCTACATTGCGCCCTTTTTGCCGCCACTCTCTCAGTTTATCAGCGCACACATCTGCGTTTCCGGTAAACGCATCAACATGCCGATTCAACTCTCGGTAATCCATTACAGGACGAATTTTTTCTTTGGTAGGTTGTTCAACAGCCATGAGCGGAATTAATCCCTTGGGTGGTACCAGACGTTCCTGTGGGTATGGTATTAACCAACCGTTGTCAATCAACATCTGAAGTTCTTCTTCATATGCGGCCCTATTCTTGGTAGAAACTGCATACTCTGGAATCGTGTTGCACAGCTGATCTGGTTCCTGGCCCATGGCCCATTTCCACTTTGCAGTCCACACCCTTTCGTTGTCATCAAATGTAGCACAGAAGTCCTTTTCTTCAATCGACATGGCTGCACAGACGTCTTTCCCTTCTCCAAGCCTGATACCTCTAGCTGCTGTGATTGTAACGCCTCCTAGTGCTTGTATTGCATCAATTCCAAGCAACATGTCGTAGCCAAGGGGTTTCTCCTGCATCACCAGAAAGTCAACTTTAGCTGTGTCACCCTTCTCAGTACAGATTGTGACTGTCCCTTCACCACAACATACCCGTGATAAGCCATTGATGGTCATAACGCCGACTGGGTTCCTCCGCCACACCGGACAGCAATGGGCACTAACTATAGACCGGGAACACCCCGTGTCTATAAATGCTGAACACTGCACATCATCAAGTTTAACGCTAATGATAGGCAATCCTGTGTTTATTGGTTGGCAGGGGGCAAGGGTAGCGATAGTACCTTGCCCCCAACTTCGTTTCCCGAACAGTTGCGAGATATGTGCCCAAACTTATTGCAGCGATACCATTGCACTGGTCTCTTTGATTGTGGATATACACCTCTCCTATCACTCCGGCACTCTTTAGCAAAATGATTGGCCTCCCCACATTTATAGCACACTGGGGTGGCATGCTTATTACTATCTGGAAGAGAGTCCACATTGCCTCCATGTCGAAAACGAGCTGCTGCTGCAATTGGTTCCTGTTCCTTACAGATGTTTCGAGCTCGGGCCAATAACTCATCAGTTGACAATTCATCGATTCTTGATGATGCCCGCAACAGTTTACTGACCTCCTCGGGTAGGCCTACCAAAAACGCACAGCTTAATATTTTATCGTTGACCCCCACCAAACGGTACAGATAATTTTCGCAGGTCGGCTAGGTACACGTCGACTGTTTCCTTGGGTTGAAGTCTCCGGCTCGTGAACTGTTGCCACGCAACAAATGGATCTGTACTAAACACTGTATATAGGCTCTGCTTGATTTTATCCCAGTCTGGTTCATCCCCGAGTTGTTGGTAGACTGCATAGGCCCTTCCGGTTAGCCTCAAAGGGATAACTGTGGCTGGTTCTTTAATTTTGCACAGTTTACAGATTTTCTCTGCCTTCTCAATCCATTCGACGACAGCCGGTCCAGTGGTGGATCCGTCGAACTCGGGTATTAAGCGAATGTCGCATCTGTCCATTGTTAGTCACCGCACACCAAGCGCCGAAATAGCTTAAAACCAACACAAAGTCAAGTATCTCGATTCCTTTGTGTTCTTAAACCAAAGGAAATGGTTGATTGTTCAATTGCGCCCCTGTTGTATCAAAGTACCTGCAGAATGTCTTCTTGGTTCCTCCTCTTCTCCTTTCTCTCTTCCAACAATCGAGCACAGCATATAATAACAAAACTCTAAAGAACGTCTGACAGCATTGACTTCTGCCAACAGTCTGCCCCTCCTCTTAACAACACAGGCTTTTTATATCGCAAAATCGTTCACCTCTATTTGCATATTCTTCTAACTCACGTGATCACTACTCTATAAATAAGAGTCTTAACCGTTTCTTTTCTTTCTTTTTATTTATTTTCGGTGACCGACCCGCACGTGGTCTATCCAGGTAAGTCACGCATTTCTCCACACTCAATTGCAGCACCATTCTTCTCCAACAGCACACCAATTGCCAGAGAGCTCGCATCCACCTACACATTCAGTTTGCCCTCCTTTTTATGATGCCTGTTGCCACACGAGTCCATCCACACACTGGTAGGTGCCCCACAAGTTTTCCACACGAGGAGAATACTGCTCGCCTCATGAAGACATCGGGCACTTCAGGAACTGCAGTTCCGCACCTTCATTTCAAAGTCCCTCGCTCCTGTCGAACGTTCAGGCCCAAGACACAGATGCCATTCTCCAAACGTTTTGGGCCCTTGCACATCAAACCAAACTCAGACGGTTTGGACCTTACACGTGATGATGACACAATGTCTTTGTATATGTATATGTCATCAAGGTACGCCGATGTCCCATCTTTTATTGTTTCTTCCTGTGACAACACAGTGTTAATGATAGTCTTCATTATTTGGAGTGCAACGTTCAGCCCGAAGTCTAGTCTGGTAAGGCAGTACCTCTTGTCAGCAAACACTACCGTCTGAAATGGCCACATTGTTTCACTGATTCGGACTTGCAGGTATGCTTTTCTTAGATCCAGCAGGGACACATTGGAACCCTGCTGCCACCACTCTCGTAACTTGCTGGCACAAATGTCAGCATCTGCCGTGAACGCATCAACATGCACGTTCAGTTCATGATAGTCCATCACTGGCCTCACCTTTGCTTTGTTGTGCTGAGCGACCGCCATCAGCAGAATCAGGCCTCTGGAAGGTCCAAGTTTCTCATAGGGGTAGGGAATCAACCAGCCATCCTTGATCCAATCACAAAGTTCCTCTTCGTATGTAGGCCTCATTTGGTCAGCCACATGGTACTGTTACCTCATTTCACAGTTTGGCTGGTTCCTGGTTTTTCAACCACTTCCATGCGGCTGTCCAAGCCTTCTGCTGCTGGTAAAATTTGGCAATAAAGTCTGGCTGATCAATCTTCAAAGCAGCGCACACTGGAACCTTCTCCTGAAACTGTATCGCCCCCGTCTGTGTTATGTGAGCACCACCTCTGATGGCATCATAGCCTAGGAGCAGGTCAAAGCTCAGCGGTTTTTCGAGTACTACCAGCACTTCGATGTTAGCCGAATTTCCAATTTTAGTGCGAACGTTCACAGCGCCCACCCTGCAACATATTCACGTTGCTCCACTGAGGGTGGTTACTCTAGTAGTCTTCTTCTTCCATGTGCGGCAAAGGTCCGCACTCACTATGGTGAGAGAGCATCTTAAGTCGAGGAGTGCTGAGCACAATGTCTCATTGACATAGACCTGAATGGTTGGAAGCGCCTCGTCTAATTTCTGTTTGGGGAAGAGGTCGATGCTGGCACCTTGTTCCCGATCCCGTTTCCTTGAACAATCCCAACCCATATGACCAGTCTTATTACAACGGTAGCAGTGAATAGCTGTCAGTCACTGCCGGCAGTTCCTCACAATGTGGCCCTGGCCATTGCACCTATAGCACAACTTCACCACGCAGGTCGGGCCCCTGGGACGGTCTACCATCACTTGATGCGGGCTGTGCAGCAGCGACTACTGGTTCTCTCATCTCATAAGTATTCTTCATCATGGTCCTGGCCCGGTCTACCAGGTCATCAAGAGACAATGAAGCTATGCTTGAGCTAGCCCGCAGGAGTTGCTTTGCTCCGGTTGGGAGCTCTGCCAAAAATTTGCATGCCATGGCTTGCTCAGGCAGCCCACCAAACAACCCTGTCAACTTCGTCAGCTCGGCCAAATAAATGTCAACAGTTTCGCCGGGATGCAAGGGTTTTTGTCTCAAATTGCTCCCAAGCAGTGGCGGGGTCGATCGTGAACGCCTTGTATAATACCATCTTGATCCTTTCATAATCCTGTTTTTCCTCAGGACTAATCTGTTGATATACTGCCGAACAGGCAGTATATCAACTTCCCCTGAGCTATGTTCATGTTCCGTTCTATCTCCTCTGGGATCCTCTGACCACTCTGTTGTAGCAGTTAAGATAAAAACGAAATGTAATAAGTCTTGAGACGTACCTCTCCACCGTACTGTATATCGATATTCTATGGCTGACTGGGATAGCTTCCGTACATTCATATCTGACGTACCTCTGCATTCCATGTTTAAAAATGATGTATCCTCTATAGTATCAGACCTGACCGAATGGTTAATTATAGGCATAGACCGATTCATACCATCCAAAAAATTCCAACAAAAACCTAACAGCCAGCCATGGTTCTCCTGAATGTGCTGCTGCTATCGCGCACAGAAATCACTTTTTCCATAGCTACCAATGTAATAGATGTACTGAGACTAAAGCTGCTTTCAGGACTGCCAGCAACCACTGTAAAAGAGTAATAAAACATGCAAGAGAGCTATATGCTCAGTCTGTTAAATCCAAAGTAGCTGAGCAGTGGCTTGGTTCCCACCAGTTCTGGCAAATAGCAAACAGGATCTTGAACAAAAGTGTGCGTTCTATCCCAACTATCATCAATGGACCAGAGGTCATCTCGTCAGCATCAGACATGGCCAAACTATTTGCCAAGAACTTTGCAGCTAATTCTACCCTATGCGACAATGACCAACTCCCTGTATTTTCTCCTATAACAGACAACACGCTATGCAACATACAAATATCTGTGCGTGAGGTCGCCAAGCTAATCAAGAACCTTGATTCCAGTAAAGCAACTGGCCCTGATGGCATTCCAGTTATAGTGTTGAAAAAGCTCCAACCAGAACTTTCCCCCATACTTACAAAACACTTTAAGCGTTGCCTTAAGGAGAAGTGCTTTTCAACACCCTAGAAAACCTCATCAGTATGCCCTGTATTTAAGAATTCAGGTGAGAAGTCATCTCCCTCTCAGTACAGACCAATAAGTCTCCTGTGTATCATAAGTTGTTGGAATCCATATTAAATAAAGAAGTAGTCAACCACCTCAATGGAAACAACCTTCTTAGTGACATGCAATATGGTTTCCGCTCTACAGCAGATGTGCTAACGGTTATATCACATAGGATTAGTGAATCTCTTGACAAAGGTTTCCTTTCCAGGGCAATTACTCGACATATCAAAGGCCTTTGATAAGGTATGGCATAAGGGCCTATTTCACAAGATTTCCAGCTACGGTATTACTGGAAATGTTTTCTCAATCATTAAATCATTTCTCTCCGATAGGTTCATAAGAGTAGTGGCTGATGGGCAGAAATCAGAGGCCCACGGTATTAATGCTGGAGTCCCCCAGGGGTCAATCCTGGGCCCAACTCTCTTCCTGATCTACATCAATGATCTCCCAAAACACATACTTAAATCATTTGCTGACATCTATGCTGATGACACGATCATCTATGGCAACACATCAAAGGCCGTAAATGACAAAGTTCTCTCTAATTCTCTCTCCTCTGATCTTGAGCGCGTGGTACAATGGGGGAAGAGGTTGCTAGTCACTTTTAATGCATCCAAAACCAAGCTTCTATCTTTACATCAACGCTCTGATCCCCATCTGGCATCAATTGAAATGGATGGCTCTCGTCTTGGAGAGGCTCCATGTTTTGACAAGCTTCTGGGTTTGACCTTTACTCCTGATCTGAAATGGAACACGTACATCAAATCTGTTGCCTGGGACATGGGAAAATGGTGGGATCCTACCGCTCCAGAAGATATCTCACTACTGATGCAATTCTCTATCTGTATAAAAACCAAGTACGTCCAAGGATGGAGTATTGCTGCTACATCTGGGCAGGAGCTGCTAAAAACAGCCTATCCTGCCTTGACAGAGTACAAAATAGACTTCGTGGTTTAGTGGGGGATGCCCTTTTCTCTTCCCTGCAACCTCTCTCCCACAGAAGAGACGTTGCTAGCCTGTCTTTGTTTTATCGTTATTTCCATGGCAGATGCTCGTCTGAGCTCCAATTCCTCATCCCCCCTCGCCAATCTTTCACGAGAAACACCCGTCTGGCTGAAACTACTGTCAATAATTTTCCCCACTCTTTATCTGTGCCTAAATCCAAACGTAGATTCCATGAGCAAAGCTTCTTTCTTAGAACTGCACGCCAGTGGAACTCTCTGCCGCTTGCCTGTTTCCCCACCTGACTACAACTTAGACGTCTTCAAGTCCAACATAGACAAACTCCAGACAAACCACCCCCTTAAGTAAGACACTCTATCAAAACCCCCAATACTAATGATTACTACAATACTATCTCATTGATTACTGTACACGCAATAACCCTTATCCCTGAGTGGCCTTCGGGCCTTGATAAGTGGTGACTCCCATGTAAAAAAAAAAGAAAAAAAAAAAAAAAAAAGGAAAAAAAAAAGAGGAACCACGTGTTCAATGCTCTTCACACTAGACAACAGGCAATGTAGTTCTACCCTTACCACCCGGTCAAGTACCAGGGTCGAGCCGTCAAATTCTGGTATTAATTTAAGGTCGAACTTGTCCCCCATTATGCCAGAATAGCTTGATGTTTAATGGTCTGATAAACAGCAAAACAAAATGAAATAAATACAATAAGCAAAAGTTCAGCTACAATTCGTCACTGTCAACTTTCTCTTTCAACTTCCAGCACGTGTTCTCCCCCCCTGCCTCTGCCAACAGGCATTTTATTAGAAAACTGACCCCATTCCATTTGCATATGTGTGCAGTGGAAGATGAGATCTCGTGAGATTTCATGAGACTACACCTTATAAATCCATGGCTGCCATCTTTAATTTCTCTTTCTCTCAGATCCCATCCGAAGGTAAGTTGTATGACCGCACAATACACACACACGCAGATACTTTCTTCTTTGATTATTACATTCAACTCTACAGAAGTAGTTGATTACTTTGCATACTTTGAGAGCATTGCCCTCAAACCTGGCCAAGAGAAGGTCGAACAATGCTTTTGCAAACAACATTAAGTGGAAAAGCTCAAAAACGTATTCAACACTTCCAGTGGGGACCTACACACGCTATGAGACTGTAAAGACACCTATCCTGAAGGGATATAAACTAGTCCCACAGGCATACCAACTGAAAGGTTTGAAGAAAAGCTATAGGCAGACATAAAGTTTGCTATATCGAAATAGGTGCAATTCTAAGAATGTAGAAAGAAGCTGCGATACGTTGAAACAACTCATTTTAATTAATTAAGCTATGTTCCAAAACTGTGTTCCTTATGATATGAGAATACACCTGACTGACAAAGAGATGGACACCGATATAAACATAATGCATAATAACTCACAAGAAAAATAGATTAAAATTCCAGAGATGTGCGCATTCACAGGTTAGGGAAAGTTATGCTTCTCACAGGAAGAAACACAATCCATGTGTGCCTACTAGTAACCTACCATTCACAGCCAACTAACTGTTACTTGGGCAGGAAAGAAGATACATAGTATGTTTCAACTGCAGCAAGCTGGGTCACACAGCTAAGAAATGCCAGACAAAGTGAATCAGTGAAACTACCCAAGCAGTTTAAGAATCATTAGAATTCACTTGGAAAATAGTCAGAGAACTATGAAAACTATACACAATAAGAAAACAGTAGAAAGAGAATTGGAGGAAGGCAAGGAAGTTTTAATACTCCTACTTTTAAATGGACAGTCATTCAAAGCAAAATACCAGGGACCGTACATAGTCACAAAAAAGACTAGCCCCTATATCTATATAAATAAAACAGTAGCTAGACATGTGTTTGTGTGCAAATATTTAACTGTTAAACTCTTAAACTACTGGTCACATAACACTGAAATTAACTGGAAATAGCAATCATGCACTAAGGATTGTTTATAACGACTAAAATGTTTATTTGGATGGATGAATAACACATATAGAAGTCGACAAATTGAAATGAAAAATATTCCTTTTAACTTGCCGACATTTCTATTAGTTTGCACATGCATAAACTAATCATAGTTAAAAGTGATTGCATTTTATAACTTTCTTATCTGTCGGCTTAGTTCAAATGGTAGCGAACACAGCTGGGGTGCTAAATGTTTTGGTGCTGTTCACATTCAAGTCATTTTTTTTTTTTTTACAACTCTAGAAATTAGTGCTATATATTAGATACAATAATATTCAATAGAGAATTGGCTCTGTAATAAATATAAATACGAAATCTGCATGAATTAAAATGTATTAAGCATATTTTACAACCGGCAAGGTCAGGTGTCCCCCCTGTTAGTAGCTCGCTAGAATAATCCATATGCTTCACAAGTTTCTCTCAGCTTGCAACACTATTTTGTTATTGTTTTCTTTTTTGTTTCTTAAATTTTAGTTTCATTAGTACGAGCCATGTTTTTAGTTTAGATCTTTTCAAGGATTTGAGATCTGTTTTGTATTATTATTAGTATAGTTTTTTTAATTTATTTTATTTGGTTACCCTTTTTGAGCATCTGGTACTTGAATTGGCAGTATTTTTATAGAGTTATTTTTATGATTGTTATTTTTATAGAGTTATTTTTATGATTGTTATTTGTATCATTGCTATTTTTGCTGTTTCTTTTATTTATTATTCACATTTGAATAAGCCTATAAGGTTTTCACGACATTTTTGCAATTCGTTATGGTCCAGTTTGATGAGTTTGTCATTTGTTTGCTTTTGTTGGTTCCATGGGCTTGTTTTGAGAGTAACTTCTGCATATATGTTATTTTTAAATTATGAAAAAAATTTTCTTGCTCCTGAGTATATTTCTTTTATGTTTTACTTTTGTGATTTCTTTTTGGTATATTTTGCATGTTTTGGAATAAGATGGTTAGTCTTAAAAGTTAGTGTTTGTTAGTGTGATTTGATTATTTCTTTTTATGTTTATACATGAATGGTCACTCACTATTTGTTTTTTTAATGCTATCTTTATTTCTTTCTTTTTTTTTTTGCTACGGATAATTCAGGGTTTCTTCTTACTCCTTTGGTTGTATTTAGTCTTTGCATGAAAAAACTGGGCATTTATGGTTGTAGAATATTTCAATAAGAAGGTTCTCATTCTTGATTGCTTTTGGTTAATATTTTTTGGTTAGAAATGATAGTTCACTCATTCTTTTTTTTTCTCTAATAGTTTGATAACTAAGAATCTGGACAATTCTTAGGCGGACTGTTTTTTCTTGAGTTATATATATTTTTTTCAAAATAACTGAATGTCAAATTATATTTTTTTGTTTCGTGGGGTGGGGTAAGGTGGGAAGGTCTATGGATCCATGTGAGTTGTTTTTTTTGTCATCACCCTTGCTTTCCATCTTCCTCAGAGCATTTTGCTCTGGCATAACAGGGATAACACTTTGTGGAATATTGAGTATCTATCTTCCTTTAACTTTGCTCGTTTTTATTTTTTGTTCATCTAAATTAGTAGACACTCAGCCACAGCTTTACACAACATTTTAAGGATTATTCATTAGTAGTTATTAGTAGGGAGCTGGAATAGAAATATTAGTTATAAGCAAATTGGTGTGGGTTTTATGTGGTGGCAGCTAGATGTGGTGATATCACAAACTGAAGCATATTTTGAAGACAGAGAAATTATTCAACAAAGGCATTGTTAGAAACGTGCTGAAATTTGTACCTCTACAAGGAAATTATGTTGATGAGTACCCTTTTTGTTTAAGCTTTGGACTTAAGTGGAGTGTCACAAAACTTGTTCAATTATAACTATTACAAAAAGGGAAACATGGCAGAATTTATTACATAACTTGAAATCTCTTTAGTTTGATCGATATAATCCAAAATAAGTACAAGTAATTGCTAATAAAGAAAATATCACATAGATTGAAAGCTTCTTCAATATTTATAATGACATCAAATGCTTACCTGCATAGATCTTAAGCAAAAATATTTGTAGCTCATAGACTGATGTGGAGGCAAGGGTTAAATTATTTTCCAAAAATAGGCACAAAGATCGACTTGTTAAATTAAGCAGAATTTGTCATGACTTTGAAGACCTTACTCCTAATGTTGGTAAAATGAATACATATTGAAGTTAATTTTTTTAATGTTGGTAAAATGAATGCATACAATTTTTTTTTAGGTAATCATTTTTAAAGATTCAATGCTGCAGCTGGTTCTTGAAGATGACAATATCTACATTTTATGTCGTGCTAATATGAAAAACTATGAAAGACAAAATGTCAGCTACAGGTTTGCTTCATTTGTAGCATTAATTTTTTTAATGATTTTGTGTGTTAATCAAAAACGAATTATTTTTGTTGCAGATTTTTGTTCCCAATTTTTCTCACAAGTCATTAAATTTTACATGATTACTCACGAAAATTATTGCTAGATTCTACCAATATTAGAAACAAAGTTATCAAAAAGCAAATATTCATGTATTTTATATTTTAAAATCTACTAACAAATATATATTCAAGAAAAATTTAATATTTAAATATAATATGTATTCTATCTTAGTAATTTTAATATTAAATATTAAAATTACTAAGAATACATATTAAAATATTTTCCAATAAGATTATTCAGGTTGAATTTAATCTTACTCCAATTTAAATAAAACCAAAAATCTTGATGTTTTTTGTTCATTTGTAGTTATGCAAAATGTCCATATTTAGGACGTATGAAAATGGACGAAGACAACTGTAAATAATATATAAAAAATTATTTGGATTATTCGGACTACTATTAACAATAATATATGGGAACCGTTAATTATATATAATAGATAAGTAAATAGTAATAACATTTTTTTAATATATATATATATAGTAATAAATAGTGATATTTACATCTAGAAATAAAACAGGTTTAAGGCTCCTAAAATTTGTACTAGAATTTTTCGCAAGGTCACATGGCACAGTAGTTAGAGTACTTGGAAAAATTCAGGTGTAAAAGTGACATTCTTCTGAAGGTTGAAGGCTCAAGCTTCAGTATGGCCGACCGAAAATACAATTGTGAATTACTTAATGCCTCTTAGGTGGTAGTATGCTCTCATTCCGTCATGGCTGATGGAATGAGAGCATACTACCATCGTGAATTAAATAAAGAGTTCTGTTGGAAATTCTGTGCAAATTCACGAGTTTGACAGAAAGAATTTTGAGTTCAACCAGATACACCTGAAGAAGGTCGAAGGTTACATCAACGAAACATTGTAAAAATGACACTCAAAATGCGAAGAGCAGCGAATAACCAATCCACATGTAAAAACATTTCAGAAACGTAATATAAAAATTATATTTTCAACACTCAATGTATCAATAAAATTATATGATGTCCTAATTTACAAATCCATCAATTTCATCAGGTTGGCTTCATTTGTTAAATTTACTTTTTGTGGTTTTTGGTGAATGGAATTTTGTTTTTTTTCCATTGTTCTTTTCTTTTCTGATTTTCAAGTCATTAAATTTTACATAGTTATCTAAATATCTAAAACTAATTGTTGCTGTATTCATAATACCATTATTAGGAGCAAAGTCATCAAACTTATTAAGTTATGACAATTTCTGTTTAGTACAATGGTTTAACATTTGGTAAATTTCTAGCTTCTCCCCTGAGGCATTTGATATGTTAATTGGATAAGCTTCTGATCTACACCAAAATTGTTTTATTAGGAATTACTTCTTGGTTTGACCTCACATCAACCAGACTAATACTAATAAGATTTGGGTCATATATCAGGCTATTTAATACTCCTAATAATTATGATGTCCATAAGGTTATTTTGTAAGGTAAAAATTACAAAAAAAAACCCAAATAAAACAATATTTTAATTTTTTCTAAATAAGCTTGTTTTCTCAGACACAGCTGATTAGCCTTCAGCCCTAGGTTGAAACGTTTATAAATGCACAAACATTTTTGTAAAAATACTGTTTATGGACATACATAGACAATATTTGCCAGTTTTTTAAGTTTCAACAGATTTTATTTCTGTCTTCTTCAAAGTTGATGGAATATTTTTGTTAATTGTACTATTATGTAAACTGATTATTTCAAGTTTGTTAATGAAAGAAATTTAATACAGTAGTTAGAGTTTTAATCAGTGTTAGTCTATTGGCAGAATGTGCCATAAATTTATTAATTAGTATTTACAAAAAGATAAAAATAAATATAACAAACTTAGACTGTTAAATTGTTAATAAAAATGAAAATAAAACGTTTCTACAAGTCACAACAAAATAAATAATTTCAGTAATTTGTGAATTTATTTTTAAATTGAAATTTTATAAAACTAACATTTTAAATAGAAATTTATGCATTTTTTAATTCAGAAAATATGGACAATCATGCTTGATTATCCATATTTTCTGAATTAAAATTTTAATTATAAAACAAAAACAAATTTCTATTTAAAATGTTAGTTTTAAAACAATGATTAGCAAATTGAAAGCATTAGTGACATAAACATAATTTCTAATGATTTTTCATTTAGTCGCAAATATCAAGATATATTTAGTAGATATAAAGACATGAAATTTCAATTGTAAATCTTCAATGAAAATTTAATATATTTGAAATAAAGTTACTAAGTTGGAACACATAATTATGTTGTGTAATAAGATAATGCAATTTACGTTTAATTTTACAATATATTCTAAGTTAAATAAAACAAAAAATCTTGATTTTTGTTCATCCAGTCATGCAAAATGTTCTAATTATGACTATGAAAAATGACAATAATACAAAAAACTTATATTTTCAACAATCAACACTTGAATAAACTCATGATAACCTACTCCACGCTATCAATTTCAGGGGACATAAGACTGAATTGTATTCATGTAGAAAAAAAAGTTAATATCATAAAAATGCATACAAATTAGTGAAATAGTATTTATGTAGAAAAAAAGAAAAAAATGAAATACATCTGATAGATTATAATATGCATTTCATTTTTTCTAAATATTTGAAAGGAGTAGAAATATTTTAAACAAAGATAAAGAGAGAAAAAAATAAAAAGTATTCTTTTGTGAATGGAAAATTTCCTACCTTTCGGCATGATGCCCTGTTGGTGATGTTGTAACTGGTTAATTGTAGGAGCAGTTGATTTGGAAAATCGGCTACCTGGGTTTAACGTATCCAGACTTATATTAAGGCCACCGGATTCTGACCAGGTATTGGCAGAATGAGTCTTGAGAAAAATAAAAATAAAAGCAAATGATGAAAATCTTAATGCAACAACTTTGGTAATGGTTAGAGAGATATAGTAAGAGAATCTAATGGTCAGCTAAAGATTAGAGTTAAGAAAAATAATGCGGTAGTAAATTATTTTATTCTTTCTTTGTGAAAATTTTTTTTTGTTTTTGAGGATTTCCTGATCTTGAGTAGGACAAATGTAAGGTAAAATGTAGGGAGCTTCACAATATACTCTCCCACAGAGTAAAAAAGCAAATGGTGCCCTCACTGAAAGGACACAGTACTATTAATCACAGTGTACGAGGCAGATAGGTATAATGGCAGCAATTATGTTGCAAATCACTGAGGGGAGATGAAATGCAAACGGCAGAATAAAATATAAAGGCTGTCAATACTTAACAAGTTAATAAGTGAAATGGGGTCCCAAGCATAAATTATAGTATAACAAGGTACCATATTAAATGAGATATTTTGATAGACAATAGAAGGTATTTTGTAGCTGATCACTGGAGATATTGTAAGTAGGGGTTTTCCATTTTGATCTCCAAATATAGTGAAGTGTATAAATGTATTGTTAGTGATTGATTAGAATCAATAGTCTAAATAACACAAGGAGTCTAATTGTTAGTAACATCTATGGGAGAGTGAGGGTGAGAAAAATCATCAGCCAAGAGATTGTCTAGTTGATGCAAGGCAAAGGTGGTCTCTGTTGACTATGGCAAAAGGATAGCTAGAAAGAAGGAAATATGACCTACACCCAAAAAGAAAATTGTGATGGAAATAAAATAAGAGAACAGTCAGTACGAAAATGACTGACCAAAGAAAAACAATGAAGATGGTGTCTAACCTTTTTCTTAGCTCACCAGTGTGTGGAAAATCTAGGGAAAATAGGATAAGTGGCCGAGAAAAACAAATGTACAAACATTTTAGTAAAATGTCATACATTTTTGAAAAATGGCGAATGGAGGAGTGATCTAAAAAATTATTATTTGTTACTGAAGACTAGATGGTGAATGTGAAAAATGCAAAGGGAAAAATATGAATAGAAAAATGTTTAATAGCAAGAAGAATGTTAACTGTGGAATTTTAACATAAACTGAACAAGTTAGGAATTTTAGTTGATAAATAAAACATGAATATGTGACAAAACATCAGGTGATTTGATTGATTGGTTACTTGATGACATAATTACAAAGTATATATATGTAGTTTAGTCAGTTGGTAGTTAAAGAGTTGAAGCCAAAGTTGAGTAGAACAGACACGAGGGACAGCTAGTGGCCGAGAAGGGAGGAGGGGCGGTGGCTTCTGCACGGCGGCAAAGCTGTAGTCAAAAATTTTAAATAAGACAAGCGTGTAACTTTGTAAGTGGAAAAACATTCTGGAAATGAGAGAAAGAAAGAGAGAGAGAAAGAAAGAGAGAGAGGAAGGGAGAGAGAGAGGAAGGGAGGGAGAGAATGGGGAAAAGGAGAGAGAGAGAGAGGGAAAAGGAGAGAGAGAGGGAGGGAGAGGGAAAAGGAGAGAGAGGGAGGGAGAGGGAAAAGGAGAGAGAGGGAAAAGGAGAGAGAGAGAAAAGGAGAGAGAGAGAAAAGGAGAGAGAGAGAAAAGGAGAGAGAGAGAAAAGGAGAGAGAGGGAAAAGGAGAGAAAGGGAAAAGGAGAGAGAGGGGGAAAAGGAGAGAGAGGGGGAAAAGGAGAGAGAGGGGGAAAAGGAGAGAGAGGGGGAAAAGGAGAGAGAGGGGGAAAAGGAGAGAGAGGGGGAAAAGGAGAGAGAGAGAGGGAAAAGGAGAGAGAGAGAGGGAAAAGGAGAGAGAGAGAGGGAAAAGGAGAGAGAGAGAGGGAAAAGGAGAGAGAGAGAGGGAAAAGGAGAGAGAGAGAGAGGGAAAAGGAGAGAGAGAGAGGGAAAAGGAGAGAGAGAGAGGGAAAAGGAGAGAGAGAGGGAAAAGGAGAGAGAGAGGGAAAAGGAGAGAGAGAGGGAAAAGGAGAGAGAGAGAGAAAAGGAGAGAGAGAGAGAAAAGGAGAGAGAGAGAGAAAAGGAGAGAGAGAGGGAGGGAAAAGGAGAGAGAGAGGGAGGGAAAAGGGGAAAGGAGAGAGAGGGGAAAGGAGAGAGAGGGGAAAGGAGAGAGAGGGGAAAGGAGAGAGAGGGGAAAGGAGAGAGAGGGGAAAGGAGAGAGAGGGGAAAGGAGAGAGAGAGGGGAAAGGAGAGAGAGAGGGGAAAGGAGAGAGAGAGGGGAAAGGAGAGAGAGAGGGGAAAGGAGAGAGAGGGGAAAGGAGAGAGAGGGGAAAGGAGAGAGAGGGGAAAGGAGAGAGAGAGTGGGGAAAGGAGAGAGAGGGGAAAGGAGAGAGAGAGGGAGAGGGGAAAGGAGAGAGAGAGAGAGAGTGAAAAGGAGACAGAAAAAAAGAAAGAAAAAGGAGAGAGAGGATGGAAAAAAGAGAGAGATAGGAAAGGGAGAAGGAGAAATACACAGAGAGAGAGAGAGAATATATATATATATATATATATATATATATATATATATATATATTATATTATTATAGTAAAAATAATTATATATATATATATATATATATATATTTGTTTACTATTTTGGGAGGAAAGAATTCCAACAAAGTACTCAATTACAAAGAAAAACTTTTTCGATATAAGAGCTTAATATTTATTTATTTAATAGTACAGAAGTTCAGAAAAATATTGGTACCGTCGGTTTCAAGCCCAACATAAAGGGGACCAGTTAATGGTAAAACGTAAATGGTGTTAGGCTCTCGTCAGCCATGTTGTTTCTGTCTGAGGGGAAAAAATATATATATGGAGAGAGAGAGAGAGAGGGAAGATATATATATATATATATATATATATATATATATATATATATATAGCTTAGTGCGTTAGAAAGAAAAGAGTGAGCTCAATTCTATAAGAGGAGACTTATCGGACAATACAAAGCTCAACAAGTATCATTGGAGCTTACATAGGAAAACAATAGGAATGGGAAATGAAGTCACAAAAACTATATATTGGTAAATATAGATTGGTTCATTTATTCAATAAAGGAATACAAACAATTAGTTGGGGGATAGAAGGGACTCTTTATACCAAGGCATTTCGAAACCTAATGCTTCTCATCAGAAGAGTAGAGAAGATGCTATGTAACATAATGGGAACGCGGCGTCTAGCGTGGGATTCATTAGAAATAAAATAGATCAATTAAATGTTAGGGGAGTTTTATCGAATTGTAAATAAAGGAGGAGCGTATTATATAGACTAACTAGCAATCGGTGCCCGGCGTTGCCCAGGTGTTTTGAGGTGTATGCTGAGAAAAAAAAAAAAAAAAAGGTCAATTTTTTAAACTTTGACCCCTATATGACCTCTTAACATTTATTGTTTAGGGATCAAGTAAAGTTAATAAGTTAGATCCATGTCCAAGGAATCTATATCTAAAATATCACGTGTTTAGACCCAAAATTGTAGGAGGAGTTTGGTAGAGTTCTGAAAGGTCAAATCGTTGAATATTGACCACTTAATCGCCAAATTTCTGTCGAAAACCTATCACATCGATTTTCCCAAATCTCAGTACCCTGTATATCAAATTTCGAATCTGTAAGCTTAAAATTGACAGAGTTTTAGCGTAGGGAAATGCACACAGACGCACAGACACACACAGACACTATCACTTATATATATATATATATATATAAACATCATATATATAAGGATAATAGTACGCCATATATATAACAAAAGACCATTAATTAAGTGGTCAATATTCAACGATATTTAAGGATAATATATAATAAAACACCATATATATATATATTTAAGGATAATAATAAAGAACTGTAAGTTGCGAAAATTCCATCGCACTGCGTCTATTATTATCATCGAACTATCGCCTAATCGAATCAACACAATAATATTGGTTTTTGGCTGTCAATGAATTTCAATATGAATCCCAAAGATATTTTTATTTAACACTGAAATGGATACTCGCTTATTTACTGAAGTGAAAGGAAAACCCGGGGGAACTTTACCCAAAAATAAATCTATATTTTTTTGTGTGTATTGATAGTCTTATTAACACCCCTTTTTTCTATTTATTTAAAAAGAAAATACAACTTTGTTATTTATGAGTCGCGGAATTGCATTCATTCTAGCTAATGTGCATATTTTTTTATCGTTTTTAATTAATTCCCTATTAGTTTTTTTTTTCGGTTCTCTTATTAGATGATCATCTTTATTTAACTATTACGTGTAATTATATTCATACAGATATTCTATATGATTTATATTTGCGTAGAAATGAAGAAAATCAAATTTACTGTGTGTTTATCGTGTGTTAGTCAGCGGGCTTGGTTACCATAACAACGTGACGTAGCCAAGGATGGTAGTGGACGTGTGTGTGTGTGTGTGTGTGTGCGCGTGTGTGTGCGCGTGTGCTGGAAATTATAGTAGTACTAATAGCGTTTGTTTTCGTGTTGTGTGTACGTGTGTGCGGCTAACGCCAGTGTGTGTGTGCGTGTGCTGGGAATGGATGACAGCGTTTGTTTTCGTGCTGTGTTTATATTATGCATATTGTTTCGTATCTTAAGGAATAAGAAGGCAAGCAGTATTTAATAAAGTGTGAATTAATTAATAATAATGAGAATCTTACTAATATAAATAAGGGAAGTAAGTAATTTGAAAAACAAAGGAAGCATGTTAGTAAATGGAAGTGTGTGTCGTAATGTTAGACGATAACGGCAGTGAAGATGGTGTAGGTATAATGGTGGAAGTGGTGTCGGAGGTTGGATTGTGAGGCTGGTGTAAGTTTCATAATTTCGTAATTTGTAAATGGCAAGTTAGGGAAAAAATAGACCCCCCCAAGATGGAAAATAAATAACGGCATAATATTTTATGGTAAAGTTAAGAAAGTAGGAACCATAGTTTTTTAGGAGATGTGATTATTGGATTAACCAATCAGAAATCGTCTGTGGCACACACATCTGTTTTTATAGATATATAGATGTAGAAAGGTGTATAGGGTCTTTATCATAGTGTATAAGTGTACATAGTATATGTTTTAAGGCTAAAGGGGAGGTATAGTGTGGATGGGTGGTAATTCTATTTTATCGGTGTGTAAGATGTCTATTATCTATGCAGGGGCATTTTATTGACAGATGCAACCGAGATGACAACAGCACTATGAAGTGGTGTATAATTTTGGGAGGGGTATTATGGTGATGATTTAAGGCGAAAGGGTGAATGGGTGTATTCTAAGCAGGGTTGAACAGAAGGGATTACATGGGGTGTCCTGTTCCAGGGTTTTAATTTAGTGAGGCAAGGGATTTAAAGGAGCAAGTTATGTGAGTTAAAGGAGCAAGTTATGTGGTGGGTCTGGGTGAGTAAAGAGAGAGGAAGGGATGGAAAGAGAGAGGG
Source organism: Euprymna scolopes (assembly GCF_053919585.1). Lineage (NCBI taxonomy): Eukaryota > Metazoa > Mollusca > Cephalopoda > Sepiida > Sepiolidae > Euprymna > Euprymna scolopes. Next base: position 140,963,288 of record NC_136489.1, read on the forward strand.
AGAGGGAAAAAGAGAGAGACAGGGAGAGAGAAAGAGGGGGAAAGGCTATAATAATAGATTTCAGAATACCAATATATATTAGATAATATGTAGCAATAATTTTAGGTTTTCTTTGTTATTAGATATACAGGGAGGGGGTTAGGGTATAAGACAGAGGTAAAAGGATAGGGTAGCAAAGTTTTTGGAGGTGTATAAAAGGACAAAAGAGAATTTTGGATGTGGATGATTGGTGTAATGGGATAATAGGAGGAAAATGTACTATTAATAATAACAATAATAATAGCGAAAAGGTAAATAAAATTAAGGGGTAAAGATAAGGTCAAAAATAATACATGAGATAAGGATAAAGAGTAAAGTAAAAATAAAAATAAAAAAACAAAAAGATAAAATGATAGAAATAAAGAAATAAATAACTAAGTTGAAATTTTAGTTAAATCGGGGCAGATTTGGATAATTAGGGTGCATGCATACAAGAATGAGGCACAAAGGAATTATATATATATATATATATATATATATATATATATATAATTATAAACTCAAATGACCTTGTAACGATGTATGTAACCCACTTTCCGGCTTACGACATCCGGTTACGCATGCGTGCATGACCTGCACACTGAAATATTAACGTTATTATTTCGAAATTATTATTTAACATGGGAAGAGTGGGGTTTAAAATAAACAAAAAGCAAAAGAACACTTGGGACGCTGAAATATTAACGTTATTATTTTGAAATTATTATTTAACATGGGAAGAGTGGGGTTTAAAATAACTTAACGTAATACAGAAATGAACAATGTAAAAAAAAAAAGAAAAAAAAAAGCAGATATATCAAAATTTGAATTTAACTATAATAAGTATTATGGTATTTGTTCAGTACACATTTACCTATAAGTATGGCCAACCACTTATAATTCAGTAACTGTAAATTTTTTTTTCAAAAATAATCGATTATAAACAGAACGACTCATAGAAATCTATCTATATTCTTTTTTTCATTTTAATATACTTCCATAGAAATGTTTCTGTTATGTCAAAAAAAAACAACAAAAAAAAACAACTATTTTCTTTACGTCACAAGTGTCACGCTCATACATGAATTTCAGAGCTAATATAACATACTGACTCAACAGGTCATGGGTAGTCTAGTATAAAATATATATATATATATATATGGGATTAGCCGGCAAAGCAGAGAGTTTGGTAGACAATACCCCAGGGGATACAAATCTCAATGACAGGAAAATGTCTGCAAAAGTAAAAAATATAGTCCTGAATTTCCCGACTGCAAGGACCAGTGATCTATGTTATTTACGAACAAGCAAGATATAAACAACAGAACACATATATGCTCGTTTATAAGCGAGAAAAGGGTTCTTCCTGTGTGGTGTTTCAGTGAATTGTGTTATTACTCGTAGAGAGATGTGGAGGAAGGAGAAATTACCTCTGTCCATTAAAAGATGATGAAGAGATTGCGTTTCGTTAGCTTCAAGGGTGGTGTTGGTATATTGTTGACTTTTGCAGACCTTTTCCTGTCATGGAGATTTGTATCCCCCCGGGTATTGTCTACCGAACTCTCTGCTTTGCCGGCTAATTCCATATATATATATATATATATATATATATATATATATATATATATATATATATAGTCATCCACATACAGTATTGTTTCACTGTTTCACATCTCATCAGTGCGGCTAGACAGGCAACTACCTCAAGCCATGGTTGAAACCCGACCGTCTTTACGAGTCAAGACTCCTTACCACTACGCTATCGGCGGCTGCTGTATGAGTCATGAGTTTAACGATGTTTTGACATCGTCCGAACTACCTAAGCTTGATTTGTTTACACAAAGAGCATCACTTATACGCTAATGGTAATTTGTGTATCACTTCTCAATATGCTCAACTCAAGATGAGGAGCATTATAGTCATCCGCATACAATACTTTTTCGGTGTTTCATAGCTCATCAATGCGGCTAGACAGGCAACTTATTACTTTGTGCCTCATTCTTGTATGCATGCACCCAATTTATCCAACTCTGGCCCGATTTAACTAAATTTCCACCTTATTTCTTTATTTCTATTATTTTATCTTTTTCTTTTACTTTACTCTTCATCATTTATCCCTTAATTTTATTTCATTTTCACTATTATTATTATTATTGTTGTTATTATGAATGTCATTCTTATTTTTATTATTATACATAGAGAGAGAGACAAAGAGAGATAGATAGATAGATAGATAGATAGAAGAGAAGGATACATAGAGAGAAGAAGAGAAGGATACATAGAGAGAAGAAGAGAGGGATACATAGAGAGAAGAAGAGAGGGATACAGAGAGAGAGAGAGAGAGAGGAGAGAGAGAGAGGGAGAGGAGAGAGATACAGAGAGAGAGAGAGGAGAGAGATACAGAGAGAGAGAGAGAGGAGAGAGATACAGAGAGAGAGAGGAGAGAGATACAAAGAGAGAGAGAGGAGAGAGATACAGAGAGAGAGAGAGAGAGAGAGAGAGAGAGAGGAGAGAGATACAGAGAGAGAGAGAGAGATACAGAGAAAGAGAGAGAGGAAGGAGATACAGAGATAGATAAAGAGAGAGAGGGAGAGAGAAGAGAGATACAGAGGGAGAGAAAAGAGAGATACAGAGGGAGAGAAAAGAGAGATACAGAGGGAGAGAAAAGAGAGATACAGAGGGAGAGAAAAGAGAGATACAGAGGGAGAGAAAAGAGAGATACAGAGGGAGAGAAAAGAGAGATACAGAGGGAGAGAAAAGAGAGATACAGAGGGAGAGAAAAGAGAGATACAGAGGGAGAGAAAAGAGAGATACAGAGGGAGAGAAAAGAGAGATACAGAGGGAGAGAAAAGAGAGATACAGAGGGAGAGAAGAGAGAGATACAGAGGGAGAGAAGAGAGAGATACAGAGAGAGAGAAGAGAGATACAGAGAGAGAGAAGAGAGATACAGAGAGAGAGAAGAGAGATACAGAGAGAGAGAAGAGAGATACAGAGAGAGAGAAGAGAGATACAGAGAGAGAGAAGAGAGATACAGAGAGAGAGAAGAGAGATACAGAGAGAGAGAGAAGAGAGATACAGAGAGAGAGAGAAGAGAGATACAGAGAGAGAGAAGAGAGATACAGAGAGAGATACTAAGAGAGAAGAGATACAGAAAGAGAGAGAAGAGAGATACAGAAAGAGAGAGAAGAGAGATACAGAAAGAGAGAGAAGAGAGATACAGAAAGAGAGAGAAGAGAGATACAGAGAGCGAGAGAGAAGAGAGATACAGAGAGCGAGAGAGAAGAGAGATACAGAGAGCGAGAGAGAAGAGAGATACAGAGAGCGAGAGAGAAGAGAGATACAGAGAGCGAGAGAGAAGAGAGATACAGAGAGCGAGAGAGAAGAGAGATACAGAGAGCGAGAGAGAAGAGAGATACAGGGAATATATATATATATAGAGAGAGAGAGAGAAGAGAGAGAGAGAGAAGAGAGAGAGAAGAGAGAGAGAGAAGAGAGAGAGAGGAGAGAGAGAGGAGAGTGACAGAGAGGAGAGAGAGAGGAGAGTGACAGAGAGGAGAGTGACAGAGAAAGAGAGAGGAGAGTAACAGAGAGAGAGAGGAGAGTGACAGAGAGAGAGAGGAGAGTGACAGAGAGAGAGAGGAGAGTGACAGAGAGAGAGAGAGAGATGAGAGTGACAGAGAGAGAGAGATGAGAGTGACAGAGAGAGAGAGATGAGAGTGACAGAGAGAGAGAGAGAGATGAGAGTGACAGAGAGAGAGAGAGAGATGAGAGTGACAGAGAGAGAGAGAGATGAGAGTGACAGAGAGAGAGAGAGATGAGAGTGACAGAGAGAGAGAGGAGAGTGACAGAGAGAGAGAGGAGAGTGACAGAGAGAGAGAGAGAGATGAGAGTGACACAGAGAGAGAGAGAGATGAGAGTGACACAGAGAGAGAGATGAGAGTTGTAGAGAGAGATGAGAGTTGCAGAGAGAGATGAGAGTTGCAGAGAGAGATGAGAGTTGCAGAGAGAGATGAGAGTTGCAGAGAGAGATGAGAGTTGCAGAGAGAGATGAGAGTTGCAGAGAGAGATGAGAGAGAGAGAGTGGATAGATACAAAGAGAGAAAGGAGACATACAGAGAGAGAGATACAGAGAGAGAGAGAAGAGAGAGATACAGAGAGAGAGAGAGAGAGAAGAGAGAGATAAAGAGAGAGATGAGAGTAATAGAGAGATAGAGAGTGAGAGATACAGAGAGAGGGGAGAGAGAATACAGAGAGAGGGAAGAGAGAATACAGAGAGAGGGAAGAGAGAATACAGAGAGAGGGAAGAGAGAATACAGAGAGAGGGAAGAGAGAATACAGAGAGAGGGAAGAGAGAATACAGAGAGAGGGAAGAAAGAATACAGAGAGAGGGGAGAAAGAATACAGAGAGAGGGGAGAGAGAATACAGAGAGAGGGGAGAGAGAATACAGAGAGAGGGGAGAGAGAATACAGAGAGAGGGGAGAGAGAATACAGAGAGAGGGGAGAGAGAATACAGAGAGAGGGAAGAGAGAATACAGAGAGAGGGAAGAGAGAATACAGAGAGAGGGAAGAGAGAATACAGAGAGAGGGAAGAGAGAATACAGAGAGAGGGAAGAGAGAATACAGAGAGAGGGAAGAGAGAATACAGAGAGAGGGGAGAGAGAATACAGAGAGAGGGGAGAGAGAATACAGAAAGGGAGAGAGAATACAGAAAGGGAGAGAGAATACAGAAAGGGAGAGAGAATACAGAAAGGGAGAGAGAATACAGAAAGGGAGAGAGAATACAGAAAGGGAGAGAGAGGGAAGAGAATACAGAAAGGGAGAGAGAGGGAAGAGATACAGAGAATGAGAGGAGAGGTACAGAGAATAAGAGGAGAGGTACAGAGAGAGAGAAAGAGAGAGGAAAGGTACAGAGAGAGAAACTAGATACAGAGAGGGAGAGAGGAGAGAGAGAGAGAGAGGAGAGAGAGAGATACAGAGAGAGAGATACAGAGAGAGAGAGAGAGAGAGAGAGGAGAGGTACACAGAGAGGGAGAGAGGAGAGGTACACAGAGAGGGAGAGAGGAGAGATACACAGAGAGGGAGAGAGGAGAGATACATAGAGAGGGAGAGAGGAGAGGTACACAGAGAGGGAGAGAGGAGAGGTACACAGAGAGGGAGAGAGGAGAGGTACACAGAGAGGGAGAGAGGAGAGGTACACAGAGAGGGAGAGAGGAGAGGTACACAGAGAGGGAGAGAGGAGAGGTACACAGAGAGGGAGAGAGGAGAGGTACACAGAGAGGGAGAGAGGAGAGGTACACAGAGAGGGAGAGAGGAGAGGTACACAGAGAGGGAGAGAGGAGAGGTACACAGAGAGGGAGAGAGGAGAGGTACACAGAGAGGGAGAGAGGAGAGGTACACAGAAAGGGAGAGAGGAGAGGTACACAGAAAGGGAGAGAGGAGAGATACAGAGAGGGAGAGAGGAGAGATACAGAGACGGAGAGAGAGAGAGGAGATACAGAGAGGGAGAGAGAGAGGAGATACAGAGAGAGGAGATACAGAGAGGGAGATACAGAGAGAGGAGATACAGAGAGGGAGAGAGAGAGAGAGAGAGAGGAGATACAGAGAGGGAGAGAGAGAGAGGAGATACAGAGAGGGAGAGAGAGAGGAGATACAGAGAGGGAGAGAGAGAGGAGATACAGAGAGGGAGAGAGAGAGAGAGGAGATACAGAGAGGGAGAGAGAGAGAGAGGAGATACAGAGAGGGAGAGAGAGGAGATACAGAGAGGGAGAGAGAGAGGAGATAGAGAGAGAGGAGATACAGAGAGGGAGAGAGAGAGGAGATACAGAGAGGGAGAGAGAGAGGAGATACAGAGAGGGAGAGAGAGAGGAGATAGAGAGAGAGGAGATACAGAGAGGGAGAGAGAGAGGAGATACAGAGAGGGAGAGAGAGAGGAGATACAGAGATGGAGAGAGAGAGGAGATACAGAGAGGGAGAGAGAGAGGAGATACAGAGAGGGAGAGAGAGAGAGGAGATACAGAGAGAAACTAGATAGAGAGAGAGAGAGAGAAAAAAAATATATCGAGAGAGAGAGAAAATATATATATATAGAGAGAGAAGAGAGTGAGACAAGAGATACAGAGAGAGGGAGGACAGGGTGTGAGTTCTGTGAGATTTTCCTTGTGGATTCTGGCTTGATCTATTGAGTTGTCGGTAAGTGGTTTTATTGTTTCTTCCATTTACAGACCAAAGGGTTTAATTGTGTTTTCTTTTTTTTTGAATAGATGTGTGTAGTTGGGATTGAAAGTGCATTGATGGGCAGAATTTTGGAGGTTTGATTTTAGTTTTAGATAATATTGTAAGCCTAATTTTTTATGTCTCAATTTTAGCAGGGGTTCATAGACTTCAGCATATTAGCTTTTTTTTTATCAGATTTTGAATGTACCCAAGGCAAGTGTGTGATAGGTAGAATCCAGAGTTTTAAGATAACTTTTTCTGGTTAAACCATATATGAAGCTTCCATAATCTAGTTTGGCTCTTATCAGAGTTCTATATAATTTTAAGAGCGATGAGCAGTCTTGATCCCCACTCAGTATTTGCTATAACTCTTAATAGTTGTAGAGTTTTGAAACATTTTTGTTTTAAATATTTTAAATGAGGGATGAAGGAAAATTTTTTTGTTAAAAATAAGTCCCAGAAATTTATTACAATTTTTGTTCCTTTCAGGTTGAGAGTAGGGTCATTGTGCATTTTTCTATGATTACAGAAATGGACACATTTACTTTCGGTTGTTGAAAATTTAAAGCCATTTTCTGTCGTCCATTGTGTTAGTTTGTTTATGCACATTTGTAATTGGTATTCTGAAGTATGAATATTTTTTGATCTATAGCTGATTACAAGGGTCTTCTAATATATAAAAGGCAAAATGTGAGTGTGTGTGTGAGTGTGTTTGTATGTCTGCTAAAAACTTTCGACAGACAGAACAAAAATTAACAAACTTGGTCTCATATGAAAGCCCACCCTCCGGACGACAAATATCAAAAAATTGGCCCAAAAGGACCATCAGAAGTGGGTCAGCTGATCGATTTTCTGCAGGGGGGGGGGGCTCCAAAAAAGTGACATTTTAATGTTAAACATAACATATTTTTAAATCGATTTATAAGTGCCCCCCAAAAAACGGGCCCCAACTCTTCTACATAAAGTGTACACGGAGCCTGTTTATTTTGGGTCACCTTGTATTTAAAAACCGCTGGGTCATGTCACGTGATCTTGATGTCAGCAAGCTGTAATGGCAGCCTGTATATAAAAACATTGTTATCGGTAAAAAAATGTAACCCTCATACAAATTAAACTATGAACTTCTACGCTATGACAACGTTACAAAAGTTATTAGCAAATTAAAAATAGTAAAATCCGAGACTTAAACCAAAAATAATACGCAAAAATAAGTAAATAAAAAAAATTATGCTTAAAAATATTTGGCTTGAGATGATCGACGCCTGTTTGCACAACAAAACAAAAAAACGGCCATTTTCTTTTTTATATTAGTAACACTACGACCTAATTCTATTGAGAGGGAGAAAGGTGGGAGGCATGAGTTAATCAGCGTTATTTTAATATAATACGAAATGAGAGTTAATGGATTTGGTGATATAAATCCTCCTTATTTTCGAGTTTTCTTATATTAAATTAGTACAGGATGTCATATTCCAAATATCACAAACGCTAAACTGCTGATTTAAAATTCTGAAATAAAAACATTCTGAAAGCCATTCTTAGTATTAGTTTTTTAGTGGGGGTTGGGGCGAAAGATGAGACCACTTGAATTCAAAGAACAGATACTACACTTTGATCTTAGCCAAAAGACCAAGTAACAGTCTTATACAGCTTAATTTTCTGCCGAGCATTATCTCCTATTAAAAAAAGATGCATAATTTATATTTAGATGTCATATTCCAAAAATCACAGCTGAACTAAAAACATTATTATTTAGAAGGCCATCCTTATTTACAATTGACGTTTGTTTCTCTTTATTTTCTTAGTGGGGGTGGGGGAGAAGGATGAAACCGCTTTAATTCTAAGAATAGATACTACACTTTGAGGTATTAAATCTTTTATTCATGTTAAAAAAATACAGTCAAAATCAACGATGAACAAAAAACTTAGGCACATGGCCAACTCAAAAGGGGGGATTTTGGGGGTCGTTGGTCATCCTTGTCACTCCAGAACTGAACAAAGTCAAAAGTTTCTCCCAGCTAGTATCTTCTTTCACCATAATACCGCATTCACCCTTTCATATTTGGGGACGTCCTACTTAACTCCCAATTTTTAAAACATTTTTTATTGACGTGTAAAAACAAAAAAGATAATAAAATGGTACAATAATTCATTTGTGTCGAGGGCGGGGGAAGAAAAAACAAAAGGTGATTAGTAGGACCCTCCCAACCCCGTCTAGTTGATAGACTGCCCGTTCCACTGGGTTTGTAAAAAGAACCTCGCTTCTGCGGGTCAGTCTCTAGGTGGGGATGCCCTCTAGATGGGGGTGAATGGAGAAAAGAAATTTTTGTGGGTAAGGGATGGAGGTTAGTTTGTATTTCTTTTTCTCCAAGATGGGTAAAATTTAGAGGAAGGGGTGAAAACAAAAATTGCAGGTAAGAGGGGATGGGGATCTTGGAGGCTTCCTAATTGGGGAGGGATGGAACACACACTCAGCTAGCTGAGAGGCTACTTGTTTGATTTTACTTTACAGAACTGCGCGTTCCACACCTAGGCGGGGAACACGTATTCAAATTTGGCTCCTCTTCGTACACACAGACTTGCCACATGTATCCATCTTCTGTCAAATGCCGCGCGATGCAGCCTTCTTCTATCACATCTGATCTTCACCCGTAGTTGGTGTTTAAAGAAAGCGATCAAATCTTGATCAGAAAAAGACAACACCCCCCGGCAACCTTGCTAACGCGACGTCCAAATCACCATTCTCGCCACGGCCAGGATCGTAACGTAGACCATTTGTCTTTCCCGGTCCCACGGCGGCCTCACGTTGTCCACAACATTGGATACAGTAATTGGGCGAGGATGCTCAGGATCGATACGAGCCGTCACTCCGCTGACATACGACCAGTACTGGCAGAGTTCGCGGCAATCGAAGAAAGCGTGATCCGTAGTTTCTACGGCTGTTGTCCCACAACGGGGACAATCAGGCGACTCCAAAAACCCGGAACTGCATTGTATGTTGTTGAGTGGAAGTGCATTTCGGGCCAATCGCCAGGTCAGAGAGAACTCCGAATTGTTCAGATGACTCGAACCTGGCGCCCAGCTCCACGCGGAGCGGATCTCACTCTGCTGCCACCCCAAACGCGCGCATAGCGGGTTGTCGGCGGCCCCCTTCACTAGATCCCTGTGGAGTTCCCTACGGGTAGCAGTCACAAGGTCACTGGACCTTGGTAGTCGTTTTAGCGCGGCTCGGCACTCTTTCATGTAGGCAGATTCTCCCCGCGGCCTGCGATGGCTCTCGATGGAAGGGTCGAGAACGAGGTCGGGGAAGGCGGCAGTAACCACGTGGTGCCACGGTTGGTCATCTTGCATATAGTGGCTCAGGAAGGCCAGCCTCTCAGCATCTCGATGACACTTCAAGTCCGGCATTCCCAAGCCTCCCTCACACGGACGTTGAATACAGACCTATCTGCTCACCCAGTGTCTTCCTCTGTCCCAAAGGAGCGAGGACAAGAGTTCGACAAGAGCTTTTAGGTGTTGTGCAGGCAGGGGAAGTACGGCCAGTCGGTAAAGGATGAGAGGAAAGACGTAAGTGGCGCACGCCTCAGCTCGACCCTTTAAAGAAAGTTTCCTAGGAAGCCACTAATTGACTGCAGCCTCCACCTTTGACCGTACCTCCAACCAATTCTTGTCAAGCTGGAGACCCGGTCTGAACCACACGCCGAGGATCCGGACCGGGCCATCTGTCCAGCTGAAGGGCGCCGGGAGGTTTGCGTTGCCACTCCATGCGCCCAACCGCAGTCCTACCGACTTGTTGCGGTTTATCTTGGCCCCCGTGATTCTTTCGTACTGTGTGAGTGCCTCCAACACGACCTCAATGTCTCTGAAGCCCGACACGAAGACCGTGACATCATCGGCGAACGCGGATACCTTGGCAGCTGAGCCGCCAGGCTGAGCAATTCCGCGCAGGGCCGAATTTACCTCCCCATATCTCAGCTTGCGGAGAAGAGGCTCCAAAGCCAGGACATAAAGCAGGGGCGACAGCGGACAACCCTGACGAACCGACCGAGAGATAACAAAGGGTTTCGAGCGCTTTCCGTTGACTTGCACGACAGCCATGGGCTGTCGATACATTATGGAGATCCACTTGCAAAAGTCCGGTTTAAAACCAGCGGCCTCTAAGACAGATGCCAGGAAACGATGGTCGACCCTATCGAAAGCTTTGGACTGATCTAAGTTGATCAGCGCGGCTTCCGTGTCGTCATCTATTCCCCCCTCTAGGATCGTGCGGATCAGGTGCAAGTTGTTCTGAATCGATCTCCCCTTCACAGCATAGTTCTGTTCCGGTTCAACCAAATCGTCGATAACAACCTGCAGCCGATTCGACAGAACCTTGGCCAAAATCTTCAACTCTGTGTTTAGCAGAGTTATGGGCCTGTAGTCGTCTAATTCTTCCCCTCCATGCCCGTCACCTTTCTTCAGCAATGTGATCACTCCTTGGTCACCTGCCCTGGGATGGATCCCTGAGCAAACCAATGGTTGAACATATCCGTCAGAAGAGGCAGAAACATGGGTGACAGCCTCAAGTACAGTTCGTATGGCAGACCATCAAGTCCTGGCGATTTGTCACAGCTGACCTGCTTCAGCGCAGTAAAGACCTCCCGCTCCGTCACCCGGCCCTCGCAACCAGCCGCTCTAGCCGCCTCGAGGCGGGGAGAGTCGGCCAAATAGTCGCTAAACTCAAGGACCGGAAGATCGGGCTGCTGCGTAAAACGCTCCTCGAAATGTTCTCGAAACCCCTCACAGATTTCCCAAGTCGATTCCAGGGTGCGTCCATCCGGATGTTTGACTTTCGCAATGTATTTGTCCGAGCCACGCCTAGAAACCTCACGGCGCACGTCTGCATCAGAATTGACTGCTTCGTTGCCTATCTTTCTAAGCCTAGCTCTAACTACTTGGCCTTCGTAACGCTCGCTAGTCTCGCATAGAAGGTCCTGCTTAGCTAGTTCCTGACTAACCCTATCACCCTCCCCCGTAGCCTGGGCTAGTTTCTGCTCTAGCTTCTTCTTCGTCTTGGCCTTATCTAGTGCGAGGCGCTGGGCATACTTGACGGAGAAGCTTCTGATCTTGGCTTTGAGACCTAACCACCACTTACTCCCGGTAACCGCCCCCACTAGTGCCTTTTTAATCAATTCTCTTAACTGATCTTGGAAGTCTTGTATCTCCAGAAGGGAGGTGTTTAACTTCCAGTACCCCGCTAACTTTGGCCTATTTCCTAGCTTCAGCCGGGCCATAACTAATTTATGGTCCGTCTGGCCTAGCCAAGTGAACGTGGGACAAGATAAGAAGTCTACTTCGCCTCTCCTAACTAACATCCTGTCCAAATAGGTATTTGGATAGGAGGAAACGCTATTGGTCCACGTCCACATCTCCTGCCCCGGATGCTCGAACCGAAACCTGTCGACCAGACCGCATCTAGCCATCAGATCGGCCAGGCTGGACTCACACCTCTCCGAACCTCTAGCTCCGCCTCCTACCTTATCTATGTCGGGGTCTAAGATGGCATTCCAATCCCCCATTAGCACTACCCGCTTCCGACAATCTGCAAACGCGTCAAGCTGACTGAAGAATGAGACCCTCTCACGAGCGGTGCTGGGCGCATGAACTGCAATCACCCGAAACACAGAATCTTTTACGGCAACATCGGCCACAACCAGCCTACCCACCGCATCTCTATGGACAACGTCGACCGTCGCCGACAGGGTACGTTTAACCAGCACAGAAACTCCCTTCCCCCGCAGGCTGCCATATGCTGAGAAAACCTCAAAGTCTCGGGCCAGCACCTGACAGTCCACAGAGGAAACAAAATGCGTCTCCTGAATCGCAGCAACATCCACTCCCAGGGACAAGAGGTCGTGGCGGAGGCGAGCCGCCCGGCCCGATTATCTCAAGCCCCTCGCATTCAGACTAGCCAAATTCAAAGCCATGGTACCTACCTTAAGGTGTGTTACACTCAGCTCCGAAGTCAGCCGGGGAAAGGACACTGACGTTGTGTGCAATGTTCAAGGTGGTCAGGTTTTTCATGTCCCGACCTTCTCTCACAATGCCGCCGACATCCAAAGGGTAAGTCAATTTAAGGGCCCTATAGAGTGATGGATGGACCAACACTGGGACCCTTCCCTTGCATTGTTTTGCGAGTTCCTCAAGGGAAGGATCATTTTTCCTAATGAGTTCAATTCCCGGACCAGCCCCTTCAGCGGCCTCAGGAAGCCTGACGAAAGTTATTAGCCGTGGGGCGTCCGGGAAATTAGAGGGGACATTAACGTCTTTTCCCCCTATCTGTTGGCAGTCCAGCAGAGGTTTTAAATTTTTTCTCTGCCGGTGTGGTAAGCCCATTGCCACAGACAGGGGGTCTACAAAACAAAGTTCCTCTCTCGTTTCGAGAGCGAGAGTCCCTGTTGGAGTGAGTCCGTAAGTGGGAGAATCTGAAGGGTCTCTCCCCCTCCCGGGTTCATTCTTTTCTTTCTGGGATGGCGGCTCAATTTGCATTGGTGTGGGGACGAGTGTCTGTGTGGTGTCTGGTGTTGGTGCGGTGTCTGGTGTTGGTGCAGTGTCTGGTGTTGGTGTTGGTGCAGTGTCTGGTGTGGGTGCGGTGTCTGATGTTGGTGTGGGTGCGGTGTCTAGTATTGGTACAGTATGTGGTATGGGGGTGGAAGTGGGTTGTGTTGTTGTTAGAGGTGGTGTATGCTCACAGGGAGTGGGGGCTGCCTTTTCTTCCCCTTTCCTTTTCTTTTTTATTCTTTTGAATGAACCGGGGAGTGGTGAGGTTGAGTTCCTCTCCCTCTCACTAGCAGATTCATCCTCAGAGGAGCAGTGTTTTCTTCGCTTGATCCCCGTCTCAATTGGTGTGGGGACCGTTGGTTGTTGCTGCTCCTCTAATTGCTGTTTCTCCAGTTGATGCTGTTGCTGTTCTGGTTGCTGCAGCCGTTTTTGTTGCTGCTGCTCCTGTTCTGGCTGTTGCTGCTGCTGCTGTTTTTGTTGTTGCCGCTGTTTTCGTGGCATTGGTTGTGGAATTGGCCGCGGCAGCTGATGTTGTAGCTGCGGCTAGTTCAACGGCTGGTTTGGCTGCTGCTGCTGTGTCTGCTGCCGTGGCTGTTGCTGCGGCTGTTGTGGAGGCTGCTGTTGTTGTTGCTGCCTCGGTTGTTGGGTTGGTGGTGGGACGGTGGCAGATGGGATTGTGGGCTTCCGTTTCCGCCTCATTACTGTGATCCATTCCTCCCCCTTGGCCTCCTGCGTAGTTTTGGGTTTCCTCGGTGCTGGGGTTGGTGCTCCGGTTGCAGGAGTTGTGACAGCCTGTTTGGACACTGGTGCTGTCTCAGAGGTTGGGACCGCCTTTAGTGTCACTTGAGTAGGAGTTGACCTTTGAGGGCAGCTCTTGGCCATGTGACCCTGCTTTTGGCAGAACCAGTAGTGCGGACGACGCCCCTCCACCACTACTGTCATAGTTGCCTCCTTAAAAGTCAGCTGTGCTGGTATCGCTTGGAAGCCTTCTTTCTTTAGCCTCATGGCCACAGTGTAGCTGCCCAAGTGCATGCCGGTTTTCGAACGCACTGGGGTTATTTTTTCCACTTCGCCAAACTGTGTGAAGAAGGATCCCAGGATTTCTGCTGATATTTGCATAGGTACATTGAATACCTGCACCCGGGTCCTTGTCCTGCCCTGGTATTCGGGCTTTAGTTTTATTCTCCCATACTTAATTTCCTGTAGGGAGAGTCTCTCCGCATCTTCCTTGGTTGGTAGGAGGATGTCCCACATGGCGTAGCTCCTCTGGTACAGGTATAGTACCGGGATGTTTAGCTTGTGTAGGAGCCCCGCCATGTCTTCCTTTTTCATCCCTAGGAGGCGGTTTTCCGGCATATCCGAGATGATGAGGGAGAGGACTCTGTCTTCGATTGCCTCCCAAGCGCCTGGCACTGGTTTAATTTCTGCCCCCTCTATGTATTGTCTGTACTTGGTCAAGTACAAGTCTCTATACTCTTGAGGGGACAGTTGCTTCTCTACAGTCTTCCCCCATGCCAACCCTCTTGTTGGTGTTGGATCTTTGGTGAGGTTGGACTGTTTTTGTTGTTCCTTTGCGGAAGGGTTGCTATTTTGAAGGGCATTTCCCTTTCCGCTTTCCTTTGGGACCGACTCTCCTTGCTCTATACTTCTTCCAGGAAATACCTCCCTTTTTGGGGAGTCGGCCTCCTGGGGAGCATTGTCCTCTTTATTGTCCTTGGGAGCTTTTGCCCCTTTTGTTTTGGGGAGGTCTAGGCTGTATGCCTCCTCGTTTTCTTGATTTGCTCCCCTTTTGGGGCAGTTGCCCTCCTGGGGAGCACTGTCTCCCTTATCGTCCTTTAGGGCTACTGCCTCTTGATTATTGTTGTCAGAGCGGGATGCCCCGTCTAACATTTTTTTTTTCTCCCCTTTGTGGGGAGTCGCCCTCTTGGGGAGCTGCTGGTGAGTTTTCTCCCTTCTGGGGGGGCGTGCTTCGGTTTAGTGTCCGGGCGGTATGCCCCGTTGCTTTTTGCTTCCCCTGTTGGGGAGTCGTCCTCTTGGGGAGCAGTTTTTCTTGTGGTAGCCCCCTGGCTGGGGGTATCTGTATTGGTTGTCCCCGGGCTGGGGGTGTCCATTTTTGAAAAAAGCTCTCTCTTCCCTGTATTAGAATTCACCAAAATGAGTGACGTGGAGTCGGCGTCCAAAGTGGGGAGCCGACTTTGGCGCCAAAAAGAAGTGGCGCCAAAGGCGGCAAGAGGGGAGATAGAACTGAGAGAGGGAGTGGGAAGTTAGTGGAGGGAAGAGAGAAAGTGTTTCCGACCCTCCCTCGCGGGAAGGTCGTAAATTATCAGCTCGGATCCCCCCGTGAGGGGGGAGAGCAGAGAAAGACAGACCAAGTGGGGGTGCGGACAGAACGCTACCCAACAAGCTCGTCAGGTGTTCCGGGCACAAGAGTGTGTCGCCAGAACAGCACTGCCTAGCGCTGTGTATGTATCAGAACAGATACTACACTTTGATCTTATTTATTTATTTTATTGATGTCAAAAAATGAGTTTACAATAATAAAATCATAAAAACAAAAATAACATACAACAAAATTAGGCACAAGGCCCTATAAGAAATTGGGGAGGGGAGGGTTCAGGGTCTTTGTGACTATTGACAATTGATAAGATGGACTTTGAAGTCTCACTCTTGACTGGCAACATTTACCACAATACCTCATTCACTCTGTGGATTCTAATCTAACTAATATATCCCCAGCGTTTAGAATAAAAGAAAACATATGTACAATTGGTAAAAACTTATCTGTATGTCTGTGTATGCATTTTTTTTTTTTTTTTTTTTTTTTTTTAAATAAACAATAAGGTGAGTGTGTGCATTTGTGAGATGACAAAAAGGAGTTCCAATTCATAACATTATATACAATAATCAAGTTATTAAAAGCACGTGGAGTGGGGCAAGCTAGTGAAAAAAGTCCAATGTAAACATAAAATATACAGCCTACTTGGTTTGTTAGTATTGACCCCCCTGTACTACTCTAGCGATTAGACCCCCCACTGTTTTCCGGGGGACCGAAAACAAGCAGGAAGATCCCTATGAGGGGTAGGGGTAGAGCCTTAATAGGAGAAAAGAAATTTATGGGAGGAGGGGAGGATTGGTGTCCTCTGAGTAATGGGGGAAGACCAGGATTACATCCAAAATAAAGTTAGGTGATTGGGGAATGGGTGGACTCAGAGGTTCTCTAGTACCAAAAATAATAACAGGAGCGGGATCTCGTTTATACCACCAGTCAAGAGTCTCTTTAATTAATTTATGCTAAACTTAAGCGGGATGGGTTCCGCAGGACCCAGCACCGCCCGTGCCATGCTCACGGAGGGAACACGTACTCAAACTTGGCTCCTCGACGGATGCACAAACTAGTGCTGTGCACCCACCTCTTGTCAAAATCCACTCTAGGCAACCTCTTCCAATCGCATCTGATCTTTACTTTAAGCAAATGTTTAAAGTAAACGATCAGATCCCGATCCGGAACAGATGTCCCTTCGCGGACCAACTTGAGGCGCGTGATCCAAATGACCATGCGCGCTACTGCTAGGATCGCCAGGAAAACCAAACTTTCCTCCCTGGGGAACGGCGGCTCCATGTTGTACACAAAACTTCCAACGTCGAGATCGGGCGGACACTCGGCATCGATGCGAGCTGTTACCCCCTCGACGTACTTTAATAAGGGCTGTATCCGGCTGCAACTAAAAAATGCGTGCTCGATAGTTTCGGGCTCGCGTTCGTCACAGCACGGACAGAAGCGCTTGGTATGTTCTTTATACCGGAAAAGTTCGTCGAAGAGGGGCAGCGCATTTCGGACCAGTCGCCAAGTCAGGGAGAATTCCGAGTTATTCAGAATCTCCCGTCCCGGCGCCCAACACCATTGAGAACGGACAACCTCCATCGACCATCCCATCCGCCTACAAAGTGGATCCTTCGCGGTCCCCTCCACTAAATCCCGATAAAGTTTCTTCCTTGGCTGATCGAGGACACTGGTCCCCGGCAAAGCTCTAAGAGCGGTCCGGCATTCGGAGAAGAACTTGGACTCCCCCTTCGGTCTACGACGACCTTCTACCGAAGGGTTGGGTTTGAGATTGGGAAACGAGTTCTCAACCACAGGGACCCAAGGAGCGTCTCCTTCAAGCGAACGACCCAGGAAAGCCAATCTCTCGGCGTTTCTGTGACACAAGAGACTGGGCTGACTCAGGCCTCCCTCGCTCGGACGTTGAACACAGACCTCTCTGCAGACATAATGCTTACCCTCGTTCCACAAAAGTGAATCGAGGCGCCCTTGTAAGCGGGTTAGTCGTTCTGCAGGGAGAGGAAGTACAGACAAACGGTAAAGGATGAGCGGAAAGACGTATGTAGCACACGCCTCCGCCCGACCCTTCAAGGACAATTTCCTTCCAATCCAAGTCTTGACTGACGATTTGACCTTAGACTGTACTTCCGACCAATTCTTTTCCAGCTGAAGTCCCGGTCCAAACCAAACGCCGAGAATACGGACCGGTCCATCGGTCCAGCTGAAAATACCTGGAAGCGAGTTTACCCCGGTCCAGGCCCCCAACCGCAGGCCAACAGACTTGCTACGGTTGAAGATGGCCCCTGTTACTTCTTCGTATCGAGCGAGCGCCTCGACCACCGCTTGAACGTCCGTGTGGCAAGACACGAACACGGTGACGTCATCGGCGAACGCGGAAACCCTGGCTCGTGTGCCTCCAGGGAGAGCTATTCCGCGCAGGACTGGTGTAGCCGCCTCGTCCCTTAACTTGCGAAGGAGGGGTTCCAACGCCAGGACATACAGCAGAGGCGACAGCGGACAACCCTGTCGCACCGACCGAGAGACAGCGAATGACTCCGACAGCTTACCGTTGATCTGCACCGCCACCGTTGGCCTGTCATACAGAACAAAGATCCACTTGCGGAAGTCCGGATTAAATCCGGCGGCCTCTAACACAGATCCTAGGAACCGATGGTCGACCCTATCGAATGCCTTGGACTGATCCAAACTGATCAGCGCAGCTTCAGCGTCGTCTTCTGTCCCCTCTATGATCGAGCGTATCAAATGCAAGTTGTCTTGAATCGATCTCCCCTTCACAGCATAAGTCTGGTCTGGTTCGATCAAGTCAGTGATGACAACCTGCAAGCGATTCGCAAGAATCTTTGCCAAAATCTTTAACTCTGTGTTTAGCAGAGTTAAGGGCCTGAAATCATCAAAGTTTTCCCTCCCACCATGCCGTTGACCTTTCCTCAGCAATGTGATCACACCCTTGGTCACCTGTCCAGGGATGGAGCCCTGGGCAAACCAATGGTTGAACATATCCTTCAGAAGAGGGACCAACATGGGCGACAGCTTCAAGTAAAACTCGTAGGGTAAACCATCAAGCCCCGGAGATTTGTTATAGCCGACCTGCTTCAACGCAGTAATGACCTCATGTTCAGTAATAAGACCATCACAGCTAGCCGCTCGAGCCGCCGTGAGGCGGGGCGAGTCAGCCAAATAGCTGCCAAACTCATCAACCCTGAGCCTGGGTAGTTGGGTGAAGCGCACCGATAGATGCTCCCGAAACCCCTCGCAGATCTCCCGAGTCGATACTAAAGCGTGTCCTTCCAGGTTATGTACTTTACGAATGTACCCATCCGAACCGCGCCTTAAAGCAGCCTTACGCTCAACGGCGTCAACATTCACAGCCTCGTTAGAAACTTTGTTTAACCTAGCCCTAACTACTTGACCTTCGTACCGCTCGCTTTTGAGATCTTGTTTAGCTAGTGCTAACTCTAGGGGATCCCCCCCTTCCACCGCCCGGGTCAGCTTATCCTCTAAGCGCTTCTTTGCCTCAGCCTTATCTAACGCGAGGCGTTGGCTATACTTGACAGAGAAGCGCCTAATTTTGGCCTTAAGACTAACCCACCACTTACTCCCTGTAACCGCCCCCACTAAAGCCCGCTGAATTAGCTCAGTGACCTTCAACCGGTAGTCCTCCAGCTCCAACAAGGAGCTGTTGAACTTCCAGTATCCGGCCAGTTTAGGCCTAGCACTTAAGTTCAAACGGGCCATAACGAGTTTATGGTCCGAGTGTCCTAGCAAGTGGAACGTGGGGCAAGATAGGAAGTCTATGTCGCCTCTTCTAACTAACATCCGATCCAAGTAAGTACTTGGATGGGAAGGCACTACAGAATGCCACGTCCACATCTCCCGCCCTGGATGATCAAGACGAAATCTGTCGACGAGATCGCACGAAGCCATCAGGTCAGACAGAGTGCTGTCACACCACGCCGACCCACTAGCCCCCCCGACCTTATCTATACTGGGATCAAGGATTGCATTCCAATCACCCATTAAAACTAACCGTTCCAGATCCACTAAGAAGCCCTCCAACCGTCGAAAAAAGGTTGCCCTCTCTACAGCAGCATTGGGAGCATAAACAGCAACAATCCGAAAAACACTACAATTAACAGCAACATCAACAACAAGCGCCCGCCCGTCCTCGCCTGCGTGAACAACATTCACCGACGCTGACAGGGTGCGTTTCACTAGCAAGGAGATTCCACGACTATAGGTATTGCCATATGCTGAGTAAACATCGTAATCGTTTACCAGCACCTGACAATCCCCGTCACAAACAAAGTGGGTCTCCTGGATAGCGGCGATATCTACCTTAAGGGACACCAGGTCTCTCACAACGCGCGAGGCTTTGCTTCGACACCTGATGCCCCTCACATTAAATGTAGCCAAGTTTAAAGACATGATCACCTACCTTAAGCACTGTCACAGACGGGTCTGAAATCCTCGGCAGTAAGGACGTGGCAGGCCTGGCCGAGGCTCCCGGTAAGTAGATCAGCAGAGGGTACTCCATCCTTGGCCACGCCTCCCACGTCCAGCGGGAAGGTTAGCTTGAGTGCCCTGTAAAAGGAGGGGTGTATGTACAGAGGGATTCTACCCTCGCATTTGTAAGATAAGTTCTTTAGTGAAGGATGCTCATCGTCCACCAGCTGCTGGCCCGGGATGGCATCTTTCGCTGCATGAATCATTGCCCAAAGGGCTTCGGTTCTGGCGTCCTTGTTGACACGGACAAACGTGGTCAACAAGGGAGTGTCTTTAAAATTGGTCGGGTCGGCTATGTTGTCACCGCCGACGTGGACCAAGCTCTTCAGTTTGTTGTACCGGACCTTTTGTTGTCCTTTGAGGTCCGGTATGGGTAAGTGTGAGTCCACTTCACAAATCCTGTCCCCCGGCAGAAAAGGAAGTTTTTTCGACCTCACTGTTCTGACCGGCGGAGGGTTGGTAGTTTCTGGCGAAGTGTTGCTGCGATTTGAGGAGGGAGGGGGGGTTGGCGTGACGCTGTTATCGTTGGGTGAAAAGCCCGCTTTAGGCAAATCCTGAGGAGCCGTATGCACGGTGGTAATCTCCTCTGCCTGCGCTGCTTCCCTTTTTCTTTTGTTGCTTCTCCTCCTCCTCCTCGACTGCTTATCCAAACTGTTGTCACCCTCCTCTCGTTCCGACAACACTATTTCCTCCTCCGACTCTGTCGGAGATGCTGGGAGCTTTCTTTTGGCAGAGGAGGCTTGAACCTCCATCTCCTCTACCTTGGAAACCTTCCCGCGTTGGTCAGTGTTCTTGTTGGTGGTGTCTCTGTTTTTGTCTGCTGTGTGTTTGCTGATGGAGTCTGTTGTTTTGCTCTCTGTGTTTGCAATGTTGGCGTCTGCTGTTTTGTTGTCTGTGTTTGCGATGTTGGTGTCGGTGTTTGAGTTGTTTTTGTTTACTTGAGTGTTTGTGTCTGTAATCTTCTTGTTCGTGTTATTTGTGCTTGTAATGTTTTTCCTTGTGATGCCTGGGTCTGTGTTGTGTTTGTTGATGTTATTAGCATGCGTGGTGGGTATGTTGGTTTGGTTCTGTTTGGTGTTGTTGGTGTTGTTGTTGTTGTTGGTGTTATTGGCCAACAGCTTAGCTGGTCTATTCTTTCTGACCACCTTGCTCCAACCGGCCTCTTCCTCTTGGTTTGCCGGCACTGCTGCTGTTGCTGGTTGTTGGGCTGGCAGTTTTACTGATGGTCCTGCTGCTGGTCTCTTTGGGCAGTCTTTGGCCATGTGACCCTGCTTGAGGCAGTGCCAACAGTGCGGCCGCCTTCCCTCCACTATAACGGAGAGTGTCCATTCCCCGTATTTGAGGATCGCGGGGATTTTATCAAAGCTGGCCAGGTCTACACTCATAGACAGCTTGTAATTTCCTGTCATGAGGTTGCGTGGACCCTTGACCGGCCATATGTCCTCAACGTCACCGTACTGACTCAGTACCGCGCCCAGCTGTTTTGCGCCCAGGTAGCAGGGAACTCCCAGTATTGACACTGTTGTTCGCCTTTTTCCCTGATATTCCGGTTTGAGGGCCAAATGCTTCCAGGTGATGTTGGCCCTGGACAGCTTCTCCGCTTCTTCCTTATCCGACAGGAGCAGTTCCCATTTTGCATAGCTCCTACGGACTATATAACTGGCCGGGACCTTCAAATCCTGGAGGAGTTGCATCATTGTTTCCTGGCCGACCCCTGTGAGGCTTTTGCTTCTGGTGTCTGCCGTGACAAAGGAAATGACGCGATGTTGTAGCTCCTCCACAGCTCCCGGAAGGGGTTTGATGGTGTTCCCTTCCGTGTAATTCTTGTAAGTGTTCTCGAACAGGTCCCTGTAGTCCTGCGGCGTGAGTTTCTTCTGTTGTGGGCCCCACGCCCTTTTTTCCTTGCCTTGGGGACTGCTGTCCGTGTCGTTTGCTTCTTTTGTTTTTTCCCCTTGTACGGGTGTGGAACTTTCACCCGTTTGGGGGATCTTGGATGTGCTTAGGGCTGGCCACTCTTCCTTCGATTTACTGCCTGGGCACAGTGCTGGCCATTCCGCTGCTACCTCCGTGGACGGGTTTTTTCCATCCTGGTCTTTTGCCCTCTTCTTCTTGGGCGGCTGCAGATTGGGAGATTCCTTGGGAGCTAGATGTGCCTCCCCACCTGAGGATGTACTCCCTCTTGCAGTTGGTGAGATTGTGGCTTGGGATGACGTTTCCCGGTTTGGGGTCATGGGTACCATGCCGCTTTCTGCCTTCACCATTTCAATCTCTTTACCCTCTTGGTTCTTATTGAGGGGAGGGTCATCTTCTTGGCTTTCGAAGATGGAGGCTATCGTGTCTTCAATTTGAGCTTTATTGTTCTTCGAGGGGCTGTTCCTCTTACTAGAACCTTCCACGAGGGATTTGCCCTTGAGGGGAGCGGGGGAAATTTGTCCCGCTGTTCCTCGGCTGCATTCCGAGTCTTCAGGAGTGTTTGTTGCTAACTCCGTGGACTCGACCTTCTCTAGTGCACTGGCTTCTCCTTTTCCAGTGTCGTTGCCCTCGTGGGGAGTCTTGATGTCTGGGGTCGCCGCGGGCTGCGGCCCTACCCCGCCCATTTCTTCCAAGGTCGCCGCGGGCTGCGGCCCTACCTTGCTGCCTGACATCTTGGCTGGTTTCACCTCTTCATTGGCCCGGGGCCGGGATTTTAATCCCTTATCCGGGGATTTTTCAGGGGGAGAGATGCTCCGCATTTGGGGTGATGAACCCCGCCTGCTCGGCATCTTGGAGGGAGTGTTGGTCGCTGACGCAGACCAGGCCTGGGAGGGAGGAGAAAATAAAATAGTATGGGGGACAACGGGGATGGAGGGGGTGGCCAGGGGCGAAGAGAGAAAGAGGTTTGACCTCCCCTTGCGGGGGAGTCGGGTTAGTCAGCTCGATCCCCCCTTGCGGGGGGAGAGCAGAGAAGTGAGACGCAGTGGTGGCTAGCGGGTCAGAGTGCCGCGTCGCAATTAAGAGGAGAGAGGGAAAGGCATCTTTGCCCAGAGAGAAGGCAAAAACGAAGGTATTAACCCCAAAACCCTTCCCTCAAACAACCCCAACAGGAAGCGACAAAGAGACCCGGTCTGCTCGATCCAACGGGAGAGCAGCGAAGGAAGACAAAGACTAGCGGGTCAGAGTGCCGCTAGTAAATTAAGAGGGAGAAGTAGACATTCCTCCCAGAGAGAGGGAGAAAAGAAGAACTTAAATCTACTTAAAACTACTTAAAACTAAAAAACCTTAGACTAACAACAAGGTCCTGGCTCCCCAAAGGAGGGGGTCTGGTCCTTGTGGACAAGTGAATGCCTTAACCTGGCTAAAGAGCCCGGTGGCAGATCCCTTCTTGGACAATCGGAAGAGCAAAAGTTTCGCACTGAGAACAGATACTACACTTTGATCTTAGCCAAAAGACCAAGTAATAAAAAAGATGCGCATTATATATTTTTCGTATATTAAATTAGTACAAGATGTCATATTCCAAATATCACAAACCCTAAACTGCTGATTTAAAATTCTGAAATAAAAACATTATTCAGAAAGCCATTCTTAGTATTGGGAGGTTATGTTTTTTAGTGGGGATTGGGGTGAAAGATGAGACCACTTGAATTCAAAGACAGATACTACACTTTGATCTTAGCCAAAAGACCAAGTAACAGTCTTATACAGCTTAATTTTCTGCGGAGTATTATCTTCTATTAAAAAAAGATGCATAATTTATATTTATCAATAACTAAATTTAGACAAAATGTCATATTCATAAAATCACAGCTGAACTAAAAACATTATTATTTAGAAGGGCATCCTTATTTACGATTGATGTTCGTTTCTCTAAAGATTGACATGCAAAGCATGACCTCCTCCTTATTTTCTTATTGGGGGTGGGAGGAGACAGATGAAACAGCTTTAATTCTAAGAACAGATACTACATTTCGATCTTAGCCAAAAGACCAAGTAAAAAAAAAAAAAATGCGTATTATATATTTTTGAGGAAGGTGAGAGGCATATTATGAGTTAGTGGGAGGAGAGGGGAAAGATGAAACTGCTTTATTTCTAAGATCAGATACTACATTTTGATCTTAGCCAAAAGACCAAGTAAAAAAAAAAAGATGCGTATTGGATAGAATTGGTGCATATGTACAAGCAAAATACCCAGCGTCGCCCGTAATAGTATGACATAGCACTAGCACGACATATATACTAGCTGATTAACCGGCATGGCCTGAGATTGGAAGAACACTCGGCAATGCCTGGGATTGGAAAAAATTGGTTGATATATGTACTAGCCAAATGCCCAGCGTCGCCCGGGATGGATTACATAGGTGGATATCTGTACTAGCGAAATACCCGGCATAGCCCAGGATTGGATAAAGTAGGTATATATGCACTAGCAGAACAACCGGCGTCACCCGGGATTGTATGACATAGGTGGATGTGTACTAGCAGAATACCAAGTGTTGCCTGGGATTGTATGATATAGGTGAAGTATAGGTCCGATTCGACAATTTTGAAGGTACTTGTGCAGTATAGGTCCGATTTGACAATTTTGAAGGTGCTTATGGATTATAGGCCGATTTGACAATTTTGAAGTTGCTTGTGCAGTATAGTCCCATTTGAAAAATTTAGACAGTGCTTGTGCAGTATAGGTCCAATTTGAAAAATTTAGAAGGTGCTTGTGCAGTATAGGTCCAATTTGAAAAATTTAGAAGGAGCTTGTCCAGTATAGGTCCGATGTGAAAATTTTGAAGGTGCTTGTGCACTATAGGTCCGATTTGAAAAATTTAGAAGGTGTTTGCACAGTATATATGTTACAATATGCAAGTGATCTCCCTTGGATGTAGCTTCATTGCCGAATTCCATTATATTAATATACAATCATTGTTACAATATGCAAGTGACCTCCCTTGAGTGTAGCTTCATTATCAAATTCTATTAGAATAATATACAATCATTATAATATGCAAGTGACCTCCCTTGGGTGTAGCTTCATTGTCGAATACCATTAGATTAATATAAAACCATTGTTATATTATATAAGTGACCTCCCTTGGGTGTAGCTTCATTGTCGAATATCATTACATAAATATACAATCATTGTTATATGCGAGTGAGCTCCCCTGTTATACAATCATTGTTATAATATGCGAGTGAGCTCCATTGTCGACTACCATTAGATTATGCACGTGACCTCCCTTGGATGTAGCTTCATTGTTGAATACCATTAGAATAATATACAATCATTGTTATAATATGCAAGTGACCTCCCTTGGATGTAGCTTTATTGTCGAATACCATTAGATTAATATGCAGTCATTGTAATATTATGCCAGTGAACTCTCTTTTATGTGGCTTCATAGCTGGATATTTGTACTAGCAGAATACCAAGCATTGCCGGTGATTGGATAAGACAGGTGGATATATGTACTAGCAAAATACTCGACATTGCCTAGGATTGGATGAGATAGGTGGTTTGTTTCCTAGGAGAATAACTGGGATCGGATAAGATAGGTGGATATTTGTGATAACAGAATACCCTATATAGGGAGATGGGGCGATTATGTCGTAACATCATGAAAAATTATTGTCCAAATAAGTAACATATCCAAGAATTATGAAAAATGATGAACTGTGAGTTATTTGATTGGTGTGTTTGTAATGAAATAAAAAGCCCAGATATTGTCTGAAAGTTAGTATTTTAGTAATGAAAAAAAAAAAGAAGCCCAGCCAGACAATGTTTCAAAGTTATTATTTTAGTAAGAGGAAGGGGATTATGTGGGTTAAATCATGAAAAAATGATTGTCGAAATTAGCAACATATCCAAGAAATATTAAAAGTGATTAAATTTAAGCTATATGTGTTTATAATGAAATAAACAGCCCATATATAGTCTGAAAGTTATTATTTTAGTAAGAGGGGGTTAATTATGTGGGTTACATGATAAAAAATGATCGTAAAAATTAGTAACATATCCAAGCATTATTAAAAATGAGTAAATTTGAGTTATTTGTTTGGTGTATTCTTAATAAAATAGAAAGCCAAGGTGATGTATTAAAGTTATAATTTTAGTAAGACCGGGGCTATAATTCGTGTTAAATCAAGAAAAATGATTATCGAAATTAGTAAAATATCCAAGAATTATGAAAAATGATGACATGTGCGTAATTTTATTAGTGTGTTTGTAATTAAATAGACAGCCCAGACAATTTCTCAAATGTATTATTTTAGTAAGAGGTGGGTGATAATGTTGGGTAACTCATGAAACATGATTGTCGAAATAAGTAACATATCCAAGAATTATGAAAAGTTATAAAATGTAAGTTATTTTATTTCTGTTTTTATAATGAAATAAACAGCCGAGAAAAAGCCTCAGAGTTATTTCTTTAGAAGGACGGGGTGAATTATGAGGGGTTAATGATGAAAAATGACTTGAAATTAGTAACATATCCAGGAATTATGAAAAATGATGAAATTTGAATTATTTGATTGGTGTGTTTGTAATAAAATAACTAGCCAGATAATATCTCTAAGCTATTATTTTAGTAAGAGGAAAAGGGATTATGTGGGTTAAATCATGAAAAATGATTGTCAAATTTAGTAACATATCCAAGAACTATGAAATATGATAAAATGTGAGATATTTGATTAATGTGTTTGTAATGATATAACCAGTCAGACAATCTCTCATAGTAATTATTTTAGCAAAAGGAAATATTATGTGGGTTAAATTATAAAAAACGATTGTCAAAACTAGTAACATATCCATATTGTCTGAAAGTTAGTATTTTAGTAAGAGGGGGTCGATTATGCGGGTTAAATCTTAAGCAATGATTGTCGAAATTAGTAACATATCATAGAATTATGAAAAATGATTAAATGTGAGTTATTTGATTGGTGTGTTCGTAATGAAATAGACAGGCTAGAAGATGTATCAAAGTTGTTATTTTTGTAAGAGGAATGGGATCATGTCGGTTAATGAGGGGGCGATTATTTGGGTTACTTTATTAAAAATAATTCTCAAAATTAGTAACATATCCAAGAATTATGAAAAATAGTAAAATGTGAGTAACTTGATAGGTGTGTTTGTAATGAAAAAAAAAACAGCCATACAATGTCTGAAAGTTATTATTTTAGTAATAGGAGGTGGCGATAATGTGGATTAACTCTTGAAAAATTATTGTTGAAATTAGTAACATATCCAAGAATTATGAAAAATGAAGTTTTAGTTATTTGATTGGTGTGTTTATAATGAAATAAACAGCCCAATCAATGTTGCAAATTTATGATTTTAATAAGAATTGGGTGATTATATGTGCGCACTCATTAAATTTGATTGTCGAAATTCATAACATATCCAAGAATTATGAAAAATGTGAGGTATTTTATTGATGTGTTTGTAACAGCTAAGAAATGTCTCAAAGGTATTATTTTAGTAAGAGGAGAGGGATTATGTGATTGAACTCAGAAAAAATGACGGTTGAAATTAGCTACATATCTAAAAATTATGAAAAATGAAATGTGAGTTATTTGATTGGTATAGTCATAATGAAGTAGACATACTAGACAATTTATGAAAGTTATTATTTTAGCAAGAGGTGGCGATTATTTGGGTTACTTCATTAAAAATAATCGTCGAAATTAGTAACATATCCAAGAATTATGAAAAATGATATAATGTGAGTTACTTTGTTGGTGGGTTTGTAATGAAATAACCAGCCATACAATGTCTAAAAGTTATTATTTTAGTGATAGAAGGGGGTGATAACGTGGATTTACTCATGAAAAATGATAGCAGAAATTAGTAACATACCATAGCCTATGTATCAATGTTTTTATTTTAGTAAGAGTGGATCGATAATGTAAGTTAAATCATGTGACATGGTTGTTGAAATTAGCAACATATCAAAAAAACATGAAAAATGATTAAATGTGAGTTATTTGGATGATGTGTTTATAATGAAAAACCAGCCAAGACAATGTCTTAAAGTTATTATTTTAGACAGGTGAGCGATAATGTGGGTTAAATTGTCAAAATGTGTAACAATCCAAGAATTATGGGATTCAACGAGATATGTCAACATATATACTTACAGATTACCAGGAGTCACCCTGGATTCAATGAGATACATGCAAATGTATGCAAGCAGAATACATGGTCACCTGGGATGTAATGAGATAGATGCAAATATATACTAGCAGAATACTTCGCGTTGCCTTGGATTGAATTAGATTGATTGAAATATATACTAACAGAATACTTTGCGTCGCCCAGGATTTCATGAGATTGATTGAGATATATACTAGCAAAACACCCGGCGTTGCCCAGGATTGAATGAAATAGGTGAGAATATATATTAGCAAAATACCTGGCATTGCTTGGGATTTGATGAGATAAATGTGTTGCATATTACCTGTCCTTGCATATACATGCTGTAAATTACCTACCCTAGGTAAGATACAATTATTTCATATGTGTAATACCCGTCTTATGTAGGTAAAATATTCTTTTACTCGAAATAGCAAATGATACATAAACATACAAAATTCCTCTCTCATAAGAATAATAAATCTATTACAAAACCAAATTCAATTTTCTCATTGTTTATACGGTCCCGAGCAACGCCGGGTAGCCCCGCTAGTATATATATAAAGCGAAAATGTATGTATGTGTGTATGTTTGTGTGTCTGCTGAAAACTTTTGACAGACTGAACAAAATTTCACAAACTCGGTATCATATTGAAGCTCCATCCTTCGCTCGAAAAATATCGAAAAATTGGCGAAAAACGTTGATTTTTTCACCCCAAAATCGACAATTTTCGACGGGGGTGGGGGGTGTCAACAAAAATAATCCTCTTATGACGATGACCGGTTCTACGCATGCGTCAGATGATGTCATGACTTTATTTACTTTAAATAGTTGAAAAACAGATCAAATTTTATGTACGTATCGTTAGGTCAGTTGATTAGCGCGTTGGTTCATTATCTAAACTTTTTGGGTTCGAATCGTGGTGTGAGATGTCTGTTTTTTTTTTTTTTGATTTTTTAAATTTAAATATTGAACCGGTATTATTTAAGCCATTTTTCACATGTTCGTTTTTCTGTTTTCATCGTTCGTTTGCCTTACGTTAGTTTCTTTTTCTCAATGTTTTGATTACCCCCCCCGCTTAAGTTTTAACGTTGTTTTCTTTTTTTACTGCGCTTATGACAAACAAACCTGGTCATTGACGTCGTCGTCGTCGTAACGCTCGACGACTTCTGTGCGCGCACCTGTCAATTTAAACATCTTTCAGTAACTCATTCTGGCTGGCCGATAACCCCGCTAGTCTTCTATAAATATAAAAGGCAAAATGTGTGTGACCATTTTGTATGTCTCGCAAAGGCTTTTCTTGCACACGCTCCCGGGGGGGGGGGGGACCGCTTACAACTGTTTATATAGGCCGTACATAATAACATCTAGGATTTGAGAACGCATGTAGCGTATAGATTTATTTAGGTCCATTTTTACAAAATTATTGCTATTTTGGCTTCTCACGTGTTGATTCGGCTTTTTCGTATAAAAAGCGAAACTAATTCACAGCTAAGGAACCGTTTCCCGGCAATCGCACTGGGAAACGTCCAGAAGCAATCAGCTTTGATCAATCTTGTATATCAGACAATTGCTATTCAATCTGGGCAATTGGGAGTTGGTTTCCCCCTGCCCAACATCTGTTGTGGAAAAAACAGTCAAATTTGGGTAAACAAACCCAAACGCTGGCTCGCAGCAAAAGTTAACTGCGTGGCTTCTATTTGATCTTCTTAATTAGGTCAAATCGAAGCAGCAGAGTTAACTTTTATTGCTTACAACTGTTTTTAAGAGTTAAATAAATAAATTCAAACATGTCTCCATTGTATGTCGCGGTGGCCTAATGGTTAATGTCACACTTTTTTTTTTCACACTTTAATTTCCAACTTTGCCTCAAGGGTTCCGGTTCGATCCTTATACTCATCTACCAAAACTTTTTTTTATTATTTTAATCCCCCCCCCTTCCTCCGAAGTTTTGATTTACCTCAAAACACTCGGGCATCGCCGGGTACTCCCACTAGACTATATATATAAATCTCAAATGTTTGTTAGTGTGTATGTATGTTTGTATGTCCGCCTAAAACTTTCGACATACCCAACTAACATTGACAAATTTGGTATTATTTTAAAGTTCAGACCTTCAGAAAAATAATATTGAAAAATTGGCCCAAACGGTCAAGTCTAAGCTGATCATCTGGCCGGTTTTCTGTATGGGGGGGAGGTGTCATAAGATTTAGTGAAATTTTAACATTATATACTACATAGGATTGCTAATGTTATTTTATACATATTAGAAAAAAATGTTGACTAATGACCGGATGTGACGTCAGCTCCCTTTAATGGCGACTTTTAATACTTACATTACCCGCTTTCGAAGAGTAACTTGATATTATAACCCAGAGTTAAATATTAATTTTCGAGTTGAAAAATTGGTGCCAATGTAATTATTGCATTTCAAAAATCAAACTCCAAATTTACACGAAACTCCAAAAGGGTAAAATAAAATTATGAGTGATTGAAAATAATTACCGACGAGGATCGTTATTTAAAATATAGCATTTTAAAATGTAAACAATGCATTTCTCAACAATGCATTTCCCAATCGCCACGATGTCGTAATCCAAAACATTACATATAGGCGAATAAGGAGGGAGGCATAATATGGGTTAATACGCGTTTGTTCCTCTAAAGTCTTATACTTACAGATTTTAATATTATACGAAATGAGAGTTAATGGGTTTAGTGAGATCACAGACATAATCTCTTCTTTATTTTCGATTAGGAGAGGATGATAGGCTGACGTGTTCAATTCAAATGATGACGTCATTAATTTCTGTTAAAAAAGATGCATATGATATATTCATGATGTGTTACAGTGACATACGAACAAAAACCACATAGCTGAACTGTTATACCAAAAATCAGTTAAATGGATCATTGTATGCTTTATTTCATGTATGTACTTAAGAGAGGGGTGAGAGATATAAAGTCAGTTCCGGAAATGGCAGAAACCGTTTGCAAGTTAACATTACTATATTTCATGTATATTTTTACCAGTGGCGCGGTCGATGTGAAAACAGTCCTGGAAATGGCAGAAACCGTATACGAGTTAAAATTACTATAATGAAATATAGTATATTTTTACCAGTGGCGTGATCGATATGAAAACAGTCCTGGAAATGGCAGAAATCGTATACGAGTTAAAATTACTATAATGAAATATAGTATATTTTTACCAGTGGCGTGATCGATATGAAAACAGTCCTGGAAATGGCAGAAACCGTATACGAGTTAACATTACTATATTTCATGTATATTTTTACCAGTGGTGTGATTGATATGAAAACAGTCCTGGAAATGGCAGAAACCGTATACGAGTTAAAATTACTATATTTCATGTATATTTTTACCAGTGGTGTGATCGATATGAAAACAGTCCTGGAAATGGCAGAAACCGTATATGAGTTAACATTACTATATTTCATGTATATTTTTACCAGTGGTGTGATCGATATGAAAACAGTCCTGGAAATGGCAGAAACCGTATATGAGTTAACATTACTATATTTCATGTATATTTTTACCAGTGGTGTGATCGATATGAAAACAGTCCTGGAAATGGCAGAAACCGTATATGAGTTAACATTACTATATTTCATGTATATTTTTACCAGTGGTGTGATCGATATGAAAACAGTCCTGGAAATGGCAGAAACCGTATACGAGTTAAAATTACTATAATGAAATATAGTATATTTTTACCAGTGGTGTGATCGATATGAAAACAGTCCTGGAAATGGCAGAAACCGTATACGAGTTAAAATTACTATAATGAAATATAGTATATTTTTACCAGTGGCGTGATCGATATGAAAACAGTCCTGGAAATGGCAGAAACCGTATACGAGTTAAAATTACTATAATGAAATATAGTATATTTTTACCAGTGGTGTGATCGATATGAAAACAGTCCTGGAAATGGCAGAAACCGTATACGAGTTAACATTACTATAATGAAATATAGTATATTTTTACCAGTGGCGTGATCGATATGAAAACAGTCCTGGAAATGGCAGAAACCGTATACGAGTTAACATTACTATATTTCATGTATATTTTTACTAGTGGTGTGATCGATATGAAAACAGTCCTGGAAATGGCAGAAACCGTTTATGAATTAACATTACTATATTTCATGTATATTTTTACCAGTGGTGTGGTCGATACGAAAACAGTTCTGGAAATGGCAGAAACCATTTACGAGTTAACATTACTACATTTAATGTATATTTTTATGAGTAGGGTGAGGATATTTAGTCAGTCCCGAATATGGCAGAAAGCGTTTACGAGTTTAAGCTTACTCTATTTCATGTATATTTTTAAGAAAGGGTTGTGTGGGTGATATTAAGTCAGTCCTGAAAATGGCAGAAACTCTTTAGGAATTAACATTACTATATTTCATGTATATTTTTTACCGGTGGAGTGGTCGATATGAAAACAGTCCTGGAAATGGCAGAAACCGTTTACGAGTTTACATCTATAATATAAAGCTGAATGTCTGTGTGTGTCTGGTCACGAATAGGCTCCTATATGGTTGACTATTATAGAAAACTGATCACATATAATGATAGAAAATGTATTGAGACACAGGAATGGGTATGTTTGATCTGGCATAATGAGGATTCATTAAAATTGTGTGGTTTGCGTAGGCGCCTGGTCCACAAAGTATGGAAATAAAAAATAGAAAAAAAAAACATTTACAAGTGTTTTTGATATAGACGTACATAATACCTTGATAAGTATATTTTCACTTAAATAGGGATGGTATAAGAAAATTGTGGGGTCCACGTTTGTGCCCTGTCCTCCATAGAATGGAAATAGGCACAAACTTTAATAAAGACTTTTCGTATCTATCTGCGTAAGTATACTTTGATAATTATGTTTCAGTTTAAAGAAATATGGTATAATAAAATTATGGGGTGTTCGTTCGCGCCTGACCTTAATAGAATAGAAATATGTCACAAAGTTTAACAAGGTTTTTTAATATAGATCCATAGAATATTGTGATAAGTGTTTCAGTGTGAACAGGTATGGTATAATAAATTATGGGGTTTATCTATTTTATTTTTACTTTCATCATATTTTACTTTGGTTTTGATACCCTCAAATTCGAAGCTATCTCTTTACAACCCTTCCTTTTCATAACCTATCATACTTTCATGAATTGGAGTCCATTTTCTGTAGGCTGTTTTTGAACCCAGTCAACGACGGATACTTTTGCTAGTATATATATATTTCATGTATATTTTTAAGAGTGGGGTAGGGGATATTAAGTTAGTTCTGGAAATGGCCGAAACCTTTTACGAGTTAGTATATTTTTAAGAGTGCGGTAGGGGATATGAATCAGTCCCAGAAACGGCAGAAACCATTTAAGACTTAACATTATATTTAATGTAAATTTTTAAGAGTGAGGTGGGGGATATTAAGTCAGTTCCAGAAATGGCAGAAACCGTTTACGAGTTAACATTACTATATTTCATGTATATTTTTGACAGTAGGGGTGGGGGAAATTAAGTATGTACCGGAAATTGCAGAAACCTTTTATGACTTTACATTACTATATTTCATATATATTTTTAAGGTTTTATTTCAGTAAGAGAGGTTCGATACTGTGGGTTAAATTATGGAAAATGATGGTCGAAATTAGTACCATATCCAAGAATTATGAAAAATAATGAAATGTGAATTATTTGATAGATTTTTTTTTTTTTTTTACACGGCGGTCACCACTTATCAAGACCTGGAAGCCACTCAGGGATAAGGGTTATTGCAAGTACAGTACATTAGTGTGGAGATTTGAAAGTCTTTACTTAAGGGGGCGGTTCATTAGGAATTTGTTAACGTTGGACTTGAAGACATCCAAGTTGTAGTCAGGTGGGAAGCAGGCAGACGGAACAGAGTTCCACAGGCGTGCAGTTCTAAGAAAGAAGCTTTGTTCATGGAATCTACGTTTTGATTTAGGCACGGATAAAGAGTGGCGGAAATTTTTCACAGTGGATTCAGCAAGACGGGTGTTTTCCATGAAAGATTGGCAAGGGGGGACCAGAGATTGGAGTTCAGACGACCACTTGCCATGGAAATAATGATAAAACAAGGATAGGCTCGCAACGGCTCTTCTGTGGGAGAGAGGTTGCAGGGTAGAGAAAAGGGCATCTCCCACTAAGCCATGAAGTCCATTTTGTACTCTGTCAAGGCAGGATAGGCTATTTTTAGCAGCTCCTGCCCAGATATGGCAGCAGTATTCCATCCTTGGACGTACTTGGCTTTTATATAGGTAGAGAATTGCATCAGTAGTGAGATATCTTCTGGAGCGGTAGAAGGATCCCACCATCTTTCCAGTGACCTTGGCAACAGACTTGATGTACATGTTCCATTTCAGATCAGGAGTAAAGGTCAAACCCAGAAGCTTGTCAAAACACGGGGCCTCTCCCAGACGAGAGCCATCCATCCCAATTGATGCCAGATGGGGATCAGAGCGTTGATGATGTAAGGATAGGAGTTTGGTTTTAGATGTAACCAGCCACGTCTTCCCCCACTGAACCACGCGCTCCAGATCAGAAGAGAAAGAATCAGAGAGAACTTTGTCATTTACAACCTTTGATGTGTTGTCGTAGATGGCCGTGTCATCAGCATAGATGTCAACGAATGATTAAAGTATGTGTTTAGGGAGGTTGTTGATATAGATCAGGAAGAGAGTTGGGCCCAGGATTGACCCTTGAGGAACTCCAGCATTAATACTGCAGGCCTCTGATTTTTGTCCATCAACCACTACTCTTATGAACCTATCGGAGAGAAATGATTTAATGATTGAGAAAACATTTCCATTTATACCGTAGCTGGAAATCTTGAGAAGTAGACCCTTATGCCATACCTTGTCGAAGGCCTTTGATATGTCAAGAGCAATTGCCCTGGAAAGGAAGCCTTTGGGAAATAACTGTTAGCACATCTGCGGTAGATCTTGAAGAGCGGAAACAATATTGTGTGTCACTAAGAAGGTTATTTCTGCTGAGGTGGTTGACTATTTCTCTATTTAATATGGATTCCAGCAACTTACTCATAACACACAGGAGACTTATTGGTCTGTACTGAGAGGGAGATGACTTATCACCTGAATTCTTAAATACAGGGCAAACTGATGAGGTTTTCCAGGGAGTCGGAAAGCACTTCTCCTTAAGGCAGCGCTTAAAGAGTTTCCTAAGTATGGGAGCAAGTTCTGGTTGAAGCTTTTTTAACACTATAATTCGGATGCCGTCAGGGCCAGTTGCTTTACTGGAATCAAGGTTCTTGATTAGCTTGGCGACCTCATGCACGGATATTTGTATGTTACCTAGCATGTTCTGTGTTATAGGAGGAAATATGGGGAGTTGATGGCCTTCGTCGCATAGGGTAGAATTAGCTGCAAAGTTCTTTGCAAATAATTTGGCCTTGTCTGATGCTGACGAGATGACCTCTGGTCCATTGATAATGGTTGGGATAGAACGCACAGTTCTGTTCAGGATCCTATTTATTTGCCAAAACTGGTGGGAACCAAGCCGCTGATCAGCTACTTTGGATTTAACAGACTGGGCATATAGCTCTCTTGCATTTTTTATTACTCTTTTACAGTGGTTGCTGGCAGTCCTGAAAGCAGCTTTAGTCTCGGTGCATCTATTACGTTGGTAGTTATGGAAAAAGTGATTTCTGTGCGCGATAGCAGCAGCACATTCTGGGGAGAACCATGGCTGGCTGGCTGTTAGGCTTTTGTTGGAATTTTTTAGATGGTATGAATTGGTCTATGCCTTTTTTTTTTTTTTTTTTTTTTTTTTTTAAATTCCATTTCCACCCCAAACAAGGCACAGTGCCACTTTGAAGCAGGGGGCTACTATCAGGGACTTAATTAGCGGGGTCATTATGAAGGGAGATGAGTAGAAAGATGTTTGTTAACATTACACTTGAACTTCTGCATATCATTGCAGTTGGGAAAGCAGTTCTGGGGAAGAAACTATTGGAGTAAAAGGCTTTCTTGCACCTAGGGATCTCTACTGTAAAGGGATGAGATTTAGTAGCTTGACGGGTTTGTCGGGGGTAGTTACGTCGGGGAGGTACAAGTGTTTGCAGTTCGTCAGAGCATTCACCATTAAAGTATTTGTAGAAAATGCAGAGGGATGCAACATCTCGTCGATGGGACAGAGGCTGAAGCCTAGATGACAGTTCAGGACCTATCAGGTTGGCGACTCTCTTTTGAACCCTGTCCAGGAGTGAGAGACAAGCAGCAGATGCACCAGCCCAGATGTGACAACAGTACTCCATACATGGGCGAATGGTTGCCTTATAGAGGTATAGGATACTGTCAGGCGTAAGTAGTTTTCTAGCACGGTAGAGGGAGCCAACCTTCCTTGCAGCAGCCTTGGCAATGCTCTCATTCCAGTTCATATTCCCTGTAAACGTTGGGCCGAAGAGTTTAAAAGAAGTACTTTCAGGCAATGTGTTCTTGGCCATTGCTATTGGTGGTAGAGAAGGTTTCTTGTAGTTATTGAAGGAAACAAGCTTAGTCTTAGCAGCATTGAATGTGACCAACCATTTTTGTCCCCATTCCACTACGGATTGGAGGTCATCCTCTAGTGTTTCTGCTATTTCCTTGGATATGTGTTCATTTGTTTTCCCCTCATATCTGTTATAGAGAGTGGTGTCATCGGCAAATATACCCATCTCCGAAACAATTTTATCAGGGAGGTCGTTTATGAATATCATGAATAATAGAGGTCCAAGGATTGACCCCTGAGGTACTCCCGCATTTATGTCATATTGTTTGGATGTATGACCGTCGAGGACAACTTTGATTTTTCTATTACTTAAGAAGGATTTAATTACATTATGAATTCTTCCAGTGATTCCATATGATCTAATTTTCCTTAGAAGACCATCGTGCCATACCCTGTCAAAAGCCTTAGATATATCAAGGGCCACCGCTCTACCCTCCCCTGTTTTATCCAATGAACGGTATATACGTTCAGAAACTACAGTTAAGATATCTGCTGTTGAACGGGCTTGCCTGAATCCATATTATTTGTCAGTCAGGAGTTTAGCAGCTGTTAGGTGCTGGACTAGGGCTTGATTAACTAAGGACTCAAATATTTTGGCGAAAAGCGGGAGGAGGCTAATGGGGCGATAATTTAGTGGGTCAGTTCTTTCACCAGAATTCTTGAAGACTGGTACCACAGAGGCGGTTTTCCAGCAGTCGGGAAAACAAGATTCGTTAAGGTATTTATTGTAAAGTTTGGACAGAACTGGAGCAACCTCGGCAGAGCATTTTTTTAATAGCACAGCCGGGATGAGATCTGGTCCACATGCTTTTGAGGTGTCTAGGTTTTTTATAATAGCATGTACCTGAGAAGGGGTGATTTTCAAATCGTCTAGTGTGGCGTCTGTTCGCAGAGGAAAATCAGGGAGTGAGTGGTGTACCGAGTTCAGTGTGGAGTTTGAGGCAAACCGACTAGCAAGCAGATTAGCCTTGTCAGTTGCCGTGCAAGCAATCTCATGATTGTTTGATAGTGGGGGAATAGTTGACTGTCCATTATTTACTACGCTGTTGTAGATTTTCCAAAAATCCCGGGTTCCTAATTTCTGTGCTTCGATGCGTTTTCTGGTGGTTTCAGAGTAATCTGTCTTAGCTGTCTATCACTCTCTTACAATTATTTCTAGCTTCTATAAACTTGTTTATTTGAGCTGGACTTATGTCGGTTGAATCTGCGGAACGCATGCTGCCTTTGACAAATGGCAGCTGCACAAGCAGAAGTAAACCATTGGGGAGAGTGAGGCTTGCTATAGAATTTCCGTGCGGGAACATGTGCTTCAATAGCAGTTTTGAACCATTCAGTGGTCTCATTTGCACACTGTTCCGCTGGAAGAGCAAAGATATTTTGCCATGGGGCATCTCTGATGAGCTCCCTGATGGCTTCCCAATCAGCCTTTTTGTAATACCTCGTTGTTTTGAGTAGTAGGTCTTCAGTTTTAGGGCGAGAATTTAGGCTGATTTCTACCATTATCACAGCGTGATCAGCATTCCCGAGTGGGCTGTGGGCATTTGTTGCCTACAATTAACCATTCGGTCAGATCTGATACTATAGAGGACACTTCCTTTTTAAACATGTAGTGCAGAGGTAAATCAGATATGAATGTACGGAAGATGTCCCAGTCAGCCATAGAGTATCAGTATACAGTATAGTGGAGGGGTACGTCTGGGGACTTATTACATTTCGTTTTATCTTAACTGATACGACGGTGGTCGGAGGATCCTAGAGGAGAATGAACGGAACATGAACATAGCTCAGGGGAAGTTGAGAGAAAAAGATCTAGGAGGCTTGCATATTGACCGGGTGTATCGGGCACACGGGTTGGTTCGTGAACAATCTGAGTGAGGTCATAAGCAATGGAGAAATCATGACAAAACCTCCCTTCATCGTCTGTCTTATTTGAATGGGTCAGCCATTCCACGTTATGGACGTTGAAGTCACCACAGATGTGGATGTTAGCCGAGGGATGTGCAGACAGGATATGGTCTATTTTCTCAGATATGCCCTTAAAGATAGTAACTCCACTGTTGTGGGGCTGATAGAGGGAAAATATAAATGCAGTGGTGTTAACAAGTGCAACCCGGAAGCACATATAGGGTAAATTAGGATCTTCTCTAGAGATATCCCTGCCACACGGGAAGCCATCTTTAATGTAGGCACATATTCCATGCCCATGGCTATCTTGGGGGTCAGATTTAGCAGTTAAGTTAGAGTATCCGTTAATTATGAACTCATCTAAGGAAGTGGTCGGCCCTATTCCAGTTTCGCTTAGAAATAATATATTCGGTTTCGTCTCCTGTAATTGGGTTTCAACCTCTGGAAGGTTGGAACGTAGACCCCTGATGTTGGAGAAGGAGACCTGGTAGTAGGGGTCTACGTTGGAAGATGTGGTTCTAGGTTTATGCAAGTTTTTTTTTTCTGGAGATATTTCATGTTGAGGTTTTGGGATTTGTGGAACAGGTCGGCATACTTGGTTAGAGCAGTACAGAAAGGGAAAGTAAGAGAAAAAGACAGGAAATTTTTTTCCTTTATTTTTTTTTTGTTTTTGTAGCACATGAAAAGGTAAAGCTGCAACAATTACCCACTAGTATGGCATTGAGAGGCCCCACCAGAGACTACTGCATGGTCCAGATCCATTCACCAAATGGCAATACAGCAGTCCTAGTACTTTGCGCCTGCTGATAGGACAGTCTCCTTAGTGGTTAATCCAAGGTTCAGGTCCCTGACTATCAAGTAGATAACGTCAGCCCACCTCCAGCACCCTTACTAGTGACATGGCCACAAGGATAGACACGGAGACAGAAAAATTTCCGACATCTCAGACTACTGTTCACCAAGTACTACCGACCTTTAAGCAGCTTTTTCTTCACCCTTTGTCAGAAAAATCACTCATTTGAATGAGGACTGAGGGACAAAAAAGGAGAAGCGAGAGTTACTGGAACTGCCGATAACACATCCACTGTATTATCTACACTCCATTTAAAAAAAAAAAAGAGAAACGGAGATGAGGGGAATGGGTACAAGTGACTTATTTATATCTAAGTAAGTCCGGTGCTAAATTATCAATTCAAGACACTTTTGATGATAATCTCCCCTCCCATATTAATGGGAAGTTTGTCGTTATCTATCTCGAGTTTGAATCATAGGAGCTTCACCTTATAATTAAACTCCAATAATTAACTTTTATCAATTTGTAAAGTCGGCTTAATATTAATTTACATTCGAGTTTAGATAATTATTCGAGGTTTTAATTTAGGAGGTTCGTTTTCATAGGTGACTTTTTCT
The DNA here is from genome assembly GCF_053919585.1 of Euprymna scolopes. Classification (NCBI taxonomy): domain Eukaryota; kingdom Metazoa; phylum Mollusca; class Cephalopoda; order Sepiida; family Sepiolidae; genus Euprymna; species Euprymna scolopes. The sequence continues at coordinate 141,002,876 of NC_136489.1, forward strand.
TTGCTAATATCACTGTATTATATTTCGAATATAATTGAAAATAAGACTAACTATATTAGATGGTTTGATTGGCTAGCTAGGAAGCAAGCATTTTCAATATAGGCAAGCTTGCAGTAATAGTATATATTAAGTATATTACTTAAATAAAGTCCTAACTTTATCTACTCTAATAGAGAAAATAATTCCCGGCATTGTTTTTTTTTTTTTTTTTTAATCGCTAGTTTACTTTGTAGCATGGCTGTGCCTGTTTCAATAGTCACGAAGGGGAGGGGGGTGACGAATAAGACAGGAAAAGTAATGACAAATAAATACATATGCATAAATAAAACAAGAAAAAACAAGGTAACATGAAAGTCATTTGTTAGGATGAATTGTAAAATACTTAACGTCTGTTTGCCATCATGGTTTCGCATCCGTTTTTGCCAACTGGCATATTGCCGTGTCTTTCTAGAGCGGAAGAAGATTTCTATTTCCGGATAACTTGTGCACGTGTGCCTATCTATTTATAGAATAAAAGTCGTTATGTTCAAATGTGTAAATATATTAAATTTATATACTTTTTTTTTTTAAAGTCCTAACTTTTTTTTTTTTGTGGTGTGTTTGTAATGAAATAAATAGCCAGATAATTATTATTTTATTAAGGGGAGAGCGATAATGTGTGTTAAATCATGAAAAATGGTCGAAATTAATAACATATCCATAAATTATGTAAAACGATGAAATGTGAATTATTTGATTGGTGTGTTTGTAATGAAATGAACAGCCCAGACAATGTCTCAAAGTTATTATTATAATAAGAGGTGGCGATAATGTGGGTTAAATCATGAAAAACGATTGTTGAAATTAGTAACATATCCAAGAATTATGAAAAAGAATGTACTGTGAGTTAATTGATTAGTGTGTTTGTCTGGGCTGTTTATTTCATTACAATGTATCTAAGTTATTTTTTTTAGTAAGAATGGGCTGATAATGATGAAATGTGAGTTATTTGATTTGTGTGTTTGTAATGAAATAAACAGCCCAGACAATGTATCAAAGTTATTATTTTAGTAAGCGAGGGGCGATACCCTGGGTTGATTCATAAAAATATTGTCGAAATTACTAACTATTCCAAGAATTATGATAAATGATAAAATGTGAATTATTTGATTGGTGTTTGTAATGAAATAAATAAACAGCCCAGCCAATGTATCAAATTATTATTTTAGTAGGGGGCTATAATGTGGGTTAAATCATGAAAAATGATTGTCGAAGTTACTAGCATATCCAAGAATTATGGGGTTCAACGAGATAGGTCCAAATATATACTAGCAGATTACCTGGAGTCACCCGGGATTGAATGAGATATATGCAGATGTATGCCAGCAGAATACACGGGCGCCTGGGATCGAATGAGATAGATGCAAATATACTAGCAGAATACCTGGTGTTGCCTTGGATTTAATGAGATTGATTGAAATATATACTAACAGAATACCTTTCATCACCCAGGATTTAATGAGATTGATTGAAATATATACTAGCAGAATACCTTTCGTCACCCAGGATTTAATGAGATTGATGGAGATATATACCAGCAGAATACCCGGCATTGTCCGGGATTGAAATGAAATAGGTGAGAATATATACAAGGAAAATATGTGGCTTCACTTGGGGTTGAATGAGATAGGTGGAAATATATGGAAGCAGAATACCGCTCATCGCCCGGTATTTAATAATGCAGGTGCAAATAAATACTAACAGAATACCTGGCATCACCGGGGATTGAATGAGATTGGTACAAATACAGAATAAACGAATACTTGGCGTCGCCCTGGATTTTATTAGATAGCTGCACATATACACTAGCAGAATATCTGGTGTGGCCCAAGATTGAATGAGATAGGTGAGAAAATTTACGAGCAATATCCCCGGCATCGACCAAAATGAAGGAGATCGATAGAAATATATATTAGCAGAATTTGTGGCATTGCCTGGGACTGAATAAGATAGGGGCAAATATTAGTAGCAGAATAACCAGCGTCGCTCTGGATTAAATGAGGCTGGTCGAATATAAAGTTTGTACCGGAAATGGCTTAAACAATTTTCTATCTCAAAATTAGATTAATACATATATATTGTTGGTTTTCTACAGAAGTTTACTAGGCCAGTTTCTGTAGAGGGTGATCTATATATTTTGAATTTTTTATGTTATCATCCGGGAATGACGTGATGGTTGTAGTGGTGGGTAGAAAGAAGCATGATTATGTTAATTTTAAACATGCTTTTGAGTTTTCTTTTGGGGGTTCGGTTGGAGAGTGTAATGTCCGTTTTGAGGTAAAAAAAAGTATGTGAAATTGTTTCTTATATGTATTTAAATTACCTGTCTTAGTGTAGGTAAAATTATTTTAAATACATGTTCTATATTACCCTTCCTTGTAAAGGTAAAGTTATTTCATATACATGCTGTGAATTACCTACTCTAGGTAAGATACAATTATTTCATATGTGTAATACCCATCTTAGGTAGGTAAAATATTCTTTTGCTCGAAATAGCAAATGATACAGATATTAAAAATTCCTCTCTTCTAAGAATAACAAATATATTCAAAATCAAATTCAATTTTCTCATTGTTTATACAGTCCTGAGCAACGCCGGGTAGCCCCGCTAGTCTACATACAAGGGGCCATTTATCTCATTGTTGAGACAATATTGATTTTTATATTAAAGAACATAACTAATAAAATACATCCTCGTGGGATCCTTTCTATACTTTTGTGTCTGATAGGGTCGGTCCAATTCTTACTTTAAAACTTCTATCAGATAGAAAATCTTTTATCAGTATGCGTAGTCTGCCCTTTAGTCTAAGATTGTAAAGGTCTTTAATTATACCCTGTCGCCATGTTTCTAAATCAAAAAAGATAGCTATTGCATGTTCTTTTTTAATGAATGCTTCTTTGATAAAGGTCTCCAATAGGACTATGTTGTCCATTATTCCTCTTTTGTTTCTAAAACCACTTTGTTGGCAACTGAGTCCTTGGTTTCCAGATACCAATTCAGTCGTTTATTTATCATTCTTTCGAATGTTTTGCAGAGACAACTTGTCAATGCAATTGGTCTAAAATTTTGTAGATCTGAATTATCTTTCTCTGGCTTAGGGATGGGGATCACGATAGCATGTTTCCAGCTTTTGAACCATATTTTGTTGAGAGTGTTTAAAAGATGTGTTATTGATTTGGGAGAAAGTTGTTTCAGAAACTCATAATGTATCTCATCCACCCCAGTAGCTTCGTTTATGGCTTTTAGAGTTCATTTTTAGTAAAAGGATAGTTGTATTCTTCTTTATTGTTTGAGCTGAAATTTAATTTGTTTATATTTTTTTCTGTATCTTGTTTTGTCTTTTGGGAGGATTGACTGTAATTTTTGCTGGAGAAATTGTTTTGAAAGTTTCAGTGAGAAGATTTGCAATATTTTTTGTCTCTGTTATTTTGTAGGAGATGATTTAAAGGGGAGGGTGAGTTTTTGCCCAAAATTTTCCTTACCATGTTCCACACTTGTTTGCAGTTTGTATTTGAGTTCATTTTATTTATATAATCTTTCCATGATGTTCTTTTTGCTGCTCTGATAACTTTACGAGCCATTGCTCTTTTTTGCTTAAAAAAGTTTAAATTGTACTTTGTTGGTTGGGAGTTGAATTTTCGTAAGGCAGCTTTACGTTGGCGAATTGCTTTTTGGCATTCGTTGTTAAACCAGGATCTTTGTTGTTTGTTAGTTCTGCTACTTTTAGGTATACATTCATGTGCAATGGCTAGTAAAGTTTTAGAGAAGTATTCTATGGATTTATTTGGGTTTTCCTCCTCAGAGTTTTTGTTGGCATTTTTTTTTTATATTCCTCCCAATTTACTTTTTTTATTTTCCATTGGGAGAGATGGGTTTTTGTTTCTTTTAGATTTGTTAAAATCACTGGAAAATGGTCGCTACCCCATGAATCTTCTGGAACTTTCCAGTTATAGTCCATGAGGATAGTAGGGTCACACAAAGATAAATCTAATGCTGGGTAGGTGCCTGAAGTGGGATGAAGGTATGTGTTGGATTTATTGTTTAATATACACAAGCCATTGTTGTTAATAATTTTTTCAAGATATTTTCCTTTCTTATCCAAGTATGCAGATCCCCATATATCGTTGTGACTATTGAAATCACCTAACAGTAAAAAGGGTTTGGGTAACTGATTTATTATTTTGTTCAGCTCTGCTTCGTTTATTGGGTCCTGGAGTGGAATGTAGATAGTGCAGATATTTATAGTTCTATGTAGTGTGGCTGCTGCAGCAATGGCTTGAATATAAGTGTTTAGATCTATTTTGCTTTGTGGGACATTATTTCTAATAAGTATGGATACTCCTCCAGAGGCTTTCTGTTTGGTATTGTGGATGTGGTTGTATTGATGGCAGTTTTTTATATTTTATCTTTCTTGGAGACATATGATGGCTGGTTGATGGTTTGTTATAAGAAGTAATAAGTCATTTATGTACGGTTTTAGGCCCCGGCAGTTCCATTGGATGATTTTTTGGGCTATGGTTAGATTTTATGTATATATTTTTTACTTTTGTTAATCGGTGTTTGATCTTCAATCTTCCATGTCCATTTCCTCAAATCTGTTTTGGATGGAGTCTCTTGGTCTGGAAGATGAACAGGGTCTGTTTATTTTGGTTTTAACTTTGTTGGTTGGTGGTTTGTTTCCTTTTCCTTCATGGGCACTTTTTGGTGTCTTTTTTTTTCGGTGAGAGGGGTTGTTTCTGCGGGTGTTGTAGCACTTTGGGGTTTTGTGGGTGAAGTATTTCTAGTTTAGTACAGCAAAATACAAAAAAAAAAATTGTTTTTTCAATCCAAACAACCGCCGAGTTTGATATCACTACTGGCACCAGACTTTGTCTGTCTCTCCCCCTGATCTAACCTGTCAACTCCATTTATACGTGATTTTACGTGACTTCCGCCAGCGCACACCTTTTAAACCTATGGGCGCCATTTTGATTTCTCTCTCTTTCGCCCAACCTTGGTCCGACACACACGGTAAGACTTCTGTTCATTTGATCTGGGTCCCCCCCCCTTTCCTTTTGCTAACTTTAAACAACATGCCTCCCTGATCTCTGGATCACATTTCATAATCCCTCATCCACTGTGGCAGTCGTCTTTCCCTACTTGGTCTCTGCAGTGTCTCGCCATTCTCCTGCTGCACATTGCTTTCCACCGTTTCATTTTCCACTGGCCTGATGTCAAGAATGTGTCTTGGTACTCCACCTACCGCAACGTTGTTGCTAGTATTATTCCCAGTTATGCATCCTCTGCTCCACTGTGTGGTACATCGTGCCCCTGGAGGTTTCACCCATACTTCGTCACTGAGTTTGATGGTCCCTGTTGTCTCCGTCTCACTGTTGCCGGCTTAACACTAGGATGCGTCCAGGAGTATTTGAATATTGACAGGTGTGGAACTGTCCCTTGCTGTTGCTCCGATCTAGGTGACATGTTGTACCAATAGACCGCTTGCTCAGGCGAGGTGTTCCCTCTCTCTGCTACTGCCTTTTTTGTCCGGTGGTTTCTTTCTACAATCCCGTTGCCACTGGGTCTATAGGCAGCTCTAAAGAATTGATGGATATTCCATTTTTTTTAGCATATCCGCAACTGCTGCCGATCTAAAAGCAGTACCATTGTCGGTTAGAAGCTCTTCCACTGGACTGCGCTCCAGGAACACCACGTCAAGGGCTGTTGCTATTTCACTGCCTGTTTCACCTTGCAGCCTTTTCCATAGGGCCAAATGCCCGGGGGCCACAGTCGACCATCGTCATATAAACTCCACCTCTGTAATGGGTGATATCAACTGCAAGTCTTTCCCAGGTCCCAGTTATGCCTAGTTCTCCAGCTTCATGCGCCCTTGGAGCAGGGTCAATTGACTGACACCTGTCACAAGTCCTGACCACTTGTTCCACTTGTTCCTTTGGGACACTCGGATCAACTTTTCTCACCAGGTACAATATCCACTCTACCCCCATATGGTGCAGATTGTGTAACTCTCGCACCCCAGAGCTATCCAGATGAGTCACTGCAGCAATATGCTCTTTTGTTGCCACAAGCCAGCTTTTTCTCACTCTTGTGAGAGCATCCGCTTTATTCTTTTTGGAGGCAACCATGGTTACGTGCAGATTCAAAGAAAACTCCTGCATCAGCTCAGCCAGCATCCCGAGCGTGCGCTTCACTAGCATCTACGCTGCCCCTTTCGTTCTTATCCTTTTGTCATATGAAATCATCGATTTCAGCCAAGCAAACACAGTGGCAGAGTTTGTTTTCACATAGATGTTGCATAGTACCCATTTTAACGCCAGCTTAACTCCTTTGGTAACTGCATCCAATTCTGCTACATTAATGTGGCTAGCATCATCCTTCTTCCGTAGCCAGGCCACATCATCTTCAACCACTCCACCCACTTCCAAGACAACCCCTGTTGAAATACTGCTTGCATCACACCACACGACTCCATCCAGTGTTCGCGGTACGTTCCACGTTCCGCGAACTGTGTCTTGCTTTTCCACTTCTTTTAGGATTTCTTCAATCAAGGCGGTCATTCTTCCTCCCACTCTATCATCCCATCCTCTACCTTCGGCATGCCTCTTGATGTAGCTGCGTGCTGGTCTAAGCCAGCCGGCAATGGGGTAATGCCCAATCAGCTTTCCACATACTGAAAAATGTTCCCGCTTGTTGAGCTCTTCTTTCATTTGTGGGATCTCATTTCCCATTCAAAATCCCAGGCCACCCGATGCATTCGTTTCAACTTTAGTCCCAAAGCCGCTCCCCCATCCAATTCTTCTGGTGCCTTGGCGACCAACCCGAACTTCTTTAAGTGAACCATGACCTCCTCTACAGTCACAAGAGTTTCATTCACGAGGATGTCGTCGATATATAAGCTCACGGCGCCATCTTCCTTCCCCATTTTTTCTAGAATCTTCCTTAGAATGGTCGACATGATCTTGGGTGCCGAGTTCAGCCCGAACCCCACCTTAGTAAGGCAGTAGGTTCTGCCTTTATATCTGACCAACTGGTACTTCCAGAGTTTCTTGGCAACACGGAGTTGCAAATAGACAGATTTTAGATCGACCAACTTAGAGGCACCATTCATTTGCCTCCATTCTCTGCTGGTCTCATTACAAATATCTACAGCATCACCCCCAGTATGGCACTCGACGTGTCTGTTCAATTCTCGGAAATCTAGTACTGGTCTGACCTTTCCTTTTGTTGGTTGCAGAACGGCCATTAATGGCAAGATGCCCGATTTGATGTCATTCGTCCACGGCAACAATATTCCCTCCTCGATCTATCTGTCCACTCCTCCTTTGAGCGAGTTATTGTAACATGCCACCCTGTTTGTTAACGTCGGTGGTTCGTTCTTCCATGCCCACTCCACTGTCCACTGATTCCCATCGAATTCCGCTTTAAAATCTGGATCATTTCTTTTCTCGAACCTGTTTGATTCCTTTATTGACCTGCTCTGTTACTGCGCATCCGGCTGGTCCAAACCTCACGTCATTCCTGCCGACTGTGGCACCTCCAAGTCGGCATATTACATCCATTCCGACAATCGCTTGGACGCCAGGCAATCAGTGACAACCGCATGGACTCTCATCCGGTGATCCTCGATTTCAATTGTGACAGTCCTCCTCCCTCGACATTTCACTCGTGACCCATTGAATGCCACTACTTCGACCTTCCCTTTCCATCCTCTGACAAGGCTAGTATGCACCATGGTAATGGTACAGCAAGTATTGATCAGGGCCACAGCTTCTTGTCCTTCTACCACAATTTTACGCTTGGGCATCTGCTGCGAGTGCGCCATTATTCCCAAGTCGGGGCAGCCGCTGGCACTTTGGCTCCTCCTTGACAGTTTCCCAGACTCTTGCAGTTAACTGCCATGTGACCTGATTACACCTGTAGCACACAGTCCTCTCCAAGAACTTCCTGCAGTCTCTCTGCAGGTGTGGGCTCCCACATTCAAAACATGCACCTCGCGGTCTCGGGTAGCTTTTGCTCTCATCCTTCCGTGCTGTTGCCACCGTTCCTACGGCCCCAGAGGGTTGGGTGTTTACTAATATTCTTGCAGTTGGAAGCAGATCACACAGGACCTGCTGCAGCCTCTTCGAAATCTCCTCCGGGAACCCGGTAACGAATGCCATCTTTGCTACATGATTCGCAACCTGTCTCTGAATTCCTGTCAATTCCACCAATTGTTTGACTTCATTTGCATACACATCGACGGATTCTCCCGTCCAGCTTTTCTCTTTTAATTTGTTGGACGCCTCAAATGGCCCTTCCGCAAATGCCTGGATCAATCTGGCTATGATCGTCTCAGTGTCCCCCTATTCACGGCAGCTCAGCTCCAAATATAGGGCCAGCACGTCACCGTCCAGGAACAACGGTATCACTGTGGCAACGTCGCTAACCTTTTGGAGCTTTGCCATTAGGTCGACTTTCTTTAACCAAGCCACCACATCGCCTTCACCATTGAACGGCTGTGTTGTTCAAGCCGGTAGCCATCGTCGAAATAGCTTGAAGTGTTTCTAGTTTAGTACAGCAAAATACAAAAAAAAAAAAATCGTCTTTTCAATCCAAACAACCGCCGAGTTTGATATCACTACTGGCACCAGACTTCGTCTGTCTCTCCCCCTGATCTAACCTGTCAACTCCATTTATACATTCTTCCCGCGTGCTTTCACGTGATTTTCCGTGACTTCCTCCAGCGCACACCTTTTAAACCTACGGGCGCCATTTGGATTTCTCTCTCTTTCGCCCAACCTTTGCCCGACACACACGCGGTAAGACTTCTGTTCATTTGATCTGGGACCCCGCCCCTTTCCTTTTGTTAACTTTAAACAACAGTGGGTCTTTTGAGTTGAGTTTTGGCTTGGGAGTTTTGTTCAGTTTTGAAATCTTTATTTTCAATGTTGATTTGTTTTGTAGTTTTTTTTTTTTTTATTCTTCCATGAATTCCCTTATTTTATTGAGTAATTTCATAATAATTTCGGTTTGATAGGTTTGCTTTTTGTTGTTTGGTTATTTGGTCCGGTGGTATGCTGTATGTTTTTTTTTTTTGTTTTTTTTTTTTGTTATTTCAGAGTATATTTTCGCCTAGGTTACGAGCTCCTTGGAAGTTTATATTTTTTATATATTTTATTTTAATAAAGTTTTTTTTTTTTTTTTCCATTTGTCGCAGTTAGTACATTTCGGTTCTTTTGGCAATCTGTATGGGTCTCCTTTCCTCCACACCTCATGCATACTGGAAAGCATGTGTACCGGTCTCGATTGTGACTGTACCTTTGACAGTTGTAGCATCTGAGAGGGTTTGGTATGTATGGTTCTATGTTTATTTTTTTCAAATCCTATTTTGATGTTACTTGGGATTTGATCGGTGTGCACAGTTAGGATGCAGGAGTTTGTATTGATAGTTTCAACATATTTTTTAATTTGGATCCTTTTTACATCGATAACATTGATTTTTTAGGTTAATTTTAATTTCTTCCAAGGAGCACAGGGATAGTTCTGAACTTCTGATTACTCCTTTACTAGTATTCAGCGTTTTGTGAGGGTAGATTTTTACTTTTTGGTTGTTAAAAAGTTTCCATTTAAAGATTTCTGTGATGTTTTTGGCTTTCTACTTCCACTAGTAGTGTACCATTATTTACTTTCTTGACCATTTTTGATTTTCTCAAGTATCAACTTGAGAAAATTTTCTCTATTTTGAAGGGAGACACTTTTGTTATCGGTTCTCCTTCGGTTGCTATTGAATCGTGTGCACAGTTAGGAGTTAATTATGAAAAAAGGTAGATTTTGAATGAGATTTTGGTTTTGTGATTTTGTTTCTGAATCTGAACTTGATTTATCTGAAACTTCATAATGGTTTCTTTTTTGAGGCTTTTTATTTGCCATTTAAATATTTTGGAATTTTCATTTCTCCTGCTCCCCACCTGCCTTGGAGCTCCATGTGGGTGGGTGGGGTGTACCCATTCACCCCAACACAACAAGAATACAGGGGAAGTATACTTTTCCTGCTGATGGATTCAGGCACCTGTGTTTCCTTCCTCTTTTCTAATGGCCTCATTTCTAGAAAAGATGTTAGTTTTCCAGTTGTGTTTTATCCATTCTTCAGCAATTTGATTGACCCTCCGGCCACTGCTTACTAAATCAGTTTTTTGCCTAATATGGGGAGCATGAGCATATTTTCTTGTTGTGTTTGTCTGATTTTGTGCTAGTTATGACCATCCGACTGATTGGATCGGGCCCATCCAACCGCCTGTCTTAACCCAAGTAAGTGGCGTGTTGTATCTCATGTCCTAATAGGACCTTGAACATGATCTGTTCAACCACCAGGATCCCATCCTTAGCCAGGGGGGCAGTCGGTGTATTCTAATGCCCCACCAACAGGGCGACTGCAACCGGAAGTGTAAAGCGTTCAAATTAAACGTAGTCAAACAAAAGATGACTTGCAGATAGCGTTGCTTTTAAACCTTCAACGAAGATCATCTATAAATATAAAAGCGAAAATGTGTGTGTGTATGTATGTACACTTTTTGTGCATGTCCGCAAAAGGCTTTTTTGCGGGGTCTGCTCGCTCGGCTCCCTCATTCTTAAAACTTTTTACATCATGTCTAAATCATAATATCTATGAGTTAACGGGAGTTGCCTGTCTATTTAATTTGCCCGACTTTGAAACGTTAAATATTCCACATTTTTGGATCGCCGTGTGTTGCTTTCGTTTTTCAGTATAAAAAAGCGAAACTCGATTCGAATATCCAGCTCCCTAGTCTCCAGAAAGCAATACGTTTGGTCAATGTCGGCTTTTCACCGTCATATCAGACAGTTACTTTCATTTTGAGACACTCCCCGAATAAACGGGGGAGTTGCTTTTCGTTCCCCAAAGTTCAGTAAAAGCTGTCCCGCACAAAATCTTAACTGTTCAACAGCCATTACTTACGTCATGTTTCAAGGTCAAACATCATGCGACTTAGCTTCCTCGCACCTGTCAATTTCAATTTATACACGTTAACACACGGTTTCCCCTACATTGACCAAGAGCCAATTACAGAACAGGTATTACCCGGCCGGAAGGTCAGGCGCCAGGCATTTGAGTGGATTCACTTTATTTATATGAAAAAGAGAAACAAATACTTGAAATGACGGCATGGAGAAAATATTTTAAAACTTGATCAAAAAAAAAAAAAAAAAAAAAAAAGGAAAGAAACTGTGTCCGTTTGTGAATGTGAGTTATTATGATCTAAGATGTATCAAAACTTTTCCCGGAATCAAACCGACACAAGAACCCCCACCCATTTTACTTTTTATATATTAGACTAGCGTGGGTGCCCGGCATTGGCCAGGTGTTTGTCAGTGTAAGAAAAAAAAAATTTTGGGAGGAAAGGTAGGCTCAAACCTGAACCCTTGATGTGAAGGTGGAAAAGAAACTGAAAAAACCTGACATCTTACCGCTCGGCAACGATGGAAATTGGAACTAAAAAGCATTTTAATTTAACGAGTAAATATTTAGATGACAGGTGTGTGACTTTAATGAGATCAAACATCACGCAATAGGGGAAACTTCACTTGTTTCCCTAAGACGTTGGGGAAAACCAGCTCCCCATGAAAAGAGGAGTGTCTAAATGAATAGCAATTGTCTGATATAAGGGGTTTTCCCCGCATTGATCAAATCTCATTGCTTTCTGGATGTCTAAGTACAAAAGGTCAAAAACATGCCTTCACTTGCAGTTTCGCTTTTTTATACAGAAAAGCCAAAGACACACATGGAGAGTAAAAAATATCGCGAAAATAGCGTGTAAAAGTCACGCAAATAAAAGATACACACAAATCGGAGTTATTATAATCTAGAGAGCATATAAACAGTTCTAAGAAAAAGGGATGTTAACCTATCCGAGTGCCCCCTCAAAAAAGCCTTTGCCGGGCATATGCAAGAAATGCAGAGACTAACAAACACATTTTGTCTTCTATATAGATGGATATCATTCAGTTGTATTCTCACAGAAATCTTCCCAGTTATTATGTACTCTGGCTCTGGGTAGGAGAAGTGTAATGTATTATCTGCTCTGTTGTTAGGGGTTAACTTTCCACAAAAACTACCTTTATCTTTCAGTGGGGTAAGTGGGGGGCAGTGTAGTATTTATAACATTGCCATGATATAATACCTTCATGCAATACCTTCTTTCATTATTTCCTCTTTATTGTACTGTATAATATATCTGTTCTGCTATCATATCTTTCATTATTTCCTCTTTATTGTACTGGATAATATATCTGTTCTGCTATCATATCTTTCATTATTTCCTCTATATTGTACTGGATAATATATATGTTCTGCTATCATATCTTTCATTATTTCCTCTTTATTGTACTGGATAATATATATGTTCTGCTATTATATCTTTCATTATTTCCTCTTTATTGTACTGTATAATATATCTGTTCTGCTATCATATCTTTCATTATTTCCTCTTTATTGTACTGTATAATATATTTATTCTGCTATCATATCTTTCATTATTTCCTCTTTATTGTACTGGATAAAATATATGTTCTGCTATTATATCTTTCATTATTTCCTCTTTATTGTACTGTATAATATATTTATTCTGCTATCATATCTTTCATTATTTCCTCTTTATTGTACTGGATAAAATATATGTTCTGCTATTATATCTTTCATTATTTCCTCTTTATTGTACTGTATAATATATCTGTTCTGCTATCATATCTTTCATTATTTCCTCTTTATTGTACTGTATAATATATTTATTCTGCTATCATATCTTTCATTATTTCCTCTTTATTGTACTGGATAATATATATGTTCTGCTATTATATCTTTCATTATTTCCTCTTTATTGTACTGTATAATATATCTGTTCTGCAAGCATATCTTTCATTATTTCCTCTTTATTGTACTGGATAATATATTTATTCTGCTATCATATCTTTCATTATTTCCTCTTTATTGTACTGGATAAAATATATGTTCTGCTATCATATCATTCATTATTTCCTCTTTATTGTACTGTATAATATATCTGTTATGCTATCATATCTTTCATTATTTCCTCTTTATTGTACTGGATAATATATTGATTCTGCTATCATATCTTTCATTATTTCCTCTTTATTGTACTGGATAAAATATATGTTCTGCTATTATATCTTTCATTATTTCCTCTTTATTGTACTGTATAATATATCTGTTCTGCTATCATATCTTTCATTATTTCCTCTTTATTGTACTGTATAATATATTTATTCTGCTATCATATCTTTCATTATTTCCTCTTTATTGTACTGGATAAAATATATGTTCTGCTATTATATCTTTCATTATTTCCTCTTTATTGTACTGTATAATATATTTATTCTGCTATCATATCTTTCATTATTTCCTCTTTATTGTACTGGATAAAATATATGTTCTGCTATTATATCTTTCATTATTTCCTCTTTATTGTACTGTATAATATATCTGTTCTGCTATCATATCTTTCATTATTTCCTCTTTATTGTACTGTATAATATATTTATTCTGCTATCATATCTTTCATTATTTCCTCTTTATTGTACTGGATAATATATATGTTCTGCTATTATATCTTTCATTATTTCCTCTTTATTGTACTGTATAATATATCTGTTCTGCAAGCATATCTTTCATTATTTCCTCTTTATTGTACTGGATAATATATTTATTCTGCTATCATATCTTTCATTATTTCCTCTTTATTGTACTGGATAAAATATATGTTCTGCTATTATATCTTTCATTATTTCCTCTTTATTGTACTGTATAATATATCTGTTCTGCTATCATATCTTTCATTATTTCCTCTTTATTGTACTGTATAATATATTTATTCTGCTATCATATCTTTCATTATTTCCTCTTTATTGTACTGGATAAAATATATGTTCTGCTATTATATCTTTCATTATTTCCTCTTTATTGTACTGTATAATATATTTATTCTGCTATCATATCTTTCATTATTTCCTCTTTATTGTACTGGATAAAATATATGTTCTGCTATTATATCTTTCATTATTTCCTCTTTATTGTACTGTATAATATATCTGTTCTGCTATCATATCTTTCATTATTTCCTCTTTATTGTACTGTATAATATATTTATTCTGCTATCATATCTTTCATTATTTCCTCTTTATTGTACTGGATAATATATATGTTCTGCTATTATATCTTTCATTATTTCCTCTTTATTGTACTGTATAATATATCTGTTCTGCAAGCATATCTTTCATTATTTCCTCTTTATTGTACTGGATAATATATTTATTCTGCTATCATATCTTTCATTATTTCCTCTTTATTGTACTGGATAAAATATATGTTCTGCTATCATATCATTCATTATTTCCTCTTTATTGTACTGTATAATATATCTGTTATGCTATCATATCTTTCATTATTTCCTCTTTATTGTACTGGATAATATATTGATTCTGCTATCATATCTTTCATTATTTCCTCTTTATTGTACTGGATAATATATATGTTCTGCTATCATATCTTTCATTATTTCCTCTTTATTGTACTGGATAATATATATGTTCTGCTATCATATCTTTCATTATTTCCTCTTTATTGTACTGGATAATATATATGTTCTGCTATCATATCTTTCATTATTTCCTCTTTATTGTACTGGATAATATATCTGTTCTGCTATCATATCTTTCATTATTTCCTCTTTATTGTACTGGATAATATATATGTTCTGCTATCATATCTTTCATTATTTCCTCTTTATTGTACTGGATAATATATTTATTCTGCTGTCATATCTTTCATTATTTCCTCTTTATTGTACTGGATAATATATCTGTTCTGCTATCATATCTTTCATTATTTCCTCTTTATTGTACTGTATAATATATCTGTTCTGCTATCATATCTTTCATTATTTCCTCTTTATTGTACTGGATAATACATATGTTCTGCTATCATATCTTTCATTATTTCCTCTTTATTGTACTGGATAATATATATGTTCTGCTATCATATCTTTCATTATTTCCTCTTTATTGTACTGGATAATATATCTGTTCTGCTATCATATCTTTCATTATTTCCTCTTTATTGTACTGGATAATATATTTATTCTGCTATCATATCTTTCATTATTTCCTCTTTATTGTACTGTATAATATATCTGCTCTGCTTTCATATCTTTCATTATTTCCTCTTTATTGTACTGGATAATATATCTGTTCTGCTATCATATCTTTCATTATTTCCTCTTTATTGTACTGGATAATATATTTATTCTGCTATCATATCTTTCATTATTTCCTCTTTATTGTACTGGATAAAATATATGTTCTGCTATCATATCTTTCATTATTTCCTCTTTATTGTACTGGATAAAATATATGTTCTGCTTTCATATCTTTCATTATTTCCTCTTTATTGTACTGGATAATATATCTGTTCTGCTATCATATCTTTCATTATTTCCTCTTTATTGTACTGGATAATATATTTATTCTGCTTTCATATCTTTCATTATTTCCTTTTTATTGTACTGGATAATATATATGTTCTGCTATCATATCTTTCATTATTTCCTCTTTATTGTACTGTATAATATATCTGTTCTGCTATCATATCTTTCATTATTTCCTCTTTATTGTACTGGATAATATATATATTCTGCTATCATACCTTTCATTATTTCCTCTTTATTGTACTGGATAATATATATGTTCTGCTATCATATCTTTCATTATTTTCTCTTTATTGCAGTGGATAATATATATGTTCTGCTGTCATATCTTTCATTATTTCCTCTTTATTGCAGTGGATAATATATATGTTCTGCTGTCATATCTTTCATTATTTCCTCTTTATTGTAGTGGATAAAATATATGTTCTGCTATCATATCTTTATTATTTCCTCTTTATTGTAGTGGATAAAATATATGTTCTGCTATCATATCTTTCATTATTTCCTCTTTATTGTACTGTATAATATATCTGTTCTGCTATCATATCTTTCATTATTTCCTCTTTATTGTAGTGGATAATATATATGTTCTGCTATCATATCTTTCATTATTTCCTCTTTATTGTACTGGATAATATACATGTTCTGCTATCAAATCTTTCATTATTTCCTCTTTATTGTAGTGGATAATATATCTGTTCTGCTATCAAATCTTTCATCATTTCCTCTTTATTGTAGTGGATAATATATCTCTTCTGTTATCAGGGGGGGGGGTGATGTAGTTTATTTGATTTATATAACACATTTTTCCATAAGCATGATTTTCCCCACTCACTATCTGTGTTTAAATGTAAACATTACATGAACAAAGCTTCTTTCCCAGAACTGCCTGCCTTTGGAACACTGTTCCCCTGGCATGCGTCTTTGCTAAATACCACATGGTAGCCTTTAAATCTAATGTAAACAAGTTCCTATTAAGTCGTCCCGATAAATAATTAAATTCTACCCAATTTACATAATTAATGATCACTTCACTACCACCTTTGATTCATTAACCTTATCCTCGAGTGGCCTTTGGGCATTTATAAGTGGCGGCCCTGAAGTGAAAAAAGAAACCTGCTTTCTCTTTAGGCGGGGGGTGGGGGCAGTGTAGTATACATTCATTCCTCATGATAGCAGTCTCCACGATTACCTTCTTTTTGGGGAAGTGGACGTGTATATCTCCTGTTATGATATTCTTCTAGAAATTAACTCCACTATTTTGGTGTGGAGTTAATGTGTCAGTAATGTTTGTTTGTCATGATACTATTCTTGGGAGTCAGTGTAATTCACCATGATAGTATCTTTCCAGACTAGCAAAGAAATATGCAACCAGAGATAACATAGTTATACAAACACCCACACACACACAGCACTAAACCTTTCTACATTCCATGCCATTCTCTATCTAATGACTAAGAGTCCTTTTTATGGTTTAAAAACAAATTCCTTACAAGTAAGGAATTGTTAGATATCTGCATTTAACTGACTTTCATATTTGGATTTATCAAACTAATGTTCTCATCATTAGTGTTGTTTTCACAATGTTTCGGTCAATGCATATATTATTGTTTACTTATTACTGTACATGTTATACATTTTCTTGGAAAAAGATTTGTCTCAACAGAAAAATATTCACCAAAATGTTTAACTGAAAAATTACTTTACTGAAACTATTGATATTAAACTTTAAAAAGGAAGATACTAGAATTAAAAAAAAAACTATTTTATTTACACTCAATCAAATGTGCCTTATGCACTAATAAAAATATAATTGCCATTTTGTTTCACTTTTTAAGATTTTAAATATTTATAAACTTTCTCATTATAAAAAACGATTATATTGATTATAATTTTTTGACAGAAGAAATAAAATTAATTGCATATAAAACATTAGAAGAAAAATTTAAATCTTGAGAAAAATCTAAAATCATTAAATTATCAATCAATGACAAAATTTGATAATTTATTGATTTAAAATTTTTCAATCCATGTTTTTTCTTTTAAAATCAAATATAATTTTAGATCAATTTACAAAATAATAATTTTAATTGGATAATTTAGCATTTTTCTTCTAATGTTTTATATGCAAAATTATCCAATTATATCAATAAATCTTGGCAAATTATGAAAATCTGTTGAGGCAGAAATCTTTTTCCAAGAAAATACATAACTTTTGAAAATTATATTTATCAACAACATTAAAAACAAAAATAATAAAATTATATTTATTAATTAATAAAAGATGCTCAGAATCACATGAAAAGCATCACACACCGCAATATTTACAAAAACAATTTATAAATTCCTGGGTTATGATTCATAATAGTGACATTGTTCACCTGCAGGGACCTAGTTACAACCCCATATCATGCTGAAGTGATGGTTAACTTTTAGAAAGAGAAGGCCACCACAAATGTTTTTGCTATTTATATTGGGTATATGGCCTAGTTTTTGTAAATTATTTGTTTCTTTTACATTTTTTCCAAAGAAATGCCAATATTGTTGGACATTTTGGAAGGAAAATTGACATTATGGAAAATATTAGTGTCACTGACAATATTTCACTTGTCATTATTATTTTTAAAAATGCAAGTATAATGTCAAATCAAAGTGTACATAATAGCTGTTTTTACATTGAAATTTGTGTAAAAAATTTTTGGATTAAAATTCATAATTTTGGAATTAATTCACCAAAGAATGTAATTTTCAAATGAAAATCTATTTATTTGAACACACAAAGATTTCATTTCAGTAGAAAAAGTTATAGTTACTTTTTCCAACTGCTCAGTATTTTTTTTGACATTTGTTATGTTTGAGCACTGAGGAGAACTTTTAAATTGTTGGCGACCATAAGTAGGATGGAGTTGAATAACATTTCTCAGTGGAGTTTTATCAATTGGCACAGTTTGGTGCATTCTCTATTTTGTAGTCTTTGACATTGCTTTTTGTGTATTTTAATACATTTCAGTGTTTTACTGTTCTATTACATTACGAAATTGATTTTAAACTATCAAAGAATGATAAAATGCTCTAAACAACACCACCCCAATTTGGAAACAGCATCCAACTTAGGATGTATTTGAGTTTTGTAAAGCTAGCATATTGCATCATGAGTTTATACTTTTGCAGCAGTAGACAGATCCATCCATTTTTTTCAGCAACCTTAGACATAGATTGGATAAAAGTCTTATTTTAGATCTGGTATGAAGTCCTAGAATTTTAATTGGAACTGAAAAAAGGGTCTGAGCATTGGTAGTGAAAGCAAAGAAGCTTGGTTAAAATTAACAAGCTAATTTTCCCCATTGCACCTCATGCTCCAGATCAGAAGTGAAAGCATCAGCAAGATCTTAATTATAAAAGCTCTTTAAACTGTTGCTGTATATTTAAAATAAACAAATTTGCATACCTGATAGATAAAATTATTGTTGAGCAATATTGTAGGTTAACAATGTCTGCTCCCTTTCCCAAAAGATTTGAAATTCTATTTTGATTATGTGTGAATATCTTGAAAAACTTGACAGAAAAAAAAAAAAAAAAAAAAAAAAAAAAGAAAAAAAGACAATTTGGAATTGTGATCAGTTTTGCATATAAATTTAATGTACAATGATCCCTCACTTTCAAATCGTTCTTGCATTTTAAAGCAGATAACCATTTTTTCCTTTTTACTATGTCAGATAAATGATGCATGATTTTTTTTGGGGTAGGTCCTACATTTTTATGCTCTTGCATATCATTTTATGCCCTTGCCACTCAGACTTGAGGTTAGTGGTAAAATATTACTTAGTTTCCTTAAAAAATTAGAATGGTCTGCAAATGAGATATCATTTTATGTTACATTTATACATGAAATTCATCCCTATACTAAAATATTTTTCTTTCCACCAAAAGTATTCGTCTAAAATAAATACTCAGAAAATCATAGCAATTCATTAATGTGTGGCTTACAATATAAAAAAAGTCACTTAATGGGTACTTATGCACTTATGTTACTGGTCTGCCGGGTGTTTTGTAACTAGTTTGTACTTTCACCTCACAATTTAATACTCACATATGGTCTTTGCTTGCAGTATCTTCCGGAACAGATACTACACTTTGATCTTGGCCAAAAGGCAAAGAAAAGCTGTATTTATTTGCTCCCCCACCGAGCAAATAAGGCACAAGACCGATTTTTAATGTGAGGAGTGAAGGGAAAATAGGGACCAACTCCCCGGGGAGTAGGGTAGCTGGATAGTGACAATTGGTATGAAGGGTTGCCCCTACACTGACCAAGGTCTTATATGTGGGGTTTCCCCCACATATGGTCTTTGCTTGCAGTATCTGCCGGAAAGATACTACACTTTGATCTTGGCCAAAAGGCTAAGAAAAGCTGTATTCATTTGCTCCCCCACTGAGCAAATTAGGCATGAGGCCGATTTTTAATGTGAGGAGTGAAGGGGAAATAGGGACCAACTCCCCGGCAAGTAGGGGAGCTGAAGAGTGACAATTGGTATGAAGGGTTGCCCCTACATTGACCAAGGTCTTATATGTGGAGTTGCCCCCACATATGGTCTTTGCTTGCAGTATTTGCATAAAAAAGCTAAGAACAGCATCTATTAACATCTATTTTGATCTTAACCAAAAAGGCCAAGCACAAAAGTGTTATGGACAGACCGACCGACGGAGTGACTTAAAGAGTCGCTTGCACGCGACTAAAAATCAATATTATATCAAAATATATAAAATATTATCTGAAATGAACCAGAAGAACACTATTCCAAAGGAATTCATTAAATATTTGGCAAGAAAATTAAAAATTGTGTTTTTATACTATGCTTTTATTAGGCAATAGCAGTTGTCACAAGTAACTTTGCTTCATAAACATTTTGTGTGTTTCACAGTTACTTGCTTGACTAATTAAAATGGTAAACAGTAAGACTTCAATTGTCTTACTGTTTACCATTTTAATTAGTCAAGCAAGTAACTGTGAAACAGAAGCAGCACATATGTCGGGAGCCAATCAATTATTAAGTAGACCTAACATAGAATTTAACACTTTATGGGAACTGTTAATTCATCTATATATATATAAAAGGCAAAATGCATGCGAGAGTTTTTGTATGTGCAAGAAAGGCTTTTTTTGCCAGGGTTCTCGGAGGGGGGGGTTACTATCGCTTAGAACTTCTTATATACCCTGTAGATCATAATATGTATAAATTGCGAATGCGCGTTTTGGCTAGATTTATTTACAGTGACTTTTACACAATTTTTGCTATTTCAGCCCCTCTTGTGTTGATTTGGCCTTTGCATATAAAAGCGAAACTAATTCGAAGCTAAGGCATTGTTCCCAGTAATCTCGCTGAAAACGCCCAGAAAGCAATCAGCTTTTGATCAATGCGGGGGAAACTCCTTATATCAGACAATTGCTATTCAATTTGGACAATTCTCTTTTTATGGGAAGCTGGTTTCCCCCTCCCTCACCCAAACATCTTGGGGAAACAAAACCAGTTGGGTAAACACACCCAAAAAAACTGTCCCGCAGTAAAAGTTAGCTGCGCTATTTCTATTTGACCTCATTAAATGTGCGCATGTGTCAATTATGTTTCTAATACTTAAGTAAATTCAAACGTATTTCAGTTGCTTTTTTTCCTGATAGCCGAGTGGGTAACGTGTCAGGTTTGTTTCACACTTTATTTTCAACCTCCGTCAAGGTTTCGGGTTTGATCCTACCTACCATTACCTTTTTTTTTACCCCTCTCAACACACACACCTACAAACACCCGGGCAACGATTTTTTAAAGAAGTTTTAACGTTGTTTTTTTTTTTTTTATACAATATTTAAACAGGGTTATTACTTCGCTTATTCTTTTATTTTGTCCCCCCCCCAACACACACACACCTCTAAACACCCGAGCAATGCCAGGTACCCCCGCTAGTCTATTATAGAAAAGACAAAATGTGTGTGTGTGTGTGTGTGTTTGTATGTCTGCCAAAAACTTCCAACACACGCAACTGATCCTAACGAGATTGGTATTGTTTTTAAGCTCGGTCTTTAATCAACAAATATCAAAAAATTGGCCAAAAACATTCAACTTACCCATTTTTTACAAGGAGGGGTTGCTTTTTCCATAGCAAGTCATTGTCTTCGTTGGATTAACTATGCTTAATTTCAACGCCCTTGACTTCGGCTTGCGTCATGGATGCATTGGCCAAGATGTTACTTTCTTTTTTTTCCTTCTTCGTGTTACAGGTTCGAGCCTGCTTATTACCACTTTTTTTTTAACACTTCTCACCACCCAGGTTTTCTACTGTTGTTGTTTTTTTTTGCAGGTCATTCAAACCTTGTGTCAATGATGTCACATAAAAGACATTATTTCAACCACCTGTGACGTCACAATTGTGGTAGCCGCATCAATAAGACTGTTTGCTTTTTTGCTTTACCTCCTGCGCGTTACAATGTCGAGCCTGCCTACTACTTCTAATTTTTTTTTTTTAATAACATTCTCACACACCTCCAGGCAATGCAGGGTACCCAGGCTAATCTATATATATAAAAGCGAAAATGTATGTATGTATGTACGCTTTTCCTCGATGTCCACAAAAGGCTTCTTTCAGAGAAGCGCTTGCTCGGTTCACAACTTCTTAAAACTTTTTATATCATCTATAAATTGTAATATCTCAGAGTTACCCACGGAGCTCGCCTGTCTGTTTAATTTTATTGACTTTCAAACGTTAATTATTCCACATTTCCCGCATCGGCACGCGTTACATTCGGTTTTCAGTATAAAAAAAAGCGAAACTCGACTCTAATCACAGGCCGAAAACCAGTTGTCTCAAGAGAGCTAAGTAACATTTGTTCAATGTCGACTTCGTCATATCAGACTGTAGCTTTCATTTCGCTCCTCCTAATAAACAGGGAGCGGGTTTTTAAAAACAAACAAACCGATTTATTCACCTCATTCAAAGCTGTCCTGCACAAAATGCTAACTGCTGAATACCTATCGCCATCACGTCAATCAAAAACGCGCACCCGTTTTTTTTTTCTAACACTTTACTATTTTCCAACTGCGCGTCGTGAAGGCTTCGTTTTTTTTTCACGGGCACCTGTTTTTTTTCACATACCCCGAAAAATACCCGGGCAATGCCGGGTACCCCTCGCTAGTCTATATATATAAAAGTGAAAATGTATGTATGTATGTTTGTGTGTCTGCTAAAAACTTTTGACCGACGGAACCAAAATTCACAAACTTGGTATCATATTAAAGCCCCACCCTCCGGACGACAAATATTGAAAAATTAGCCCAAAAGAACCATCAGAAGTGCCCCAAAAAAGTGACATTTTAATGGTATTTATACGTAATTTAATAAACGCTGAGTCATGTCACGTGACCCTGACGTAAGCAAGCTGTAATGGCGTTATGAATGTAAAAACAGTGTTATCGGTAAAAAAAAAATGTAACCCTAATACAAATTAAACTATAAATTTCTACATTACCAAAGTTATTAGCAAGTTACAAATAGTAAAATCCGAGACTTAAACCAAAAATAATACGCAAAAATGATATGTAAATAAAAAAAAATTACGCTTAAAAATATTAGGCTTCAGACGATCGATGCCCGTTTGCACAACACAACAAAACAAAACAAAAAAAAAACCGGCCATTTTCTTTTTTATATTAGTAACACTACAACCTAATTCTATTGAGAGGGAGGAAGATGGGAGGCATATTTTAATATAATACGAAATGAGAGTTAATGGATTTGGTGATATATATATATCGAGAGAGAGAGAGACACACACACACGCACAGAGAGAGAGAGAGAGAGAGAGAGAGAGAGAGAGAGAGAGAGAGAGAGAGATGTCTAGACAGGAAACGAGATTCGTTTTACTGTGTTTTAAAATATAAATAAACATATAAGAGTGATTGTATTTGATCACATCCCAGGCCTATACCCTCCTTATTTTCGAGTAACGTTTGTTTCTATGAAAATGATGGGACCACTTGAATTCTAGGAACAGATACTACACTTTGATCTTACCAAAAGACCAAGTAAAAAAAAAGAATGCGTATTATATATCTTTCCTATATTAGCTTGAATTCTAAGAACAGATACTACACTTTGATCTTAAACAAAAGACCAAGTAACCATCTTATACAGCTTAATTTTCTCCCGAGCATTATCTCCTATTAAAAAAAGATGCATAATTTATATTTAGATGTCATATTCCAAAAATCACAGCTGAACTAAAAACATTATTATTTAGAAGGCCCTCCTTATTTTCGATTGACGTTTGGTTCTCTCCTTATTTTCTTAGTGGGAGGAGGGGCCGAAAGATGAAACCGCTTTATTTCTAAGAACAGATACTACATTTTGATCTCAGTCAAAAGACCAAGTAAAAAAAAAGATGCGTATTGGACAGAATTGGTGCAAATGTACGAGCAAAATACCCAGCGTCGCCCGTAATAGTATGACATAGCACTAGCACGACATATATACTAGATGATTACCCGGCATGGCCTGGGATTGGAAGAACACTCGGCGACGCCTGGGATTAGAAAAAATTGGTTGATATATGTACTAGCCAAATGCCCAGCGTCGCCCGGGATGGATTACATAGGTGGATATCTGTACTAGCAATATACCCGGCATAGCCCAGGATTGGATAAAGTAGATGTATATGCACTAGCAGAACAACCGGCGTTGCCCGGGATTGGATGACATAGGTGGATGTGTACTAGCAGAATACCAAGTGTCGCCTGGGATTGTATGATATAGGTGAAGTATAGGTCCGATTCGCCAATTTTGAAGGTGCTTGTGCAGTATAGGTCCGATTTGACAATTTTTAAGGTGCTTGTGGATTATAGGCCGATTTGACAATTTTGAAGGTGCTTGTGCAGTATAGGTCCAATTTGAAACATTTAGAAGGTGCTTGTGCAGTATAGGTCCAATTTGAAAAATTTAGAAGGTGCTTGCGCAGTATATATGTTATAATATCCAAGTGACCTCCCTTGGATGTAGCTTCATTATCAGATTCCATTAGATTAATATAATGTTAGATTAATATATTGTTATAATATGCAAGTGACCTCCCTTGGATGTAGCTACATTGTCAAATTCTATTAGAATAATATACCATCATTATAATATGCAAGTGACCTCCCTTTGGTGTAGCTTCATTGTCAAATTCCATTTGATTAATATACAATCATTGTTATAATATGCGAGTGAACTACCTCCAGTGTAGCCTTACTGTTGAATTCCATTAAATTAATATACACTCATTGTCATAATATGTCAGTGACCTCCCTTGGGTGTAGCTTCATTGTTGAATTCCATTAGAATAATATACAATCATTGTCATAATATGTAAGTGACCTCCCTTGGAAGTAGCTTCGTTGTGAAATACTATTAGATTAATATACAATCATTCTCATAATATGTAAGTGACCTCCTTTGGATGTAGCTTCATTGTCGAATACCATTAGATTAATATAAAATAATTGTTATGATATGTAAGTTACCTCCCTTGGATGTAGCTTCGTTATCAAATTCTATTAGAATAATACAATCATTATAATATGCAAGTGACCTCCCTTGAGTGTAGATGCATTGTCGAATTCCATTAGATTAATATACAATCATTGTTACAATATGCAAGTGATCTCTCTTGGATATATAGTCATTGGCGAATACCATTAGACTAATATAAAATCATTGGTGTAATATGCAAGTGACTTCTATAGAGTGTAGCTTCATTGTTGAATACCATTAGATTAATATGCAATTGTTTTCATAATATGTAAGTGACCTCCATTGAGTGTAGCTTCATTCTAGAATTCCATTATATTAATATCCAATTATTGTCATAATATGCAAGTGACCTCCTTTTACCATTAGATTAGTATGCAATCAAATGTAATATTATGCCAGTGAACGCTCTAGGATATGGCATCATAGCTAGATATTTGTACTAGCATAATACCCAGCGTTTCCGGGGATTGTATAAGAAAGGTGGATATATGTACTAGCAAAATACCCGATGATGTCTGGGATTGGATGACATGGGTGGGATGTTTCCTAGAAGAATTCCTGGGATAGGATCAGATGGGTGGATATTTGTGCTAACAGAATACTCCATATAGGAAGATGTGATTATGTCGTAAAATCTTGAAAAATTATTGTCCAGATTAGTAACATATCCAAGAATTATGAAAAATGATGAAATGCGAGTTATTTGTTGGTGTGTTTATAATGAAATAACACGCCAGACAATGTCACAAATAATTATTTTAGCAAAGGAAAGGATATTATGTGGGCTAAATTATGAAAAACGATTGTCAAAATTAGTAACATATCCAAGAAT
Organism: Euprymna scolopes; assembly: GCF_053919585.1. Classification (NCBI taxonomy): domain Eukaryota; kingdom Metazoa; phylum Mollusca; class Cephalopoda; order Sepiida; family Sepiolidae; genus Euprymna; species Euprymna scolopes. The sequence continues at coordinate 141,028,794 of NC_136489.1, forward strand.
TATGAAAAGTGATTAAATGTAAGTTATTGGATTGGGGTTTTATAATGAAATGAACAGCCCAGATATAGTCTTAAAGTTAATATTTTATTAAGAGTGGGTCGATTATGTGGGTTACATCATTAAAAATGATTGTAGAAATTAGTAACATATCCAAGAACAGTGAAAAAGTATGAAATGTGAGTTATGTGATTGGTGTGTTTGTAATGAAATTACCAGCACAGACAATGTCTCAAATGTATTAATTTAGTAAGAGGAAGGGGATTATGTGGGTTAACTCATGAAACATGATTGTCGAAATTAGTAACATATCTAAGAATTATGAAAAATTATGAAATGTTAGTTATTGATGTGCATATTTGTAATGAAATAGACACCCTAGACAATGTCGCATTGTTGTTATTTTAGTAAGAGAAGGGTGATTATGCGTGTTATATCATCGAAAATTATTGTCGAAATTAGTAACATATCCAAGAATTATGAAAAATGATAGAATGTGAGTTATTTGATTGGTGTGTTTATCATGAAATAACCAGTATCAATGTCTCACAGTTTTTATTTCAGCAAGAGGAGAGGGGATTATGTGGGTTAAATCATGAAAAACGATTAGAAAAATATACAATTATTGTCATAATATGCGAGTGACCTCCCTTGGGTTTACCTTTATTGTCGAATACAATTAGATTAATATACAATCATTGTTATATTATATAAGTGACCTTCCTTGGGTGTAGCTTCATTGTCAAATACCATTAGATTAATATACAATCATTGTTATAATATGCAAATGATCTCCCTTGGATGTAGCTTCGTTGTCGAATACCATTAGAATAATATGCAATCATTACTATAATATGCAAGTGGCCTCCCTTGGATGTAGCTTCATTGTCGAATATCATTACATAAATATACAATCATTGTTATAATATGCGAGTGAGCTCCCCTGAATGTAACTTCATTGTCGACTACCATTAGATTATGCAAGTGACCTCCCTTGGATGTAGCTTTATTGTCGAATACCATTAATGCAATCATTGTAATATTATGCCAGTGAACTCTCTTTTATGTGGCTTCATAGCTGGATATTTGTACTAGCAGAATACCAAGCATTGCCGGTGATTGGATAAGACAGGTGGATATATGTACTAGCAAAATACCCGACATTTCCTGGGATTGGATGAGATAGGTGGTTTGCTTCCTAGGAGAATACCTGGGATCGAATAAGATAGGTGGATATTTGTGATAACAGAATACCCTATATAGGAAGATGAGGCGATTACGTCGTAAAATCATGAAAAATTATTGTCCAAATAAGTAACATATCTAAGAATTATGAAAAATGATGAACTGTGAGTTATTTGATTGGTGTGTTTGTAATGAAATAAACAGCCCAGATATTGTCTGAAAGTTTTTATTTTAGTAAGAGGGGGTCGATTATACGGGTTAAATCTTAAATAATAATTGTCAAAATTAGTAACATATCATAGAATTATGAAAAATGATTAAATGTGAGTTATTTGATTGGTGTGTTCGTAATGAAATAGACAGGCTAGAAGACGTATCAAAGTTGTTATTTTTGTAAGAGGAACAGGATCATGTCGGTTAATGAGGGGGTGATTATTTGGGTTACTTTATTAAAAATAATTCTCAAAATTAGTAACATATCCAAGAATTATGAAAAATGGTAAAATGTGAGTAACTTGATAGGTGTGTTTGTAATGAAAAAAAAACAGCCATACAATGTCTGAAAGTTATTATTTTAGTAATAGGAGGTGGCAATAATGTGGATTAACTCTTGAAAAATTATTGTCAAAATTAGTAACATATCCAAGAATTATGAAAAATGAAGTTTAGTTATTTGATTGGTGTGTTTATAATGAAATAAACAGCCCAGTCAATGTAGTAAATTTATGATTTTAATAAGAATTGGGCGATTAGATCTGCGCACTCATTAAATTTGATTGTCGAAATTCCTAACATATCCAAGAATTATGAAACATGATGAAATGTGAGGTATTTTATTGATGTGTTTGTAATGAAATAAACAGTTTAGAAGTGTCTCAAAGGTATTATTTTAGTAGAGGAGAGGGATTATGTGATTGAACTCAGAAAAAATGACAGTTGAAATTAGCAACATATCCAAAAATTATGAAAAATGATGAAATGTGAGTTATTTGATTGGGATATTCATAATGAAGTAGATATACCAGACAATTTATGAAAGTTATTATTTTAGCAAGAGGTGGCGATTATTTGGGTTACTTCATTAAAAATAATCGTCGAAATTAGTAACATATCCAAGAATTATGAAAAATGATATAATGTGAGTTACTTTGTTGGTGGGTTTGTAATGAAATAACCAGCCATACAATGTCTAAAAGTTATTATGTTAGTGATAGAAGGGGGCGATAACGTGGATTTACTCATGAAAAATGATAGCAGAAATTAGTAACATGCCATAGCCTATGTATCAATGTTTTTATTTTAGTAAGAGTGGAGGCAATAATGATAGTTAAATCATGTGACATGGTTGTAAATTAGTAACATATCAAAAAAACATGAAAAATGATTAAATGTGAGTTATTTGGATGATGTGTTTGTAATGAAAAACCAGCCAAGACAATGTCTTAAAGTTATTATTTTAGACAGGTGAGCGATAATGTGGGTTAAATTGTCGAAATGTGTAACAATTCAAGAATTATGGGATTCAACGAGATATGTCAACATATATACTTACAGATTACCAGGAGTCACCCTGGATTCAATGAGATACATGACAATGTATGCAAGCAGAATACATGGTCACCTGGGATGTAATGATAGATGCAAATATATACTAGCAGAATACTTGGTGTTGCCTTGGATTGAATTAGATTGATTGAAATATATACTAACAGAATACTTTGCGTCGCCCAGGATTTCATGAGATTGATTGAGATATATACTAGCAAAACACCCAGTGTTGCCTGGGATTGAATGAATTAGGTGAGAATATATATTAGCAAAATACCTGGCATCGCTTGGGATTTGATGAGATAAATGTGTTGCATATTTCCTGTCCTTGCATATACATGCTGTAAATTACCTACCCTAGGTAAGATACAATTATTTCATATGTGTAATACCCGTCTTATGTAGGTAAAATATTCTTTCGCTTGAAATAGCAAATGATACATAAACATACAAAATTCCTCTCTCATAAGAATAATAAATATATTACAAAACCAAATTCAATTTTTTCATTGTGTATACGGTCCCGAGCAACGCCGGGTAGCCCTGCTAGTCTATATATATATAAAAGCAAAGATGTGTGTATGTGTGTGTGTTTGTTTGTATGTCTCGCAAAAAGTTTCCACACTGGTCACAGATTTTTGAAAGATCGGTATCATTTTAAACTTCCAACCTTCGCCCAACAAATATCGAAAAATTGGCCAAAAACGTTAATTTCTTCACCTTGAAATCAGCAGTTTTCTACAGGGGGGGGGTCAGCAAAAACCGTCCTCTCATGATGATTTCGGTTCTACGCATGTGCAAATGATGTCGTAACCTGATTTAGTTTAAAGATTAAAAAAAATTATCTAATTTCGTGGACGCCGTCTTAGCTCAGTTGCTTAGAGCGCGCCCTCATTATCTAAAGGTTTTCGGTTCGAATCGTGGTGTGAGATGTCTTTCTTTTTTTTTTTTTGATTTTTTAAATTTTAATATTAAAGCAGGGTTATTTAAGCCATTTTCACATGTTTTTCAGATTTTTCAACGGTTGTTTTTCTGTTTTTTTTATTTCTCTTATTCTTAGGTTTTTATTAACACCACCCACCCCTGCCGACCACACACACCCAAAAACACCCGGGCAAGGCCGGGTACCCCCCACTAGTCTAATATATAAAAGCGAAAATGTGTGTATGTTTGTATGTCTGCTAAAAACTTTCGACAGACACCAAAAAAATTAAATTGGTATGAAGACGACAAATATCGAACTTTCGCTCAAACCATCAACTCTAAGTTGGTCAGCTGAGCGTTTTTCTGCAGCCCCCCACCCAAAGTGACATTTTAACATTAAACATTACATAATTCTTATTTTAAATCGATTCTAATGATATACGTATTTCAAAAAAACGCTGAGTCATGTCTGTAAGCTGTAATGGCGATGTTTGTATTAAGAGACTCTTTATGGTTAGTATCGCACAAATTAAAAGATTAACTGTCAGTATCGTACAAATTAAAATATTAACTTACACGTTATGAAAATGTTTCCAACGTGATTATCGGGTTAAAAATAGTACATATATGAGAGTATAAGGAAAAATATCAAGTAAAAATGATAAGGGGGAAAAAAAAAATTAAGCTTAAAAATATTCACCGATTACAAGACCGACCGTTATCTTTACACTAAAAAAAAAAAATAAACGGCCATTTTCTTTTTTGTATTTTAACACATGACCTCCTACTTCTGTTAAACTGGAAGGAGGGGGGCGACAGACGAGGCCGCTTGAATTAGCTAAAATTACTTGAAGAATTGGTATTACATTTCTTTCGCTAAACATTTAATTTCCAGGTGACGTTTGTTTCTCTAAAGCTCGACTCCCAGTCGTAGCCTCCTCATTTCCGAGTAGCATTTATTTTTCTAAAGCTCGACCTCCCAGGCGTAGCCTCCTCCTCATTTCCGAGTAGCGTTTATTTCTCTAAAGCTCGACCTCCCAGGCGTAACCTCATTTCCAAGTGATGTTTGTTTCACTATGTACTAGGAGATTACTCGTCATGGCCCAGGATTGGATACAATTCATGGAATGTTTCCTAGCAGAACACTCAGCGTTGTCTGGGATCAGAAAAAAATTAGTTGATATATGTACTAGCCAAATACCTGGCGTTGCCCGGGATTGTATTACATAGGTGGATATATGTATTAGTAGAATACCCAGCGTTGTCTGGGATTGGATAAAATAGGTGTATATGTACTAGCGGAATACCCAGCATTGCCCGGGATTGTATGACATAGGTGGATATATGTACTAGCATGGCCCAGGATTGGATAAAATTTATGGAATGTTTCCTAGAACGCTCTGCATCGCCTGGGATTGGAAAAAATTGTTTGATATATGTACTAGCAAAATACCTAGCGTCGCCCGCGATTTGATGACATAGGTGGATAGATGCACTAGCAGATTACCCGGCATAGCCCAGGATTGGATGACATAGGTGGATATGTACTAGCAGAATACACAGCATACCCCGGGATTGTATGACATAGGTGGTATATGTACTAGCAGATTTTCCGGCATGGCCCGAGATTGGATAAAATTCATGAAATGCTTCCTAGCAGAACACTTAGCGTCGCCTGGGATTGGAAAAAATTGGTTTATATATGTACTCACCAAATACACGGCGTTGCCTGTGATTAGGATTACATAGGTGGATATACGTCCAAGCAGAATACCCACCATAGCTCTATACTGGATGAGATTTTTTCTTTTTTTTTTTTATACGGTGGTAACCATTTATCAAGGCCCGGTAGCCACTTAGGGATAAGGGTTATTGCAAGTACAGTACGTTAGTGTGGAGATTTGATGAAGTGTTTACTTAAGGGGGCGGTTCATTAGGAATTTGTTAACATTGGACTTGAAGACATCCAAGTTGTAGTCAGGTGGGAAGCAGGCAGATGGAACAGAGTTCCACAGGTTTGCAGTTCTAAGAAAGAAGCTTTGTTAATGGAATCCACGTTTTGATTTAGACACAGATAAAGAGTGGGGGAAATTTTCCACAGTGGATTCAGCTAGACGGGTGTTTTTCATGAAAGATTGGTAAGGGGGGACCAGAGATTGGAGTTGAGACGAGCACCTGCCATGGAAATAACGATAAAACAAGGATAGGCTCGCAACTTCTCTTGTGGGAGAGAGGTTGCAGGGTAGAGAAAAGGGCATCCCTTACTAAGCCACGAAGTCTATTTTGTACTCTGTCAAGGCAGGATAGGCTGTTTTTAGCAGCTCATGCCCAGATATGGCAGCAGTATTCCATCCTTGGACGTACTTGGCTTTTATATAGAGAATTGCATCAGTAGTGAGATATCTTCTGGAGCGGTAGAAGGATCCCACCATCTTTCCAGCGACCTTGGCAACAGACTTGATGTACGTGTTCCATTTCAGATCAGGAGTAAAGGACAAACCCAGAAGCTTGTCAAAACACGGGGCTTCTCCCAGACGAGAGCCATCCATTTCAATTGATGCCAGATGGGGATCAGAGCGTTGATGATGTAAAGATAAGAGTTTGGTTTTCGATGCATTAAAGGTAACCAGCCACGACTTCCCCCACTAAACCACGCGCTCGAGATCAGAGGAGAGAGAATCAGAGAGAACTTTGTCATTTACAGCCTTTGATGTGTTGCCGTAGATGGTCGTGTCATCAGCATAGATGTCAACGAATGATTTAAATATGTGTTTACGGAGGTCATTGATGTAGATCAGGAAGAGAGTTGGGCCCAGGATTGACCCTTGAGGGACTCCAGCATTTATACTGCAGGCCTCTGATTTTTGTCCATCGACCACTACTCTTATGAGCCTATCGGAGAGAAATGATTTAATGATTGAGAAAACATTTCCAGTTATACCGTAGCTGGAAATTTTGTGAAGTAGGCCCTTATGCCATACCTTGTCGAAGGCCTTTGATATGTCAAGAGCAATTGCCCTAGAAAGGAAGCCTTTGTCAAGAGAGTCAAGAGAGTAACTGTGAGATATAACCTTTGCACATCTGTGGTAGATCTTGCAGAACGGAAACCATATTATCTGTCACTAAGAAGATTGTTTCTGCTGAGGTGGTTTACTATTTCTCTATTTAATATGGAGTCCAGCAACTTACTCATAACACACAGGAGACTTATTGGTCTGTACTGAGAGGGAGATGACTTATCACCTGAATTCTTAAATACAGGGCATACTGATGAGATTTTCCAGGGAGTCGGAAAGCACTTCTCCTTAAGGCAACGCTTAAACAGTTTCGTAAGTATGGGAGCAAGTTCTGGTTGAAGCTTTTTTAACACTATAATTCGGATGCCGTCAGGGCCAGTTGCTTTACTGGAATCAAGGTTCTTGATTAGCTTGGCGACCTCATGCACGGATATTTGTATGTTACCTAGCGTGTTCTGTGTTATAGGAGGAAATATGGGGAGTTGATGGCCTTCGTCGCATAGGGTAGAATTAGCTGCAAAGTTCTTTGCAAATAGTTTGGCCTTGTCTGATGCTGACGAGATGACCTCTGGTCTATTGATAATGGTTGGGATAGAACGCACAGTTCTGTTCAGGATCCTATTTGTTATTTGCCAAAATTGGTGGGAACCAAGCCGCTGATCAGCTACTTTGGATTTAACAGACTGGGCATATAGCTCTCTTGCATTTTTTATTATTCTTTTACAGTGGTTGCTGGCAGTCCTGAAAGCAGCTTTAGTCTCAGTGCATCTATTACGTTGGTAGTTATGGAAAAAGTGATTTCTGTGCGCGATAGCAGCATCACATTCTGGGGAGAACAATGGCTGGCTGTTAGGTTTTTGTTGGAATTTTTTAGATGGTATGAATTGGTCTATGCCTACAATTAACCATTTGGTCAGATCTGATACTATAGAGGACACATCCTTTTTAAACATGGATGCAGAGGTAAATAAGATATGAATGTACGGAAGCTGTCCCAGTCAGCCATAGAGCATTGGTATACAGTATGGTGGAGGGGTATGTCTGGGGACTTATTATATTTCATTTTTATCTTAACTGATACGACGGAGTAGTCGGAGGATCCTAGAGGAGAATGAACGGAACATGAACATAGCTCAGGGGAAGTTGAGAGAAAAAGGTCTAGAAGGCTTGCATATTGACCAGTAGTATCGGGCACACGGGTGGGTTCGCGAACAATCTGAGTGAGGTCATAAGCCATGGCAAAATCATGACAAAACCTCCCCTCGTCGGCCGTCTTATTTGAATGGGTCAGCCATTCCATGTTATGGGCGTTGAAGTCACCACAGATGTAGATGTTAGCCGAGGGATGTGCAGGCAGGATGTGGTCTATTTTCTCAGATATACTCTTAAAGATAGTAACTCCGCTGTTATGGGGCCGATAGAGTGCAAATATAAATGCAGTGGTGTAAGCAAGTGCAACCCGGAAGCACATATAGGGTAAATTAGGATCTTCTCTAGAGATATCCCTGCCACACGGGAAGCCATCTTTAATGTAGGCACATATTCCATGCCCATGGCTATCTTGGGGGTCAGATTTAGCTGTTAAGTTAGAGTATCCGTTAATTATGAACTCATCTAGAGAAGTGGTCGGCTCTATTCCAGTTTCACTTAGAAAGAATATGTCTGGTTTCGTCTCCTGTAATTGTGTTTCAACCTCTGGAAGGTTGGAATGTAGACCTCTGATGTTGGAGAAGGAGACCTGGTAGTAGAGGTCTACGTTGGAAGATGGGGTTCTAGGTTTATTCGAGTTTTTTTCTGGAGATAATTCATGTTGAGGTTTTGAGATTTGTGGAACAGGTCGGCATACTTGGTTAGAGCAGTACAGAGAGGGAAAGTAAGAGAAAAAGACAGGAATTTTTTTTTTTTTTTTTGTAGCACATGAAAAGGTAAAGCCGTAACAATTACCCACTAGTATGGCATCGAGAGGCCCCACCAGAGACTACTGCATGGTCCAGAATCCATTCACCAAATGGCAATACAGCAGTCCCAGTACTTTGCGCCTGCTGATAGGACAGCCTCCTTAGTGGTTAATCCAAGGTTCGGGTCCCTGACTATCAGGCGGATAATGTCAGCCCAGACAAAACGTTTACCTCCAGTACCCTTACTAGTGACATGGCCACAAGGATAGACATAGAGATAGAAAATTTCCGACATCTCAGACTACTGTTCACCACGTTCTACCGACCTTTAAAGCAGCTTTTTCTTCACCCTTTGTCAGAAAAAATCACTCATTTGAATGAGGACTGAGGGACAAAAAAGGAGAAGCGAGAGTTACTGGAGCTGCCGATAACACATCCACTGTATTATCTACTCTCCATTAAAAAAAAAAAAAAAGTGGGGGGGGAGGAGGGGAATGGGTACAAGTGACTTATTAATAATATCTAAGTAGTAAAGTCCGGTGCTAAATTATCAATTCAGGACACTTTTGATGACAATCTCCCTTCCCATATTAATAGGTGGAAGTTTTTTTATCAATTTGTAAAGTCGGCTTAATATTAATTTACATTTGAGTTTAGATAATTATTCAAGGTTTTAATTTAGGAGGTTCGTTTTCATAGGTGACTTTTACTTTGCTACTGTCACTATTATATTTCGAATATAATTGAAAATAAGACTAACTATATTAGATGGTTTGATTGGCTAGCTAGGAAGAAAGCATTTTCAATATAAGCAAGCTTTCAGTAATATTATATATTAAGTATATTATTTAAATAAAGTCCTAACTTTATAGTAATAGAGAAAATAATTGCCGGCATTTTTGTTTTTTATCGCTAGTTTACTTTGTACCATGGATGAGCAGTATTTTGCCTGTTTCAATTGTAGTCGCGAAGGGGGGGGGGGTGTGACAAATAAGACAGGAAAAGTACAGACAAGTAAATACATATACATAAATAAAACAAGAAAAAAGTTTAAACAAGGTAACATGAAAAACATTTGTTAGGATGAATTTTAGCAATACTTAACGTCAGTTTGCCATAATGGTTCGGCGTTGTTTGCCAACTGGCATATTGTTGTGTCTTTCTGTAAGAAGATTTCTATTTCCGGATAACTTGTGCATGTGTGCCTATCTATTTATAGAATAAAAGTCGTTACGTTCAGATGTGTAAATATTAAATTTACATTTACAGATAGGTGTGTATGTACTAGCAGAATACCCAGCATTGGCCGGGAGTGGATTATATAGGTGGAATGTTTCCTAGCAGAATACTCTTCATCGCCAGGGATCGGATAAGGTCGGTTGATATATGTACTAGCAAAATACCTGGCGTCGCCTGGGATTTGATGACATAGATGGATATATGTATTAGCAGATTACCCGGTGTGGCCCGGGATTGGATGAATAGTTGGAATGTTCCTAGCAGAATACTCAGCGTCACCTGGGATCGGATAAGATTGGTTGATATATGTACTAGCAAAATACCCGGTGTTGCCCGCGATTTGATGACATAGGTGGATATATGTACTAGGAGAATACCCGGCGTAGCCCGGGATTGGATGAAATAGGTGTATTTGTGTTAGCAGAATACCCTGCGTCGCCCGGAAATTTGACGACATAGGTGGAATGTTTCCTAGCAGAATACCCGGCATTGCCTGGGATCGGAAAAGATTGGTTGAATATGTACTAGCCAAATACCCAGCGTCGCCCGGGATTGGGTGACATATGTCGATATTTGTACTATCATCATATCCGCCCTTGCTCAATATTGGAAGAAATTGGTGAATATATATACTAGCAGAATGCCCGGCGTCGGCCGGGATTGGATGACATAGGTGGATATATGTATTAGCAGAATACACTGCTATGCCCAGGATTTGATAACGTATGTGGATATATGTACTATGAGAATCCTCGGTGGAGCCTGGTATTGGATGGAATAAGTGTATATATACTAGCAATATACCTTGCATCACCCGAAATTGGATGACATAGGTTTATATATGTACTAGCAGATTACCTGGCAGGGCCTGTTATTGCATGAAATAGGTGGAATGTTTCCCAGCAGAATACTCGGCGTTGCCCAGGATTGGATAAGATAGGTGGAATGTTCTCTAGCAAAATACCTCGTGCCGCCCAGGATATAATGAGACAGGAGTTAATACATACTAGCAAAATACCGAGAATCGCCCTTAAATGGATTAAATAGGTGGAAATATATAATAGACGAGTACGCAGTATGGCCTGGGATTTAATAACCTTGCTAACCATATACTAGCTTTGTACCCACCATCGCCTGGCATGTAAAATGTTGCTGGAAATATATACTAGCAGAATGTATCGAAGTTAATTTTTCAATAAAGTGGGTCGATAATGTGGGTTAAATGATTGAAAATGATTGTCGAAATTAGTAACATATCCAAGTATTTTAAAAAATGATGAAATGCGAGTTATTTGATTGGTGTGTTTGTAATGAAATAACCAGCCTAGACAATGTATGAAAGTTATTATTTTAGTAAAAAGGGGGGGGGGGCGATAATCTGGGTTGAATTGTGTAAATTAATTGTCAAAATTACTATCATATCCAACAATTATGAAAAATGATGAAATGCGAGTTATTTTAGTGTTGTGTTTTTAATGAAAAAAACATCCCAGACAATATTTTAAATTATTATTTTAGTAATGGGGGGGGGGGGGTGATCATGTGTGTTAAATCATGAAAAATGATTCGAAATTAGTAACATATCCAAGAATTATGAAAATTTATTAAATATGAGTTATTTGATTAGTGTGTTTGCAATGAAATAAACAGCCAAGACAATGTATCAAAGTTATTTTAGTAAGAGGAGGGGGGCGATAATGTGGGTTAAATTATGAAAAATGATTATCGAAATTAATAACATATCAAAGAATTATAGGATTCAATGAGATATGTAAAAATATCTACTAGAAGATTAGCCAGAGTCACTTGAGATTGAATGAGATACATGCAAATGTATGCAAGCAGAATACACGGGCGCATGGGATCCAATGAGATAGATGCAAATATATACTAGCAGAATGCCTGGCGTTGCCTTGGATTGGATGAGATTGATTGAAATATATGCTAACAGAATACCTAGCGCCGCCGAGGATATACTGAGATGTATTGAGATATATACTAGCTGAATACCCGGCATTTCCTGGGTGTAAGAGTATCTTGTGTAGGAGACGGTGAGACTCGTCGTGGGCGACGAAGCGTTTCACTGAAGAACCACGGCAACACACAGCAAACCAACAAACAATGACAGCCACGGCGCGAAGGCAACTAACAAAGCTCAGCTGACTGCACGAATAGAAACGGAACCCAACGGTCACTGTACTGATCGCCACGAACGTCAGAACCCGACTGCCTCGCACCTCCAATGGACCGATTTTTATTACTCAAGATGGCCTAGCTAATTTGCATCCCCGCGCGATCCTGCGAGATTCCGTCTCTAATAAAAGCAGGCAGGCGCCATCTTGAAACTCTTTCTTCCGCTGCCCCGACCACAGGATCAGCCACCACCCCACACGCCAGGCACACACGGACCCTCTTGCGCCGAGGGCTACGGTTAGTCTCACACTCCCCCCGGTCTCCAGATCACATACGTGACACGGCGGACGTGGCCGTTTGATTCGAGCACTCCTGCGGAGGGGTATTGCCGGGACTTCCTCATCGGAGCTCTCAGAAGTGGCATCGGAAGCATCAGCATCAGCATTAGAGCTCGCAGTTGAGTCATCAGGTCCATGGGGCACGGGTTGGATCCATCCCTCATCGTCGGATGACTCGCTCCTTCCACTGCTCGCAGTTGAGTCACCAGGTTCGTGGGGCACGGGTTGGATCCATCGCTCATCGTCGGATGACTCGCTACTTCCACTGCTTGCCGATTGGTCAGCGCTTAGAGCGGGCCGGACATCCCTTACGTGGCCGGAGTATCATCGACTAGTATGGCCTGTTCACTGATGACGCCGGTGACCCGCCCCCTCCAAAAGCTGCTGGTGCACCGGCCGCCGGGTGGCTTCACCCAGACGGTGTCTCCCACTTGGTACGTCCCCTGGGGTTCTCGTTGGTCGGGTAGACACACTTCAATGTCCTTGACGCGCACGTGGTAGTGATGAATCGCATCAGCGGGCGCACTGCCGCCAGTCACGGTGTCCTTAGGCGTTGTGATGTATCTGTAAACCGCCTCCGCGATCGTACACTTCTTCCTGGCCGTGATCCTCTTCACGGTTCGGTGGCATCGCTCCGCTATGCCGTTGCCGCTCGGCACATACGCGCATCGGTGTCGAAGGCGGATCCCCCAGTTGTCCATAAAATGCCTAAATTCCCTGCTGCAGAACGCCGTGTCGTTATCCGTGAGGATCTCCTCAGGCGGCCCCCTTTCGTAGAATATGGATTCCAATTCGTGGATGACACTGGTGGAATCCTGCCTTGCCAATTGGCGCCAAATCGCGAACCTCGTTGGCCGGCAGTCTATCAGCGTGAGGAAGTGTTGGCTGCCGTAGTGGGTTATATCCATACCCAACCGACTCCAAGTTGCGTCCACTCCCAGCTGTCCTTTCCGCCATCTGGCTGGGGCAGGGTCGATGGACTGGCACGTTTGGCACTCCCTGACCACTGCTCTTACTGCGCTTTTTGGTATTGATGGTCTAGCCAACTTCACAAAGTAGTAGGTCCGTTGCACTCCGGGGTGCCCACTGTCGTGATGTATCTTCCTGATTTCGTCCTCCTCGACAGAGGCAGCACACAGAGGCAATGGCTTAGCTTCTTTCTTCATAGCCTCATACCATCTCCGTGGTACCCGAGTGAGCTTGTCGGCGAGGTTGTAGTCCGAGGTGACGAGCACTACGTCTACGGACAGGTTGTACTCCGTCACCAGTTTTTTCACAGTCTCGAGCCTCCGTCTTATCAGCATTTCGCTGGCTGCCTTGGTGCGTGCCCTGGCCTTGCTCGTGAGTGTGTCCGACACCCAGTGGTGCACGCAAAGTGAGTCAGTGTGCACACGCAGTTTCTTCACTTCCCATTGAAGTGCCAGGTTAATGCCCTTTATTACAGCGTCGAGTTCTGCCAGGTTGATATGGGCAGCATCATTCGCCGGTCGCAGCCAGCAGGCATCCTCAACTACGGCCCCATCTTTCTCCAAAACTACACCGATCGCTAGAGAACTTGCGTCCACCCACACGCTCAGTTCGTCTCCCTGCACGCACCAGTCCCCTGTGGCGGGGTCATTCTTTTTCACACTAGCGACGGTCTCCTTTAACATTCGAACCAATAGTTCGTCGGTTATCTCATTGTCCCAGCCTTTGCTGACCGCATTTGCCCTCCTTTTTATGACGCCTGTCGCTGCACGAACCCATCTGCATACTGGAAGGTGCCCCACAAGTTTCCCGCACAGGGAGAACACGGCACGTCTTGTGTAAACGTCGGGTACGTCGGGAACTGCGGTTCCACGCCTCCACTTCAGGATCCCTCGCTCCTCTTGAACGCTCAAGCCCAATACGCGGGCACCATCCTCAAGCCGCTCAGAGTCCTTGCAGTTTAGACCAAACTCGGCAAGTTTGGATCTTACGCGCGAAGAGGACACGATATCTTCGTTCACGTATATATCGTCAATATACGCCGATGTTCCCTTTCTGATCCATTCTTCTTGTGACAACACGGCATTGACGATAGCCTTCATTATCTGGGGTGCTACGTTTAGCCCAAATCCGAGTCGCGTAAGGCAGTATCTCTTCCCGGAAAACATCACTGTCTGGAAAGGCCACATCGCCTCGCCGATCCGGACCTGCAAGTATGCTTTTCTCAAGTCCAGTAGGGACACATTGGACCCCTGCCGGCGCCACTCTCGCAGCTTGCTGGCACAGACGTCGGCGTCCGCTGTGAACGCATCAACGTGCGCATTCAACTCACGGTAGTCCATTACCGGCCTCACCTTTGACTTGTTAGGTTGGGCAACTGCCATCAGCGGTATCAGGTCCAAGTTTGTCGTAGGGGTATGGAATCAGCCAACCGTTCTTAATCCATTCACGGAGCTCGCTTTCGTATGCAGGCCTTATCTGGTCGGGCATACGGTACTCTGCCACTTTGTTTTGTAGTTTGGCCGGTTCCTTGTCTTCTGACCATCTCCAAGTGGCGGTCCACGCCTTCTGTTGGTCGTCGAATTCCGCACTGAAGTCCGGCTGGTCGACTCTTAGTGCTGCGCACACCGGGGGCCTATCGTGAAACTCTACAACGCTAGCGTGCGTTATGCGCACGCCACCCAGGGCTTTGATGGCATCGTAGCCTAGCAACAGGTCGAAACTCAGCGGCTTTTCGCATGTCACCAGCGCTTCGACGTTGGCCGAGTTCCCAGTTCTTGTGCGAATGTTTACCGCACCCACGCCGCAACACATTCGTATTTTTCCAGTGATGGTAGTTATCCTGACGTTCTTCTTTTTCCACGCCCAACAGAAGTCCGCACACACTATGGTGCGGGAGCAACCGGAATCAAGGAGGGCTGAACATAACGTGTCATTAACTCGGACCTGAATGACAGGGAGCGCCTTGTTTATTTTCTGTTCGGGGAAGAGGTCGGCACTGGCACCTTGTCCCCGTTTCCCGCACAGTCTCGGGCCATGTGCCCAGTCTTGTTACAGCGGTAGCAGCGAACAGCCGTCGACCGCCTTCTACAATTTCTTGCCATGTGGCCCCGCCCGTTGCATCTGTAGCAGATGACATCACCTTGCGGGCTGGGTCCCTGAGACGGTCCTTCGCCACTTGGTGGGGCCTGTGCGACGGCGACTACCGGTTCCTGCACCGTCGAGTCATCCTTCATTATTGTCCTGGCTCTGTCCACTAGGTCACTCAGCGGTAGTGAGGACATGGTAGAGGTTGCTCGCAGGAGCTGCTTTGCTCCAGCGGGGAGTCCTGATAGGAATTTGTAGGCTAGGGCCCTCTCGGGAAGACCGCCGAACAACACCGTCAGCTTCTTAAGTTCGGCGAGATACACGTCCACAGTTTCGCCCAAGCGTATAGACCTCGTCTCAAACTGCTCCCATGCAGTGGCGGGGTCAGTGGCGAACGCCCTGTACAACGCCGCCTTGATACTCGAGTAGTCACACTTCTCCTCAGCGCTGAGTTGCTGATATACAGCGAAGGCCCCGCCGGTCAGCCGCAGAGGAATCACGCGCTCGACATTTTTCACGCCGGACAACTGACAATGTAACTCGACCTTCTTAACCCAGCTGAGTACCGGGTCGGATCCGTCGAATTCCGGTATCAACTTTAGATCGAACCTATCCGCCATTGAAGAAAAGAAAACCAAGTTCGGAGTGGGGAGGCCGAAATAGCTTGTAAGAGTATCTTGTGTAGGAGACGGTGAGACTCGTCGTGGGCGACGAAGCGTTTCACTGAAGAACCACGGCAACACACAGCAAACCAACAAACAATGACAGCCACGGCGCGAAGGCAACTAACAAAGCTCAGCTGACTGCACGAATAGAAACGGAACCCAACGGTCACTGTACTGATCGCCACGAACGTCAGAACCCGACTGCCTCGCACCTCCAATGGACCGATTTTTATTACTCAAGATGGCCTAGCTAATTTGCGATCCTGCGAGATTCCGTCTCTAATAAAAGCAGGCAGGCGCCATCTTGAAACTCTTTCTTCCGCTGCCCCGACCACAGGATCAGCCACCACCCCACACGCCAGGCACACACGGACCCTCTTGCGCCGAGGGCTACGGTTAGTCTCACACTGGGATTGAATGAAGTAAGTGAGTATATACTAATAAAGTTCCCAACGTCGCTTGGGATTGAATGAGATAGGTGGAAATATATATTAGCAGAATACCCTTCATCACCCCAGATTGAATGATATAGGTGGAAATATATAGAAGCAGAATACCAGACGTCGCCCTGAATTCAATAATGCAGGTGCAAATAAATACTAAAAGAATACCTGGCATTGCCTGGGGATTAATGAGATAGGTACAAATACAGAATACACGAATACTTGGCGTTGCTCAAGATTGAATGAGATAGGTGAGGAAATTTACTAGCAATATCCTCGGATTGATGGAAATATATATAAGCAAAATTCCTGGCATTGCTCAGGATTGAATGAGACAGGGGCAAATATATACTAGCAAAATAATCAGCGTCATTCTGGATTAAATGAGGGTCGCAGAATATAAAGTTTGTACCCTAAATGGATTAAACAATTTTCTATCTAAAAATTCCTTTATTTGTCAAGCGATTCTGGATATGGCTTAAACAGTTTATGATCTCAAAATTAGATTAATACATATATATTGTTGGTTTTCTATGAAAGTCTACTAGGACAGTTTCTTTAGGGAGTAATTTATATTTTAAAAAAAATTTTTTTATGTTATCATCCAGGAATGATGTGATGGCTGTAGTAGTGGGTAGAAAGAAGCATGATTATGTTAATTTTAAACGTGCTCTGAGTTTTCTTTTGGGGGTTGGGTTAGAGAGAATAATGTCCGTTTTGAGGTAAAAAAAAAAAAAAAAGTATGTGAAATAGTTTTATATATCTATTTAAATTACCCATCTTAGCGTAGGTAAAATTATTTAAATATGTGTTGTATATTCACCGTCCTTGCAAAGGTAAAATTATTTCATATACATGCTGCAAATTATCTACCCTAGATAAGATACAATTATTTCATACGCGTAATACCTGTCCTAGGTAGGTAAAATATACTTTTGTTCGAAATAGTAAATGATACGTAGACATAAAAAATTCCTCTCTCCTAAGAATAACAAATATATTCAAAATCAAATTCAATTTTCTCATTGTTTATACGGTCCCGAGCAACGCCGGGTAGCCCCGCTAGTCTATATATATATATATATATAAAAGTCAAAATGTATGTATGTGTGTATGTATGTGTGTATGTTTGGATGTCTGCTAAAAATTTTCGACAGACGTGACGAAAATTCACAAACTCAATATCACATCGAAGCTCCATCCTTTGCTCGAAAAATATCGAAAAATTGGCCAAACACGTTAACTTTTTCACCCCGAAATCGACAATTTTCAACAAAAACGGTCCCCTCATGACAATGACCGATTCTACGCATGCATCAGATGACGTTGTGACCTGATTTACTTTAAATAGTTGAAAAACCGAACAAATTTCATGTACGTCGAGTTAGCTCAGTTGGTAAGGCCTTGGTTCATTATCTAAACGTTTTGGGTTCGAATCGTGGCGTGACATGTTTTTTTGTTTTTTTTCGATTTTTTAAATTTAAATATTGAACCAGTGTTATTTAAGCCATTTTTCATGTAACGTTCGTTTTTATGCTTTTTTTTTACTTTGCTTTCTTAGCGACACCCAAAAACACTCGGGTACCCACCGATTTTTTAAATTTTAATATCGAAACAGGCTTATTTAAGCCATTTTTCACGTGTTCGTTTTTCTGTTTTCATCGTTCGTTTGCCTTACGTTAGTTTTTTTTTATTGTTTGATCGCCGCATAGCGGGGAAAACAGAATCTGGCTTCCAGCGCAAAAGTAGGTCAAACATTACGCAACTTGACGTTGTCGCACCTGCTAATTTCGGTTTATAAACATCAACTTAACACACTTATCAATTCATCTGTTCCCGTGGTCGAGATGGTTAGGTCGCAGGGTTTTTTTTCCATTTCCTTTCCACCTCCGCGTCAAACGTTCGGGGTTCAAGCCTACCTTTATACTAAAACTATTTTTTTCTTTTACACCTCCAAACAACCGGCCAACGTTTTTTTTTTTTTAACAGGGTTATTTTAATCTAATCCCCCCCCCACCAACACACCCTCCAAACACCCGGGCAACGCCAGGTATCCCCGCGAGTATATATATAAAAGCAAAAATGTATGTATGTATGTGTGTGTGTTTGTATGTCTGCTAAAAACTATGACAGACAGAACAAAAATTCAAAAATTTGGTCTCATATGAAAGCCCCATCCTTCACCCGACAAATATCGAAAAATTAGCCAAAAACGAGTCAGCAAAACCCGCCCTCTCATGACGATGCCGCTTCTACGCATGCGTCATACGACGTCGTAACCTGATTTAGTTTAAGATTTAAAAAAAATGACATAATTTAGTGTACGTCGTCTTAGGTCAGTTGGTTAGAGCGCTGGGTCATTATCTAAAGGTTTTGGGTTCGAATCATGGTGTGAGATGTGTTTTTTTTTTGATTTTTTAAATTTTAATATTGAAGCAGGGTTATTTAAGCCATTTTTCACGTAACGTTCGTTTTTCTGTTTTTTTTTTTTTACCATGCTTATTCTTAGGTTTTCATTAACACCCCCCATCACCGACCGTAAAAACACACACCCAAAAACACCCGGGTACCCACCAATTTTTTAAAATTTAATATCAAAATAGGCCATTTTTCACGATTTTTTTTTTTTTTTTGGTTTTTAGTTTTTCTGTTTTCTTTTTTGTTTTTTCAATTTTTACATTAAACATTGTTCGTTTGTCTTACGTTAGTTTTGTTTGTGTTTTTTTTTCAATGTTTTTATTACCCCCTCCGCCTGGGTACCCCCCCCCCCCGCTTAGATTTTAACGTTCGTTTTTCTGTTTTCTTTTTTTACTTCGCTTATTCTTAGGTTTTCATTAACAACCACACACACCTCCAAATACTCGAGCAACGCCGGGTACCTCCCTGCTACGTTAGTTTTTTTTTTTTTTTTTTTAATCCCCCCTGTTTGCCTGACGTTAGTTTTTTTTTTTGTTTTTCTTCAAATTTTTAAGTTTTTACTTCGTTTATTCTTATGTTTTGATTACCCCCCCCCCCAAACGCCTGAGCACACACACCTCTAAACACCCGGGCAATGCCGGGTACCCCCGCTAGTCTATTATATAAAAGGGAAAATGTGTGTGCGCGCGCATGTGTGTCTATGTGTTTGTATGTCTGCCAAAAACTTTTGACAGATGCAATAAACTGTGACAAAATCGGTATTGTTAGATCAATCTCTTGGATGAAAAATATCTAAAAATTGACCCATTCTGCGCTGGTCAACTGAACCATTTTTTACAAGGAGGGGTCACTTTTTGCGTCAAGATTTTTGTTGCAAGTAATACGCCTACCAATCTCAATGTATGTTTATAAAATGTTATTTTGAAGGCCCGTGACGTCATAAGTTGCCGTGACAGTGCGTTAAGTTTTTCATCTTTTTCTTTTTTCACATTACAAGTTTGAACCTGCCTGTCTACTGCGGCTAATGCTTCTTTTTTTTTTTTGCGCTCACACGGGTACTCACTATTTTGATCGAAACTTTTTTCTGGGGGTTGGTTACTCAATAGCCTTAGTATACCACCTCTTTCCACCTGTGCACCGTTGGATAGCCATGCTAGTCATAAATAATATGTAGAGTAATAACTAAACAATAATTAGTGTGTATATATATATATATATATATGGTAACATATAGTAATGATAATTAGTAATAAATAGTGATATTTAGACTAGAAATTAAATAAGTTTAAGGCTCCCAAAATTTGTAGTCTGTAAGGACCCGTGGCACAGTGGCCAACGAAAAATACAATTGCAAATTACTTAAGACCTCGATCCAGTCATCGCTGATGGCATGTCACACCTGTGAAGTTTTAAATTCTCTCTTTTTGATGAGCTTAAAATTCCCTACATTAACAGAGTGTCTAATTAAGAATACTCAAAATTGAATATATATTAGTAGATACTGCAAATATTTCTTTTGTATTTTATCAAATCGTTAATCCTAGTTTTATTTGCATTGGACAATTTAGTTGACAATTTCAGAATTAATCACTTTGTGAAATATTAACTACTATGTGCCAATTGAAAGAATGACAAATGTTTAAAAAGACAACGCATGAAAGTTGAAGTATATGGAATGTCTTGCAAATGTCATTTGTATTGTAAATACAATATTTCTATTTACATTGAATTTTTTTAATATTATTTTTATTGCATCATTTGAGAATATATAACAATCTATTGGCCATTAAAAATAAAATATTGGAATTATAGTACCCCACCTCAATAAAATAGAAATAAGAAGCAGAACACAAATCTAAATGTCTGCTTTAATGCAATATATTTTTCTTTAAAAATGTTTTTAAAATTAAGAGTAAAAAAGCAAAAATAACTAAACTAATTTTTATTTTTAGCATTCATTAAATTAATTTTTTAAAAATTAATTTTTATTAAAATTTTTTTATGGCTTCTTAATGTCATTTTCAAGTGTGATAGTTACAAATCTTGTGCAACTGTACAATCTTTTTTTTTTCTTTTTTTTTTTACACAGTGATCACCACTTATCAAGGCCCGGAAGCCACTCAGGGATAAGGGTTATTGCAAGTACATTACGTTAGTGTGGAGATTTGATGAAGTGTTTACTTAAGGGGGCGGTTCATTAGGAATTTGTTTACATTGGACTTGAAGACACCCAAGTTGTAGTCCGGAGGGAAGCAGGCAGACGGAACAGAGTTCCACAGGCGTGCAGTTCTAAGAAAGAAGCTTTGTTCATGGAATCCGCGTTTTGATTTAGGCACAGATATAGAGTGGGGGAAATTTTTTGCAGTGGATTCAGCTAGACGGGTGTTTTTTGTGAAAGATTGGCGAGGGGGGACCAGAGATTGGAGTTCAGACGAGCACCTGCCATGGAAATAACGATAAAACAAGGACAGGCTCGCAACGTCTCTTCTGTGGGAGAGAGGTTGCAGAGTAGAGAAAAGGGCATCCCCCACTAAACCACGAAGTCTATTTTGTACTCTGTCAAGACAGGATAAGCTCCTGCCCAGATATGGCAACAGTATTCCATCCTTGGACGTACTTGGCTTTTATATAGATTAGAGAATTGCATCAGTAGTGAGATATCTTCTGAAGCGGTAGAAGGATCCCACCATCTTTCCAGCGACCTTGGCAACAGACTTAATGTACGTGTTCCATTTCAGATCAGGAGTAAAGGTCAAACCCAGAAGCTTGTCAAAACACTGAGCCTCACCCAGACGAGAGCCATCCATCACAATTGATGCCAGCTGGGGATCAGAGCGTTGATGATGCAAGGATAGGAGTTTGGTTTTGAATGCATTAAAGGAAACCAGCCACATCTTCCCCCACTGAACCACGCGCTCGAGATCAGAGGAGAGAGAATCAGAGAGAACTTTGTCATTTACAGCCTTTGATGTGTTGCCGTAGATGGTCGTGTCATCAGCATAGATGTCAACGAATGATTTAAATATGTGTTTAGGGAGGTCATTGATGTAGATCAGGAAGAGAGTTGGGCCCAGGATTGACCCCTGAGGGACTCCAGCATTTATATTGCAGGCCTCAAGATCTGAACCACTTCTCATTGACAAAAATTTAGAACAAAACAAAGATGCTATATTTTATACAATTGGCAAAAATGAAAAATTAATCATAGAAGGTTGTATTTCAACTATTAACTGCTTCAATAAGAGAATGATAGAATCCCAATTAACGGCTCCTTATTAATAGAGTGTTATAATTAAATAAAATATGAAATAATAACCATCATTCAAAACTCTTAATGGTTTCCTTAGAAAGAAAAAGAAATAAGAATACTAAAAATAAAATTTTCATACTACTGAATTTCACCAGGAGGCAATATATTTACTTGTATTCCCAAATCGAAAACAGATCTGGGCTAATTTTTCATAAAGTGTATTTAGCATATGTTTTAACTCAGCCTGAACTGCTTTGATGTTATAACAACAAGGGAAAAATATGCAGTTGGAATATTATGGAACAAAAAGGTAAGAGAAGTAATAAGCATGGTGGATAGTGTTCAACTTACCTGTCCTATGGATACAGGCATGGTCATTGCAGGGAGAGGATTGACAGGAGTGGAGAATGGAATGCCAGGGTTAGACATAGGCATAGATTGTGCCACATTGGGCATCATATTAGATGATATACCGGTTGGGGACATCATGGTTGTTGCTGACTGAGGAGACATCATATTGGCCTGGAACATCATGGCTTGCTGTAGGACAGGGAGTAGAGTACAAATACAGAAATAGATAAATGCAAGGATCAGTGGGATTTGGGATCACAACACTCACAAGAAAATTCAAATTGGCATTAATGCACATGCGCATAACCTATATACAGACATTGCCAGAGTAAATATAAAAAAAAGAAACTCATTGTCCCACCTCTGAATGGCATTATTTTTTTTTCTTGATTTTCTTTTATCAGCTAAGAGATTGGTCCCAAGTTTGATATTGCCACTAATAAAAAAAAAATTCATACAATATTTATAAAGTATCTAATATGTAATAATTTGAGCCCAATTGGATTATTAGTTACAAAATTACAGTTATTTAAAGTTGCTAATTTTCAAAACCATGAAAAACTGAATTTTGTGTGTTGATAAAGGGTAATTCCATGTCAAATCATCTAAGTAGGTATCCCAAACCAAAATTTTATTTTCATTATATCTAAAAAAAATTAATGTGGTCATATAGATTTTTGTAAACCATAAACAAAAGTACCAAATTTATTTTGGTAGCTCAATTAGTTATGGTTGTTCAAAGTTTGTCAGAAAGTTGAAAATTTGCCATCATGGTCCAGAAGCCAAATTTCATAGTATATAACTAAAACTGTAGGCTACTAACAAGTGAAAAATCCTTATAAATGAAATGTCATCTTGTGGTAAATGAAAATTAATACTAATGAAAGCAATAATTATTAGATGAAACCAACCTAAACACTAGGCAAAATCCCACTACCAATGGGGAAAAAGTGCAAATGTGACACGGAAGTGCAACTTTTACAGTTCATATCAATTTCATTTCAATAGCTAATGTATTGAATCTTCTTAGTATGATTCATAACACATTAGAGATCAAGATAATTTTTTCTTTTAATTATAAATTGATAAAACCACTCAATTGTGGACCATGTAAAAGCAATTGAACAGACAATTTGGTAAAAAGGGCAAAAAAGGATTTAAAAAAAATGAGTCAAAAGTATACGTCACTGAAATTGCTATAAACTGTAACCATTAGTGGTAGAAACTTATAACTTTGCAACTTTACTAATTTTTGAGTGAGGAATTAAAAAAAATGTTTGCCTTGTTTCTAATAATAAAACTTTTTGCCACAGAAATATTTTTACGTTGGGGAATTTAAACTCGCCAAAAAAGGACCAACAACAATAAGATTTAGAAATTTATCAAACAAAAAGTCACAAATCATTTTTTTCCAAGCATTGAAAAACTTTCAACTTAAAAGACAAGTAAACAAGTAAGATATTTTCTAGGCAGAGGTCTTACTACAATTCCTTTCCTTATTGATTTTCTCTTAGAATTCTTTCATAAGCTTCTGCTATGGTAGATATATCAAGAACACTCCAAATCCTACCATCACTTGAAACTGGCATTACCTCAAAACCCCATCTGTAAACAAATGCTGACTCTACCTGTGCAATGTCATCTGACAAAGGCCATCTAAAAAAATCTTTTCTACCTTTGGTTTGCGATAAAAATTTTATTACAGCGCTGGATGCAGATATAACCTCAATGACTTGGTCAATGTATAAGCTGGTGTCATAGTAGACAGCAACCCATTGTCTTTGATGCTCATAACTGAAGATATCCTGAGATGGTTCTTCATCACAACTGCAGGAGTTATCTGAATGTTCACTAAGGGATTTTTTTTGTTGCTTTGGAGGTGGATATATATTCTCTTTCACTTTCTTTATTTACTTTCTTTCATAGTCCTTTCCGGAAGTAATTAATATCTAGTTTAATTTTTTTGTTATTTATTTCTAACTTTGGTCATAGTTTAAAATACTGATTTCTCCCTCGGATTTTAATGACAGGTGCGCGAAAAAAAAAAAAAAAGAAGGTGTCTCCATTTTCGGTGATAAACTGTAGAATTACCGTCTTGGGAATTATTAAAAAAAAAAAAAAAAAAAAAAAAAAAAAAAAAAAAAAAAAAATAACTTTTACAGTGAAATTAATTTTTTCATTTATGCGCCACTTGCACATAAAAAATAACTGAAAATATTAAGTGTAATTAAAAAATAATTTAACAAAATCTTCAAATTTATCAAAAATGTTCGATAAAACATAAACAAAAAAAATGCACATTTTTACGTGAAATTAATTTTTTTTATTTACGGATGACTTGTTGCACATAACTTAAAACTTAGCTAGATTTTTTTTTTTTTCAAAGTTATGTAAATGTACAGTCTAAAAAAAAAATAATTTAACAAAATGTTAGATATATCAAAAATGCCCGACAGAACATAAGAGAATTAAATAAGTAAACAAAAAAATGAAGCACATTTTTTAAAATGAAAAATTTTTCTCCGTCATAGTCACACACTATTAAAAATGTTTTTTTGGTTTAAAATGTACCCAGTTTAATTTTTAAAAGATAATTTAACAATGCTGCAGTTTATCCAACCGAAAGAAGATAAAGCAAAGAACATATGAAAGTTTGAAAGAAGATATAGAAAATAAACAACTGACATTATTTTTTAAATTGTAAATTTTCATTTCTTTTATTGATGCACTAAAACTATTATTTTAAACAATAACTTTCTATAACTTTTAAATAAATAAAAACAAACTCACTTATCCATAGTGAAACAAGTTGTTTGTTTACGTTTTTGTTTGGTTGTGTGGCTCATTCAAGCTGACAGTTGATTTTCGTGATGATACTTTGTACTTCGGCCACTTGGCATTAAGTTGTAAATCTCGATGTGTAGGTACACTCACTTTTATTAGTGGTGCTCATTTATTTGTGAGCATAGTAATATGACACCAACAGATTATTAAAGAGATATTTCTCTACAAAACTGTGCCATTTTCGGAATTTTTTCAATTGAATTTCTTTCATATTTCTTTAACTGAAGTTTTCAAGTTGGATTTTTTTTTGGTTAAAAACAACTTAAAACTCTTTTTTAAACTTACCATATTGATAAGTGACCTTTTTTCTTTAAAATGGTACTATGTTTTTATATGTCGAGTCATGCGTTATGTGCGTTAATGTGTAGCATTTTTCTTTAATTTAAACAATTAGAAATTGAAGAAAAATGCTTCAGACGATTTTCTCAAATATGCTGGAATTGTTAATCTACAATGTGACAATTTTCGTCTGAAATCGCTGACATGGGATTAATTCAAATGCCTCATTTTCATCCCAGGGTTACAATCTCCAGAAGATGCAGACATTCGCACACATCTACTGTCTATGGTTGAAGAAGATAAAGACATAATGGTACAAATTCTGACCACAGAATGTCAATAACTAATCGATCTAAAATGAGATGAAACAACAAAGCCCATCGGTTTGTAACAACATCACATCGGTAGAGAAATCACAGACTGGAAATAGAAAGAGGCTGATAACACCCTGTTGGTCATGTGGAGAGATACACTATGCTCGTTTTTGCTTATTTAAAAGGCATACATGTCAACACTGTTCACGTCATGGGCACAAGGATGGATTTTGTGGTAAAAATAATTGCAACACTTCCAGGATGAATATTGCACAGCCAAGAGATAAAAACCACAGAAAAACACCAGGACCAAAAAGCCACATCGAATTCAATTTTTGCTACTTTCAATGTAAATTTTGAAGCTTGAAGAAAATATATACTTGTTGAGATAAACAATAAGCCAGTGAACTTTCAGTTTGATATCACTTTTGATATCACTTTTGATATCACTTTAATTTCATGTCCAACCTGGGAGTTGTTGGGAAAACCAACTCTTAAGACAACTTATGTTGCTTGTGGTGCATCGGGAAACAAGATATAACTAACTGGTCAGTTAACATGCAATTTTCTCTTTTCAAGGAAAAAAAAATCAAGTGTGTGTTATGTTTCTGATGCATCAACTCTGAATCTTCTTGGTTTGGATTTTATTGGAGAACTTGATTTTTTTTAATGTTCCCCAAAAATCAATTTTCAATTCTTTCAATATTAATGCTGCAGCAGATGCTGAAACACATTTTAAGAATATACTTAAAGCAAAGTTCAGCAATATTTTTCAAGAACGTTTTTAATGTTGTTCTAAAGTTAAAGCGACTTTAAAACTGAAGGCAGATGCAAAGCCAGTCCTCAGACCAAAGCATCTGGTACCATACGCAGCTTTAGCCACAGTAGAAAAAGAATTGGATTGTCTACAACAAGAATGAGTAATACAACCTACAAATTACTCATCCTAGGCAACACCTATTGTCATTGTGAAGAAGGCTAATGGCAAAGTATGCCTATGTGTGGGCACAGGGCTAAATGACAGACTGAAGACAAACCAGTATCTACTACTCGTACCGGAGGATCTGTTCTCAAAACTCAATGGTGGAACTGGTTTTACAAAACTGGACCTTGCAGATGCATATCTACAAATGGAAGTTGAAAATTCCAAAAATCTTCTCACTATCAACACTCACAAGGGATTATTTCAATTTAACCGCCTTCCATTTAGGGTCAAGTCAGCTCCAGCAATATTCCAATAAATTATGAATTCAATGCTGACAGGATTGCGAGGAGTTTCTACCTACATTAATGATATTATCATTACAGGAACATTTGCATCGTCTTACTGCCGTACTGGATCAGATTTAACAATATGGATTTTACTTAAAACCAGACAAATGCAAATTCTTCTAAACTTCTGTGAAATACCTTGGGTTCATATTTGACAAAAGTGGTCATAAACAAGTTCCGGACAATATTTAGGCAATAAAGCACATGGCAGCTTCTAAAGATGCTGCAACACTACGATCCTTTCAAGGCCTTGTAAGTTATTATGCACAAGTTATGGGCGCCTCTGAATAATCTTTTACAAAAAGATACCAAATGGAACAGGTCAAACACATGCGAAGAATCATTTTAAAAAATCAAACACTTCTTAGTTCTGATTTATTGCTGACACACTACAATCCATCATTAGACATTTCTGTTGTGATAGATGTTTTAGACTGGAGTAATATCACATATTTTTCCTGATGGAAAAGCAAAAAAGCCATTGCACACGCATCAAAGTCATTGACACCTACTGAACAAAAGTATAGCAAAATTGAGATTATCTAAGAAATTTCACAAAATGCTATATGGCCATCATTTTACTCTGACCACATACCATAAGCCCTTAAGTATTTTTGGTTCGAGGAAAGGAATTCCAGGTTATACAGCAAACCATTTACAAAGACGGGCAACTATGCTTTCAGATTACGACTTTTCTATAAAGTACCAACCAGGCAGTAAAATTGGTCAGGCAGATGTGTAATCCAAACTCATATCCTCTCATCAAAAACTAGTGGAAGGCGGTCATCGCCGCTATATCTGTGGAACCTGAAGTTGTCTTTGCGCTTGTTTCCACAGTGAGATCACTACCTGTCACTTCAGAGATGATCCAAGAGGCTACAGCCGTAGATCCATTATTACAGAAAGATTGAAATTTCCATCTCACAAGCTGGCCAAAAACATGCACTGACCAACAACTTCAATCATTTTTTCAAAGAAGATATTTATTCAAGATCAATGGAACACTTCCCTTTTGAGAACGTGTTGTCTGATTCAAACTCCAGAACAGAGTTCTCAAGCAATTCCACTATGGACATCAACGAAATAATCAGATGAAAACCTTGGCATGTGGCTATGTGTATTGGCCAAACATGGACAGGCAATTAGAGGAACTTGTAAAAAGTTGTGCCAAATGTCAACTGATTGCGAAGTTTCCCTGGAAAACAACATTGCATGCATTGTGATAGATGTTTTAGACTGGAGTAATATCACATATTTTTCCTGATGGAAAAGCAAAAAAGCCATTGCACACGCATCAAAGTCGTTGACATCAGAAATGCCTTGGGCACCACTACACATGGACTTTGCAGGACCAATTAATGGACAACATTACTTAATATTGTTTGATGCTTACAGTAAATGACCACAAGTTTTCCAGATGAACCATACTACATCAAATGAAACTAAAGAAACCACAAAAACTGTTTAGCAGATTGGGCATTCCTGAAATATTAGTTTCTGATAATGGTACTGCATTTACCTCAGCAGAATTTTCTGATTTCTGTAAACAAAACAGTATTCAGCATATTAGGTCTCCACTTTTCTATCCACAATCAAATAGCCAAGCTGAACCCTTTCTCGACACATTTAAGAGAACACTCTTAAAGTTAATTTATTTATTGTGGATTATTATCCTCATCTTTCTTAAACGTCGTGAAACAACTAAGAAAGATGAGGATAATAGTCCGCAATAAATAAATTGATAAATAATACTCATCTCAATAATGAATTCCAATAAAATAATATATACGCTCAAAGTTAAAATGGGAAGGAACTACTTGTGAGATCATAGAAATACTTCTAAGTAGCTACAGAGCTAATCGAAATTGCCCAAATAGAAAATCTCCTGCTGAAGCACTGATGAACAGAAAATATGTTTACCAATGAATGCTATTCATCCATCATCAAATAATCTTCCCAAGAAAAACAAGATGATAGAAAACCAATTTAATTGCCATCATGGAGCAAGGTCACATAAATTCCTACGAGGACAACCTGTATTGGCAAAACACGACCATAATGGTAAAGAAAAATGGACACAAGGTCACATAGTACATCGTTCTGGTAATGTAATCTATGATGTGGATGTACAATCATTTATTTGGGTCAGATCAGCTGCGTCACTCTTATTTTCTAAAGAGACAATCAAATAACACGCATTCCATTAAATATTTTACTGGACACATTTGAATTACCTCAAAACGTTCAAGCAACATGCAGTAAACAAAGCAAGTCTAAGAAGAAAAGTCCAACCCGAAGGACACAACGAAGGTACAAACCAACTTCAACTCTACAGATAGATCCACATCAAGCATCCTACAAGCACAATATTTCAAAGGATTGATTAAAGAAAGGGGAAATAACTCTAATAAAGAAAGTAAGAACTATTGCCCTTTATTCATCCTTAGAAAGACTAGAGAATTCTGAGAGGAATCGGGGACAATATGGCTGCTTTGCTTGATATGTGAATATCGTTTTTGTAATTTCATTTTTGCCACAAATAAATTGTAATTAACTTTAAATTAGCTTTTCTACTTGTTATTAAGTAATTCTGACATCCCCATTTCTGCGGACACAACACCGATATACTCAGATTTTATTCTAACTTGCACCACAAAAATTTGAGCAGTTTCTGTTTCATTTAAACTAGGTGAGATGCCACCCAGGTGACATTTTGATAACATTTTCTTGAATATTTTCATTCTTTTTGTATTAATTTTCTTATTTTGCTTTTTCTGGAGATGGACATTCTACTGAATGCCAACCATTCACCCATTATTTCAGTCACTTCAAAAAGATTCTCACAGTTCTTTTAAGTTTGTATTTCTCTTGCACTTGGTTCGCTGGGTATATTTGCAAGGTAATTTTTGAAATTATTTTTCATGGGTCAGGTTGTTCCTATAATTACTGGAATGATGGAGATCTTCCTAAGATTTCAGTTTCTTTTTATGTCGTACATAAGTCTTGATATTTACTGATCTTCTCTCTCTCAGTTCTGTTAAGGCCAGCATCATTAGAGACACTTACTTGCAACTTTCTCCCTCTTGTCCTATATTACTATAACAGCTCCATTTTCCAAATACATATCTGTAGGAATTTCATAGTCGTTATGATTATGAAATTCCAACTTTTCTTCATGTTCCCAAAACTTGCTGCTACATTGGATATTCAGCGTTTTACAGATTTCCCAGTGGAAATATTTACACATTTCATTGAGTTGTATTGTATTATGGTTGTCCCCTAACAGAACTTTACAACTAGATGTCAGGTGGCTCACAATACTTTCGTATGGCATAACCTGCACTTGTTACTGAGACCACTCATCTTTTTTAAAAACCTTGATCTTGGGCAGCCATTATTCTCTTTTGATCATAGTAAAGCAATTCTTTTTTCAGTCATTATATATATCTTATCTATATATTCTTATGATACTTAATCTAGGAAATACTTTGCACGCTGTTGATTGGACTATTCTTTCAGTTTTCTGCAATGGTAGGTTTTCATATATTTTTACAGAGTTGTCTGAGCTATTTCCATGGCAAACTTGTTTTGTTTCTGTGTCAGTTGTAAGACAGTCTTGTCCAAAATGTTTGGCCAGTTTTGTGGTTGTGGTTGTTCTAATGGCTCTTGTTTCTTGTTGTTCATATACCATCTTAAAGTTTGGATTCTGGGAGCTCATCAGATATTGTCCGGTGCTTACAATAGTGGTTCAGTGTTGGTGGTCAATAAAACCCATAGCACCTGCTTCTCTGAGCAGATACAGCCTTGGTAGACACTGGTTTCTGTACATTACTTTGTACAATGTCAGAAATTATCTAATTGTAGGGTATATAGTGCTAAATGTTAATTTCACTATTATTCCCAACGAATGGTTATTGCAAACAGATGACTGCTAAATACATTCCCATAAAGAGAATTAATTCATTAAAATTCACCTTTACATCTTATTTTCCACTGTATAATTTTATTTAGCATGGTTTATATATGATTTCTTAGTTTGATTCCTGGTGTGGTTTAGCCTTTTCATTGACATTCATCATCTCAAGTCATTTTAATCTATTTGCTAACTCCATCAAAGTAGAAGAGTTTGCATGTTTTTTTTTCTTAATCTCTTTAGTTTTTGTCTTTGTGGGGGTATTTCTGGTATTTTAATTTTAATGGAAGTCAGTTTTCAATAACATTTTTCTCTGGCTGTTTTTGTATGCCTGTAACCTCTTCCCCGTAATATATATCAAGGACATGAATTGTTTTTAAAGAAGAAAGCTTGAAATATTGAAATCGGTGAAATTGACCATTTTTTTTATCAAATTGATTGATTGCCTGCTCTAATTAGTTATAATCACATAAAATAAAGTTAAACTTACAAAAGTCAAGTATCATAGTTCAACTGTGCTCTAAAGAGCTACATTCATTTCGAATGTGTCCCTATCTTATAAAAGAATCTACAGTTGAATTTATAAGGTGGGCCTTTCTGCTTGTATGGGGATAAATCTTCAAATGTACTAGTGAGGTTAGGTTGTATAAAAGTGTTAACTTTGGTCAAAATCGAACTTTCTTCTTTAATTGGAATTTTTCAATTATCGATTTTCAGTACTTATCTGACACATTCCAAGACAAAACCTATGTAAGAACACTCAGACACATCAAGTACATTTGTGTGAAATTTTTAAAAAATCAGCCCAGTCATTTACGAGTCCATAGGGAACAAACTCACACAGACAAGGTTCTTTTTATATAATAGCATATATAATTATATATTTCTACATATATACAAAAAATTGCACTACTACTAAATCTAGGTCCGAGTGACAAGCCCACTTCTTAAAAGTCTTGAACCTGTCATATCATTAACCTTAAATCTGAGTGACAAGTCCCCCCTCCCAAAATCTTAAGTCTACCACTAACATTAAGTACGAATGGCACCCACTTTAATAAAAACCTTTTCAGAAATATCATCAACTTTAAGTCCCCACCTCATACAAACCGTCTTAAAATCATTCTAAAAATAAAAATAAAAAATAAACTGCTTTAATAGCTTAGAAATGATGAATTAGTTTACATCAAATTTATATGTAAAACTAATCCTCCTTTTTAAAAGTATTGTTTCTACTTTTTTCCTTTTTGACAAGTTTTCAGAGTGTTCACACATAATTGTCCCTTAAAACAATAACTTGAAGTCCAGGTGGTAAACCTCCTCCTCCTACCTTTGTAGACCTCTTAAAACCACACATAACCCCCCCCCCCCAAATTCAAAGGATTTCCTAAAATCTAGGATTATTTTACATTGAATTTTTATATTATATATATATATATATATATATAAATATATGACACTATTCAAGTCTCCATGAAGAAGTTTTTTCCATGTGAAGCCAAAATTATTTTCAGCCACCTTTCACAAGCACAAACTTAGGTATATGGTTAGATCTGTAGCCAATAAGTTTAGCTTTCAAAATCATATAGGGTTAACCTACTTCTAACTTACATTTTTCGAGCTAGAGCATCATTTGTGTGAAAATTAGCAAAAAATGGGTCTAAATTTGTGACAAAAATTTTTAACGCCGTCAGAAAAATAAAATCATATTTCAAATTTCACTTACCCAAGACTCAAAATAAGGCATTCAAGCAAGAAAGTACCATACGTAGATGGAATTGAACAACAAAAAAACTAGACCAAAATTGCTTATTGGGGATGTTCCATGCAAGAATACGCATTTTTGTCTGACAATTTAAAAAAATTTTTTTTCCAAATTTGACATTTCTTTAGCTTTAATGGCCCACAGAGTCTCTAATGCATCCATAAAGTGTGAAATATTAGTCATTCCAATACAACGTACCATCCACTGATCAGAAAACAGCAGTTTTATCAAAATCATGCAAACAGAAAAAGTTACAACTAATTCTGTAGAGAACGTTGGCTTTTGAAGCCTGAAAATAATTTTCTTTTGATAAATCAAATCACAGGCTCTAAATAAGTCTAAATAAAAAATCCATCTCATAGAAAAGTTTCTTACTGGTAATTATGACATGATCTCCCCACAATACGAAAGCCAGCCTGATTGCTGCCATCCACCAAGATCCCGATGTCACTTGTGGAAAAGGCATGTTTCCAGTCCCGGACCCGTATCGAGGTGGTGATTGAGGCAGCTACATTGAATAAATCTGATCTCTACTACATAATCAAGTTACCTGCATTGATTTTTTCAATAAAAGTTTTAAAATAAAGCTGTAGTGTTGTTTTCTGTAGGGTGACACATTTATTGTTCCACTCTGTAGAAAGAGTAATGCAATGAATGTAGTCGATGGAGACCAGATGGATGAAAATGGATTCAGCACGGAAAGTTTTGACAGTATGACAAAGGGAGGAAATCAAATAAGTTGAATTTCTACGAATACCAATCATAATAATAGAGTTATTGATAAACAAAGATTGTTATGGAGGTAGATACAATTGTATTATGTTTTGTCATCAGTCCAAAAAAATTTAAAAGAGCTGGGCCAGATCCAGGAATTAGAGGAACTGATAACCTATACTGGTAAGATAGTGAGGTCTCTAGAGACACCAGGTGTAAAGGTATCACATGAAGGCAAAGTGAACTGTCTTATAATTACTGATTATGAAGGCAGAAGGGGAAGAATTAGATGAAGCTAGATTAGGAATGGATCTTCTGTTTAACAAGTGAGAATAAAAATACTAACCGAATATGATATATTATACAATAGAGAAATAAGATGCTTGAGGGATTGGCAGATGAATATAACCATTGACGAGGAAATTAAGCCCAAATTTTATTGAGGCAATTGTAATAGTATCAGCTGCACTGAGGATTCAACCTTTAAACTCGAGAAGAATTGAATTTTACTCAGTACTTAACACAAGGATCCCAAAAAGATAAATTTAGAACAGAACCAAGTAGCTGCATAAAAATTATGAATTTCTCTTTAAGAATGATTAAAAAAAAACATCTTACAAAATTTACCTGTGGCATCAAACCAATTCCTTGTACTGGTACTGTAGTTGCACCAATGCTCATTCCACTCATCTAAAAAGAAATTGACATTTTTAGAAAACCAATATTAATAAATATATCATATATATTGTACCGTCTTGCTTACTAATTCCTTGATTTCAAGTAAAGAGTAGGCATCTATTAACTGAGAATAGTCGACTTTGTTAGAACGACCTTGCATTTGAAAAGTAGTCTTTCTCAAAAGCAATGAATTCTTCATCTTGTTGACTATATTTCATAGATTTAACAGTTATCAGTTTGCTATTCTCAGTAATATTAACAAAGAATTGGGGAGAAATAATAGCGATGGTAATCAATCCGTACACACCTAATGGGGGCCTCTTTCCACCAAATTTCACAGATACTTGTGACATGATCATGGCAAACATAACATCCATTAATTCATTGTCCTCTACAGTATCAGAACATCTTTTCTTGATTTAGTTTTAATCTCACATGAGTAAATTTTGATCCTTTCATCACAGAGCATATTCTCAATTTTTATATCTATAATCATGATTTCTCAAAATGTTATTCTTAAACATTCAGAAAACCTTTCCTCTGATTTGAAAATGTCCTTTCTTGACATTTTTGTTCTGCTTTCTCATGATTTAGTAACAGTTTGCCAAAACTTGTTCTGATATTTCTTGCAAATATAGCTTTTCTGGTGACATGCAAGATGGAGTGTTATCCTAAGGGTCATTATAGACAATCTTTTATAACTTTCTTTGTGGGCATATACCCCACTTTTTTTAATGCTCTTGTAAAAAGACGAACAAATCGTTCCTTTTTTTTTCTACATATGTCAATGAAGCCAATTCAATATATTCAGCTGGAGATAGCAGTCCCACTTTCTCATTTATCCAATTCTAAGTTTTATTTATTTATTTTTTGGGGGGATATGAACAGAAAATTTCTTTTTTAATTTTGACTGTATACTTAGTTTCAACTCAAATTTTACAATCACTTTATTGTGTTTACTAAGCCAATCAGAAAAATTGTATACAATTCTTTTTCAATTTAAAAAAAAAATTATCCACGGAATCCTTAGTTTTTTTTATACTTGGCAAAAAGAATTTATCAGTAAATTCCATAGATGAAACTTCTCCATCCCATCTGTGCCTATAAATTTCTTGAGTTATCAGAATTTGTTTTAATTTTCAAGTTTTTCTTTTGAAATGTGACTGTTGTTATCAGTTTGCCTTCAAATAAACTTTGCTCTCCAGTTATACTTTTTGCAATTTTATTAATTCCCAATTAACTTGACTTGCCAATTTTTCTCCATGTGTAAAGAGTGTTAAATCAAACTGATTGAAACTATATTTTAATTTAATAATATTTAGCAAACTTAACATTTTTATTTTCTTTTTATTTAGCTATTCTGATATAACTCTTTGTTTTATTTTTTATTCTGTAGTGCATATTTTTATACCGTACGTAATCCCATTTAAAGCATGTATTAGTTTAATATGGCAATCTTTATACCAAACTGAAGTGTGGTTTAGTAGGTAAACTAATTCTCTGAGTATCACATTTTTTTGGTAAAGTCATTTTGTTCTGGTTGCAGATTTTCCTTATGTGGAACATTCCAGACTATTGGATATCCTTTGAATCCTTAAATACGTTAATAAACAATTGGTAGTCATTGCTTATTTGCTGGAGTGTTAAATCATGCTCATTTTCCAGTTTGCTAAGGGCTCTCCATCTAATCTGCAAGTCTGTATTTGATGCAAAGGCTTGTGCAAATATTTGAAGTTATTAACACTTAATTCTCATAATCACAGTCAGCTCATTTACAATGCTTGTGAAAGTCATAGTCTTCATTATTCTTTCTTGTACTGTTAAAACAATTTTATGCAAGATATGTTTTTGAACTAAATAATTTTGTCAACAATTGTATCACTTCACTGGTTTTTTTAGGTAAAATTTAGTTTACAAATTTGTATATTCTACTGATCCAAATTTCCTTAACAGTAACCAAACCTTTTTTGAAATCAGCCCAGTTTTCAGAGTCTTGATAATGCCTGAAATATGAGACAAAAGTAACCTTATTTTTCGGATTGCAGTTGAAAGTTTTAATAGTGTTCCAAATTGTGTTTCAAGAGAATACACTTTCATCTGTACCATTTTGCCACTAATTTGAAAATTCAATTTATTTCTTATGTTGTTGCTGGGTCTGAATGACCATCTCAAATCTTATTTTGTGCAGGTTATTTCTTCTCTAACCCTAATCTTTCTGCTTCAACTTAATTTTGACAGAATGCTTGTTCTGCCTGCAAACGTTCATTTTTCTGATGCTGACAAAACTTTTTTTAGAATCTTCCATGTTTTATTCAGTCATTCAAAATACAGATTTTTGTATGTATATATATATATATATATATATATATATATATATATATATATATATATATATATAAATAAATAAATAAATAAAACACTGGACACATTATTTTTTTGAGATAAAGCAATCTCAAAGTGGAAAGAAATATAAGTTCACACAAAACTTTCTCGTTAACTAAAAAAAAAATTGACAGACTTTTCTCCTTCAAGATTGAATTGAAATTAATTGATTCTTAGAGAATACAGTAGTTTTCTTTAATTCTTTTCGTAATACAATTTTTTTTAATAATTAAAATTATGCCTTCAAGAGATTCAATTGATTTAAATTCAATATGCATTTAAGAGATAGAAGTTTATTCTATCTCTTGTTATACAAATAACTATACTACTAAATCTTCCTCCAATCCAACTTTAGACAAAAAAAAAGAACAGTGTTTTTCATTAGTTTATTTTGTTTTAAATCAATTCAGATTTACTGTCATCGAAATCATGTGACAAATGTTCAAAAGAAAAAAAATGTACCTTGTCTCCAGGGTTGTGGCAAGTAGATTTTGAATCCTTGCTTTCAGTTTTGAATAATGTTTGCATAATTCCTCAACATAAGTTTTATGAAGTGTATATCTCAAATCCTTTCTGCCAATGTTATGGCAATGTAAATCGCATATCTCTCATCAGTGTTATAGCCTTGTAGGTGAGTAATAAGCCAGACAAACACAGTGGTGTGTATTAAAAGTATACAAAACTATACATCATGATTTTGGAGCCATAACTTCCATGTTTAGATGTAACTATCACGGGATAAGTCCATTTATTCCTGAAATAGGTAGATCAGCTTACCCCATAACAGGATCCATATCACTAGCAATACACATGAAATAGCTTGAAATATTTTAATATTGGTATGCATAGAAAGAGCTTGATGAGCTAAGAAAGAATCTTTTTAAATTTTTAAAATCTGATTAAAATTAAGGAAGTTATGTCTATTTTTGTGCCTCACACGTTTGGATATTTTTCCCTCTTTAAGACCATATGCGTTTCGTCACATTTTTTACACTACTTTTTCAGTAAAAATGTCATATCTTTGTTAAAACATGACTAAAAAATGAAATTTACCATATAAGTGTATTTTTGTACAAGGAATCAGAATATGCAACTGAAAATCTCCCAAAGTTTATGGTTTCCAAATAATCTGCAGTAAATGTGCATAAATATGCAGCAATTCCTTAAAAATGCCATGTATCCATAAACAGAAAAGAAGTTGGAGAACTCAAAGTTGAATTGTAATGTGCTTTATGTACAAAAAACTTAAATCTAAACATAAGACCATTTAAAAATGAATATATTGCAATATTTCTTTGGTATTATTGTAGAATAACACCTTCTGTTTAACCCCCCTCAACTCCTTCTGACCACCCCTCCAAAATGTGATTCTACCTTTTTAGGAAATTATGTATAAAATGCCATGAAAAACTTTAATGAAAGATAAACAAATTATTTTAGAATTGAATGTAAAATAATTTCCTATTACAGGTCATTCTAGCATTTTAGGGCAGGTAATTGTTTTTTTTTTCTATGGGAAAATATGCATGCTTTTTTTTTTTTTTAAGATGATTATGTGTAGTTTTAAGAGGGTTTCTATGTAATGAGAATATGGGGAGGGTTGCCATTCGGACTTTGAATTAATTGTAGGGCTAAGGAAAATTATGTGTGAACATACTGAAAACTTGACAGAGACAAAGCTAACAAAAACAATATTAGAGGGGGGAGCGATTAGTTTCACAAAAATTTAATGTAAAATAATTCACCCTTTCCTGGCCATTCTAGCATTTTAGGACAGTTAACCAATTTATTTTTATGTGTATTTTTCTTTAAGGAAGGATCTATTTTTTTGTTTGTTTGTTTTAGATGCTTGTATGTGGCTTACAGAGGTATTTTGTTGGGGGGGGCTTGCCACTCGAACTTAGTGTTATTGTTAGCGTTAAAGAGTGTTTTAGGAGGAGACTTGCCACACATAATTTGGATTAGAGGTGAAGTTAAGAGAGCTTTTTTTCAAAGAGAGCGTTCATCACTCATATTTACTGTTAGCGGTTCATAATTATTGGCTTTTGAAAATGTTATGGATTAAATTTGGAATATCACATTACTATTAAATATGTAAACTTATGCAAATAAGGATGTGAAACTTTACAAGAATTAGGACAAACAGACAAAAATAAGTTTTATTTAAAACAAGTGACAGTACTCTATCAGAAAATGTGACTTTTGGTAATGTACCAAGTATTTTTTGCCCAGCTATTTAAATATCAAAACGGTAAGTTTGGGGAAAAGAGTTAAAAATAAAAAAAGTAGACAAAATACTCGCTCAATATATGTTACCGTTGTTACATGATAAGGGCTGTCCCCTTTTCATGTAAGTATAAAAATGGAGAATTTAGTTTAAAATGAAAATGAATAGCATAGGCGAAATTCGAACCTCGTAATCTAGTTTAGAAATAGATTACGTGTGAGAATTTAAAAATGTAAAACAAACATTTGTTTAGAAATAGATAAATATTTTAAGGAAAGAATGTTAACTATCAAGTTTGTTATGAAATTTTAAATTGAAAGAATGCAGCTTATAAGATAATGTTTTTAACATATTGAATATAGGTTAAAATTCCTTTTGTAGAAATAGGAAAAGTTTTGGACACGTATGTCCAGGACACGTGGAAGAATGCACATGTTTTAACATGTGTATGACGTCACGGAAAATAGAAAGTTCGAGGGATAGAGAAAAACTTGAGAGTTAGACAGTCAGTGAGAAAACTCAGGGGCAGTCAGATGTCTGGAAGCGAGACGTCACTTCAAGAAAAAATGTGAAACTTTGAATTCTTGATGATGGAATCACGGCCGTGTGAAGAATAAACCATCAAGTGTTTTTTGTAAAGCTCGTCTTGTGTTTATGATTCTTATACAAAGGTAAAGTCCAATTGTATTATATATTTGTGTTATATGTCTTTACATACATGTCTCAACATCATCATGTCCGAACTGTCTGAACACTATGTCATCACTCAAAGAGCTTTCTCCTTCTCTTCCATTCTACACAACAAAGAAGGAACATTTAAAATATAAGAATCTCTCCTAACAGGAACTATCTCTCTAAGTCTCTCGTACAACAACTTATACAACATCTCTCTTTCTCTCACTAAGATACAACATCATATGTAATAAGACAAGAACTCTCACTAAGACTCGTATCTTTACTAATAAGACTCTCTTCTAAGACTGCGCTAATAGTAAGACTCTCTCAATGAAACCCCTATATACCCCTATATGTAACACCGTGACATTGGCTGACATATATTCGGTGAGTTTTTAACAGTATTTTGTAGTTTTTTTTAATTTTTAACTCCTTTTCTCAAACTTACCATGTCAAAGAGAGTCGGGCCGGGCGCCATTTTTAATTTTTCAATACATCGGTAAACACTGTACATTTTTCGAGCTGAATAAACATGTTACATTAAATAAAAACACTAGAAAATTATCTAGTTACGTAGAAAAGTAACTTATCTTGCCTTTGATAACATTTATTTGTTATATATTTGTTTT
Source organism: Euprymna scolopes (assembly GCF_053919585.1). Taxonomy (NCBI): domain Eukaryota; kingdom Metazoa; phylum Mollusca; class Cephalopoda; order Sepiida; family Sepiolidae; genus Euprymna; species Euprymna scolopes. The sequence goes on from NC_136489.1 coordinate 141,068,946, forward strand.
TTGACAACTTTTTCGAATCTATGTATAAACGAGATTTTGATACTTATTTTGATTTTGAAAAAAAAAAAAAACATTTGTGGCTGTTCGCAGTAAAACATTGTTTTAATTCGCTGTTCAAAACTAATTTAAAGAATAAAAGTGCATGCAAGCTATATATCTACAAAAGTTTATTTTGTTTTTTTAACCATGTTTTTAAATTTGACGAGAAATGTGAGAAATTGCAACAGATTCATAATGCCGAATTGGTTGGGATTGTTGTTATTATACATTCTGAAAACCGAATAGTTCTAAACTAATGTTATTCTGATAACAAAATAGCTCTAATTAAACATAAGAACATTTATATTCATATTTTCATGTTTTTCTTAATTCGTTCTTGAATAAAAATTAAAGAACGCGTGTTGTTTACACTGTGCTATCGCTGATTCTACAGGCTGGAGCTGCTGCTGCTAGTAATACTAACTTCATTTGACCAAATTCGAGAAATAGAAACAATTTTTTTTTTCGGGTAGGTCCTTTTAAATTATCAATTACCGCGGTCCTACTCAACATAAAATAATACTTTTAATTGATAAAGATAGTAAAAAGATTGATTTACTTACTACTGGGTGTCCGAAGAATTTTTTTTTCAAAATGTTCGATACTCGTCATATTAAAGTCTTATTTTTAACATGACAAAAAAAGAAATAGTCAAAAATATTTCGGACACTTGACAGTATTAAGATTAACACCTCTTCTGATTGGTTCCCAAATTTCATGACGAAATTCTTCATACAATCACGGTATGGACCTTTAGAAAACAGGGGGGGGGGTCATTACAAAACCTTACCGAAAACGCCATTTTATAACGTTCACATTTTTATCACTTTATTTGCTTAAAACATATAATTTACATTCATATTTATTAATTCATTTGAAAGTATATTCATTTCCGAACAAAACAGTAGTAATTTGAAGACTTGAAGTGCTTTGGTTTAAAAAATATGGCTATTTTAGTAGAACTACCTTGAAATCTGTGATTATCCAAAGCGTTTTTTCGTCCGTGTGTATTACTAATATCACTAAAGTCATGTGGTTGCAATATGTAGATGATAAATTCATTGCTTGTGTGAACCCCATCCATCAATCTTTACAGTTTACCATGAAGTAGGAACAGAATAACAGATTTGTCCTTTAGATGTGCTGATAACTTGTACTGAGTAGGGTACAAATCATCTGCATATTAAAAGTCAACCTTCATTAGACAATACCTTAACTTCAACATCTACCATTTATAAATCGAAAGTTCATTGCCATTGTACATTGAACAAAGACAATATGTTGTAACACCAATACATATCAAGAGGAGATGCACAGCCAAAGTCAATCCAGAACATGACATCAGCTCTGAAAAATCAGGATCAAACATCCAAAAACTCACTATAGTTTGTCTATTATATATAAAGTGTGTTTGGAGGGGAAAAAAAAGAGTGAGAGAGAAAGAATATGTAATCCGTATGACATGACGCTAGTATTTAAGAAAATACAAAAACATTTTGCCAGAGTCAAGCATTCTATAAAAGGCATCATGATTAAGAACTGTGTATACACCATTCTATATAAGTGTGGAAAAATATTCAAAAGTGAGATATGGTTCCTATTAAAAGTAAGGCTAGGAGAACACTGGAAAGCTGTATTATCAAAATATTGAAAGAAAGAAAAGGAAACCTATTGAAATAAAATAAAAATTATACATAGACAAGAACTGTGGAGAGTAAGACATCTTAAAACACATGTTAAGCAACAATGGCTTCTAAATGGATCTAGTATAGAATAAAGTATAATCTGAGAACCAATATAAATAATGGATCAAACCTTCATTAAAAATAAAATAAATTTTATATCTAGATTATATTTGACATGATTTGTCTGTCTGTTCAACATGCAAAGTCAGGATTTAATAGGGATTAGTATTTAATACAAAAATTAGCACACATTTGTCTATGTTTAACTACCAATTTGAAACTTAGTTAAGTTAAAATTAGTAATAAGTAGTAATACTAAACAAGATTATGGTTAAGACAGAAAAAATTCACACTAAAATTGTTCACAATTATGTGGTGCAACAGTTTATCAGTGTTATTAACAGTTTATGTGACAGTTTTCTGGAGGTTAATGGTTTAACGCTTATGACAAGCAATGATAAATAAGAACATAACGTTTCTATCCAGTTATTGCTGATAGAACTTTTGTTCTACACCATGGATTAAATAAAAGATTCAGTTCAAAACACTGGATAGATTAGAAGTTAACAAAAATTCATGAGTTTGAATAGATGCATCTGAAGAAAGTCAGAGGTTACATCAGGCAAAATATGAAAATAACAACCAACATGAGAATAGTGGTCCAAAACAAAATCTAAATACAAACTTTGTTTAATCATTATTTCAAAACAATAAATAATGATAGCAAACACACAGACACAGTGGGAAAATTTCTAGACAAACCATTAATAAAGGGGGTTAGGATTAGTATGGTCATATTTGACCAGTTTAAAATGAAATTACTAAGAAAAATCATATACTCACAGCTTGCATGCTAATGGCTGATCCAGTCATTTGAGAAACCATAGGTCCAGCTGGGCTTAATGGAGTGGAAGTATTTGATGAAGGCTGGAGTGGTGGAATAGTTCCAACTGGAGTCGAACTAGCAGCAGAGAAAACATCCAATAAATCAGCAGGGGGTGTAGGTGCTGCAGAGATACTAGAATTAGTAGGAGTGGGCATACTCATTTTGGAGAAATCAGCAAAATTACCTTGTGATCTGAAAAAAGAAAAAAATCTTCCATCAATTTAATCCAGATATGGTGTTATTGAACTGGAATAATTTGCAGCACAAAAGGATTAAGTCTAGGATTTTTTTTTTTTGTTTAACGGCATGTCCACTCTTGTTGGGTTATTTTATGCCGAACCATGATTTAATGTTTAAATTTTATTTTTTTATGAATAAAATTATTTGAATAAATATATTTATAGTTGAAGTATAGTTTGCACTAAGATTTGATTAAATTCATAAACATTTTACTACAAAAATAAAAAAGTAAATGCATAAAATTTATTAAAATGTGAGTAAATTTGCAATAGATGAAAAAAATTAATATGAATTTGTGTTATGTGTGTAAATTTGTAATGATAAATATTTGCTACTTAGGTGCGTTTGTGTAAATTTGTATAAAAGTGTTATATTTGCGTAAAAATATTTAAAATAAATTTGCATTACATGTGTTAAATTTGTATTAGTAAATATTTATTACTAATGTGTAGTTACGTTTGTGTTAATTTGTATAAGAAAGTAAAATTTTATTTAATTATGCTTATGTATATTAAATGTGCAAAGGATTAGTTTAGAAATACTAATTCATATCGATTGCATTAATTGTCTTGCTTATTCACATGCATATGAAAATCTATATTTTTGTATATATACCAATTTCTTTAAGGTAATTAATGTGTTCGACATGTTTTCAACAAGTTCTTTTATATTGCTGTCTTTGTAATATTTTCGTCTTATAGGCAGAAAATCAATGTATTCAGTAAGAAAATGTTTTGTTGTTAGTGAAACCTGACATGCAATACACATTGGCTGGTCTTCTCCTTTAAGTAAATATGATTGGGTTAGGTATGTGTATATACGCAATCTCATCAATACAACCTCTTCCTTTCTATTTTTCCTGGAATATTATTCCCAATTACCAATTGTTGGTTTAATGCCATATAGTTTATTGTTAGTGTAATCATTCCAATAAATTTGCCATTGTTTTTTAATGCATTCATTTATATTTATTTTTAAATCCGTATATGAAACTATAAAGTTTTCATCTGGATTATCTTTCAGAGAAGCCTTTACTGTTGTATCTACCAATTCATTTTCTTGGCTAGGTATCCAGCAGAGCACAATTTCTTTTGTTTTTAAAAATTCGCTTATTCTAGCCTGTAGTTTTACTAACAACGGGTTGTTAGACTTTTGTGTTTTTATTGTTGTCATTGCTGATAGCGAGTCAGAGAAAATGACATATTTTGTGTTATCCCCTGGAGATGAGAAAGTGCTAAACAAACCTCTGCATTACTTGATTGAGGTTTCTTTCAAGAGATGCTTCTTTTTAATCTTTTTATTATATACAGCTGCGCTGCCTGTTGCATCTGTTTTGAGCCATCTATAAAGATGTATGCATGTTTAAGATAATTGTATTTGATTTGTTCAAATTCTTCTTGATAAACAAGAGGGTGAGTTTTTCTCTTACAGTGTTTGCTAAGACTTAAGTCAACTTTTGGTACTATAATGTTCCAAGAAGGTATTTTTGGAGTAAATGTTTTGTGAATTTTTGTTATCGGGATCTCTGCTTCTTCAATAATGGGTTCCATTCGTAGGCTAAATTTTTTAATGGCTTTTTCTTTTTGTTGAAATAAATGTTTGTACTTTGGATAAAATGTGCAGTCATACGCAGGATTGTCGGGATCTGCTTTCAATTTTGTATACTATAACAGTGCTAACTTGTTATACTTGAGGTTAGGTGGAGGCTCATTTGCTTCGGCATACAAACTTTCTACTGGGGATGTTCTGAAAGCTCCCAGTGCAAGTCTCAATCCTGTATGGTAAATGGGATTTAAAATTTTAACATAGGATTTTCTTGCCGCTTGGTATATACAGCTGCCATAGTCAATTTTTGATCGAATTAGGGATCTGTACAGGTTTAACAAGGTCTGTCAGCTCCTCAGTTTGTATGAGCCACAACATGCAGAAGTTGCAGTGTTTTATTACATTTTTTTTTAAACAGTTTATGTGGGGAATAACTATTCCTAAAAACTTGTATTCATCAACAAAGGGGATATTTTCTCCATTTGAGTTGTAATTTGGGATCATTGTGTAATTTGTGTTGATTGCAAAAATGAATGCATTTGGTTTTATTTTTTGAAAATTTAAAACCATTTTCTTTTGCTCATTTATTTATTTTGTTTATGCTGTGTTGCAATTTTCTTTCAATAGTATGGATGTGCTTGGAACGATAGCTTATACAGCAATCGTCCACGTACAATGTTTTATTTATGTAATTTCCTTTACCATGTTGATTTTTATATTAAATAGGGTTGTTGATAATATACTACCCTGTGGCACCCCTTCTTCCTGTTTATTTATATCGCTTAGAGTAGACCCTGTGCATACCTTGAAGGTTCTGTTTGCTAAAAAAATTTTTGAATAAATTCGGGAAGTCTACCTTTAAGTCCAAAATCGAATAGATCTTTCATAATTCCGAATTTCCAGGAAGTATCGTAAGCTTTTTCTAGATCGAAAAAGAAAGTTGTGGCGTTAGGGCAGGTCGATTTGCAACTTTTTCAGAAAATCAACATAGCACTGGTGATGATAGTTGGGATTTGATGTGATAAGAACATATACCAAAAATTAGATTCCCATCTTGAACAGAAAATTGAGCATTTAATTTTAAAAATCGTGTAGAAAAATGCTGAAAAATCCTTTATTCTCATAGCATTTTTCACAACACTGACTTTAAAATTTCACTATTTTTATAAAATATTAAATTAAAATTGATATATTTATATGAAAAAAAAATTGAAAGAAAAATAAATACATAAATTATAATTTTAATTATGAATCACACCTAGCAAAATATCTAAACTTTTACTGCATTGATTAAACAAAAATTGTAAAAAAAGCTAATTAGCAACTAAGTCTTTTAAATTTCACAATTCAAAAAGATATGTGAAGATGTATTACACAATATAACAACTTGATACAAGTTACAGAACCATGCATTTTAAGTTTTTATTGAATGCAATAATATAAACTGTTACAATAGAACTAAATTGTTCTGTATACTTTTCTTTCGAGGAAAATGAAAGTCTAATTTGCTGGCACAATGACTTTGTAATAATGTGTCTATGTCCTGCCCATATACAACTTTTTGAGAAAAATCAATCAAATTTGACCAGTGAGTGGCTGCAAAATTGATAGCAGTAATCTTTTCATTTTTTTTTTTTTTTTTTTTTTTTTTTTTTTTTTTTTTTGAGTTGTTCACTATTTCTGGAAAAAACAACACAAAAAAAAAATTATTTGAAAACACTTATTTTTTATATTTTTGCGATGTAATATTGTAACTATTGTTTGGGTAAATTAAGAAAACTAATAAAATTTAATGGATAAATATTTATTTACTTAATGGATAAAATCGTTTGAATGCCCTTTTCTCTCACATCCAATTCATCTGAGTTTATTATTTTCCGGAAGTAGTGCAAAAGCACTATATTTTGAACTTTTTTAAAACAGTAATTTGGATTTCAGTTAACTGTTTTGTTCTCTGAATCATATTAAAATATACTGTTGTTGGTTAAAAAAATATTGTCAGTTTTGATCTCAAACCAACTAACTGCATACACTTGGATGATAAATTTGGATGTTTAATTTATCATAGTGTTTGAGGATGGACACCTCTAATCCATAAACACATTAATCTTGTGGCTTATGTTAGCCATCTTCCTTGACTCAAGGGCCCAATTTTCTAAGTTAACTTCTCCACAAGAAATGCCAACAGTATACTCAAAAAGTAGCCTCTGGCCTTCACATTTAAATTATTTGTTTCTTCTGCTGTCAGATAATAATGATCGGGAGGGACACTAATTTTTTAGAATTCTACTTGAAGCAAATCTTGATAATTATTGATACAAAGTTTTCCCAAAGATTGACTGCTTGCCGAATACTAATTATTTCCTTGGCAATTAACTTAGAAATTTCACTATTTTTTAAGTGGGGATAACTGTTTTTGAGGAAATAACTAAACTGAATGACTTGTGAAGTTAGGGGTGCTGTTTCATCCAAATGACAAGGTGGACCAGCAATTTTTGTGTACCACGGGTTAAAACTGAATGTCGTGCTTTTACTGACATTCTAATCTGAAAAGTAAAATAAATAAATGGATTATAACTGAAGGAAACTGTTTTAGGCTATCTTCCAGTTTCATAAGTGTAGTTATAAGAAATAATGAAAAACTTTGTAGAATTGAATTAGATGTATTGAAGAGAGAGGACCAAACAAAATCAGAGGCATAATAATGTTTAGTTTAGACATTTTTAGCAGATTTTAGCTCCTCCTTCGATAACATGAATTTATCCATAAAGAGATTCATTCTTGCTGTAGCTGTGCCATTTTAAACGAGTTTAGTGTTTAGAGTTTGAAAAACCAGTGCTTGTGCATCTATGTTACTATGCTATTTTTAATGGTATTTTCAAGTTAAACAAAAATTTCATAAAAATTAAATTTATCAAATTTTTAGGTGAAAGTACAGAATAGTTACAATACAACCTCCTTCCCATATTAAGAATAGCTTTCTAAATAAAGTTATTTTAGCACAATAACATAGATGCACACATAACAAAAAACCTTTAAAGGAGTTTCCTTATTTACTGTATTAATCTTTGTGGGTTATCTGATTTTAAAACTATAATTTTAGAAGAAAAACACTGCTCAAAAACAATTACTCCCTAAAAATAAAAGAAATTAAAATTTGACACTAATTTTCTGCAAAGTATCTTTTATCAAGTAGAAAAACTTGAAAATTTACGTGGTTATATTTCGTAAAGAATGTGTAGAATAAAATTTATAGATTATATTTTTGTTGTTGTTTTAATATAAAACTGGAGTATGTAGGGGACTAGGATATATAAATCCCAATCCCGTTACAAAAGAATAATGAAACGAATGGAATTGAAGGAAACAAAAACTCAATTGATGGATAAGATAAACGTCATTTATTTACTGTTGAAAGAATGTTTTAGATATAACATGTGTTCATGTCCGCGCGGGTGTAACCATCGTTCGTTGCGGGACTGGTGTTATAGAAAGAAAAGGAAATGTGTGTTCATCTCAAGTTCGGGTCACTATTGTTTGTTCGCGCGTGGGAAAAGAAGTGAGTGATGTAGTGGAAAATGGGAACGTGTAGACAAAGAAAAGGATAGAGAGTTGACATCAGTTAGCAGTCAGCTACGTGAAGGTGTTCTCAGGGACCAGTTGTAGATAGAGAGAGAAAGAGTGAGAATGTGTACGTACGGTCTGTTAGCTTTTTGTCCCACATAGTAGCAAGTGGGATGAGGTACGCGCGGTCGGTCCGTAGACCGACCAGCTCGAAAGCTGGTCCTAAAAGAAAGAAGCCGCTTATGCTCTTTCTTTTATACTTGTTTCCGGTGGTCTTTTGCGCATGTGTGGATTTCCTTTGAAAGGGGAAGTAACGTTGTCCATGCGTGCGTTCGTGTGCGCGTGTGTGAGTACATGTGTGTTGTACGTTAGCGTGTGTGTATATACACGTGAATGTGAGTATATGTACGCGAACGTGAATATATGTACGTGTGTGGACGTGGGCGTGTCGCGTATGAAATGTTGACGCATTTTGTGTGAGACTAGAAAAGGTTCGCGCAAGTATTACCATATTATTAAAATAAAATACGATTATTAAAATAAAAATTTCAAATAGAATTTGATGTGAAATATTAGGTTGGTGCAAAAATAATGCTTTTGAACGTCAAAAAATGACATTATTTTTGTGTCAACCTAATAGAAAAACAAATTAAAAAAGATAAAACAAATATGTTTAAATTCACTGCAGACACTTGAAATATAATAATATATATTTTAAGCAAGTCTGTTTCGTTTTTCCTTTCAAAATAATTAAGCCTTAATCGTAATGTTTTCAAATTAAATAATAAACAAACGTTAATTTTCAATATCAATAACGAGCGTGTTTTGCGACGGTGAAATCTAAAACGTTTCCACCTCAAAAATGTTCCTGAAATGAAAAGGCGAACTTTGGTTGTTATTTAAAAAACATAATTTTGCCTTTACACATAATATTTATTTTATTAATTTATTATCCTCACTCATTTTATTTAAAAATGTAGTTTAAAAATTATTCTAAATAATGATTCCATTTTCTTAACAGTACGGATTGTTTTGATGATGGGACGTTCTTGACAATTCACCGAAAAACTTTTAATCACTTCAATTTTTCAACTTTTAAAGTCATTTCCTCAAGCAAAGATAACGATTTTGAAAAAATATTTTGTGTAGATCTTTTCTATGTCAAAAAATATTTTGTGTAGATCTTTTCTATGTCAAACCCCAACTATCATCACCATTGCCTCACTGGGGTTCCAAAATCGACCTGCCCTATTGTGGCGTGTTCTCCTCTTATGAAGGCTTCTCTTACATAGCATTCTAAGTTGACCAAATGGTCAAGACATCCACGATTTTTACGATAACCACACTGTGCATTGGTTATTAGTTTGTTTCTAAATACAAAATTAGGCGATGATTTACCATTCGCTCTAATGTTTTGCACATGCAACTTGTTAGTGAAATTAGTTGATAATTTTCAGGATCTGAAGAATTTTTTCCTGGTTTTGGTATTGGAATAATCGTTGTATGTTTCCAAGATTCTGGGAACTTCTTTTTTATCCAAATGTTATTGTAGATTTTTAGTAAAAGTTCCAATGAAATTTTTGGAAGTATTTTCAAAAAAACTATAGTGGACCTCATCTGGTCCTACAGCTGTGTTGTGTGATTTGTTTATGGAATGTTTCAATTCTCTTATTGAAAAAAGTTTATTATATTCTTCAAAGTTTTTGGAATTGAAGTTTAGCTTGTACTTTGCAATATTTTCCTTGATGGGTGTTATAGTTTTTTGAAGAAGAGTTCTCTGAAAATGTTTTGGCTAATTTGTTCGCTATCGCCTTCGTTTCTGTTATTTTGGTATTTTCAGTAAAAAGATGTTTAATTGGTATTGGGTTATGTTTTCCAAAAATTTTTTTAACCATTTCCCAAACTGTCTTTGGTTTAGTGGAAACATTGATCTTGCTGACATATTCTTGCCAGCATTCTTTTTTGGCTTTCTTTATTATTCTGTGTGACTTTGCAATTTGTATTCAATTAAGTTGCTTGTTGTTAGGTCTTTATTAAATTTTCTTAATGCTGCTTTTCATAGATTTATTGATTCTTTACATTCTTTGTTAAACCAGGGTCTATTCTTTTTTCCTGGAGCAGTGTTTTGAGGAATGCACTCTTCTTGTATTAATATTAATGTTTGTGTAAATGTTTCGATTTTATCGTCGTTGTTTTCTGTCAATTGTTCTGAGCAGAGATTCTTGAATTTTTTCTATGTTAAGAAAAACCAATTAAGTTTTGACTTTCTTTTCTTTGATTGGAACGCCGTTGTGAATGCAATATATTTCTCCGATAGCCTAGGTGACGGTTGGAAGCTGATTTGAAAGCGGAACCGGAGAGCGACCGATGACGACGGTGAAGACGAATTCGACCACTAGACGAAACCACGGGTGACGCCACGGTATCGGCTATGGGTGCATTTCAATCACGAGCCTATGCACCTGAGCTGAGCTGAGCTGCACTGGAGGGGTTACACTATGTGTTCATTGAGTTCCCGATAATCCATGATAATCCTTTTGTTTATTCTCTTGGCTGACAGCCATCAGGGGTTCAGCCCCTTTGGTGGCCCGAGCTCATCCCCTGGTTACGGAACCACCCAGCCATAATCCATCCAAATCTGGAGTTCTGCCTCGTACTGTCCCCTGAGCGGGAGGGGAATACTCCATCAACCGATTCCGCAAGGACACTGGTGGCTGGTCGCCCGACCACTTCCAGGATGCGGTCCACACATTTGTGCCTTTGTCGTATTCCGCGTGGAAGTCTGGTTCATCAAGAGTGATTGCCGTGCAGACCTGTTCCTCACGTTGGGGAAACCTCACATCACCAGTGCCTTCCACGGTGATTCCACCCAGCTGTGTAATAGTGTCCATTCCAAGGAGAAGGTTGTATTCAAGAAGCTCCCTGTCGACCACCAACGCCTTCACAGCCACCGGGTGGCATTGCCAATGCTCATATGGACAATGCTCACTCCACAACACATAGCGAGCCTCCGCCAATGGTTAATACTGGGACCTTCTGTTTTGTCCATGCGGTGCAACATTTCCTGTGTATGAGAGTTTGAGTGCATCCGGTGTCAACTAGCGCTGAGCGCCTACACCGATCAACTCGCACTGTCACTACAGGAAGCGTCTTGTTCAGTGTTACTTTGGGGAGGGTGCTGCCGAGACCTGCTCCACATCGACCTTTGGGTTGTTTCGGGCTCTAGCCAACAACTCCTCCAACCCAAGTTAATTGAGCATCGACAACGCCCGCAACAGCCGACTGGTGTCATCCAGGAGCCCAGACAAAATGGCGCATGCCAATATTCAGTCGCTTGCACCGCCAAAGGAAGCAGCAAGCTTCTTCAGGTCGACCAGCCGGCGTTCAGAGAATTGCCTCCAGGCAACAAAAAGGTCCGCATTGAATGCTCCGTACAACGCTTGTTTTATCTGCTCCATTGTCGCCTCATCCCCGAGCTGCTGGTACACGGCATAAGCCCCCTTAGTAAGCCTCAATGGGATGACCATAGCTGAATCCTTAATTTTGCACAACCGACAAACACACTCGGCCTTCTCCAGCCATTCAACAACCGAAGGACCAGCTGGGGACCCGTCAAACTCTGGTATCAGCTTCAGGTTGAATCTGTCTATGGTAAAAAATGCATGCCGAGATAGCTTGTTGTTGCAAAGAAAAAAAGAGTACACAAAACCTCAGCTCATTGCAGTGTCGTCCGTCAGTACTTTCCGTAGACTCGTTTTCACGCCCCCCCCCCCAAATCTGCTCCGGTGGCCTGTTTTTATAAAAAACAGAATCCCCCAAATGTATTTGCATATGTGCGCGAGAGCACATGAGATTCTGCGAGACTGCATTGTTATATAAGTCCACAGGCGCTATCTTGGACCCTTTTCAGCATCATAACGCTGCGTCAGCAAAGCGCACATCGAGGCCGTTTAAGAGGTAAGCCTGCGTTCCCACAATTTTCGCCACATTTCTTTGAATCTTTTTGTGGTGGTCATCTCATGATGTGAAAATGACAAATGATAATGTCCATCAGAATAATACTTCATATCCTTATTTACCATTTTTCTTAGTTGTTTTTATGATGTTTCTACTTAAAGCCATTAAAATGAAACTGAAATATGCTAATTAGTATGCTAATTAGTAGTGTTGTGCCGATGAATCGGAATCGGGAATCGGTTAAATTGGTAATTTTCGGGGAATCGGAATCGGAAAAATTTGTGTATAATTTCCGATTCCAAAATCGATTCTTTGAATATTTTTCAAAAGTTAATTTTCAATTGCTTGTACCGATTATAAATATTTATTTCTTTTAAACTATTAGTAAAACTAAACCCTATAGATCTACGTACTCGTTATAGAATGAAGTTCTCATAACAAAATCACGTAATTTCATTAAATAGTTTTTGTTTTACGCTCCCTTGACTAATTATCGCAGTTTTTTTAGGAAGATTCCGAATTTCCCAAATCGTTTTTACGGCATAAAATAAAAACTATTTGATGAAATTACGTGATTTTTTTATGAGAACTTCATTCCATAACGAGTACGTAGAATATATATTTTTTTTTATTTTTCGTTTTTTAACATAGTGTAAACTGCACAAGCACCCTTTTTTAATACGTGAAGACAGTTTAGAGCTTCATCCTAGATCTAAAAATAATTTGGTTTTTAGTGGGTTTACAAATATCGTCCAAAAGTAGAATTTCAATGAGGGGGGACTTTTAAATGTAAATATAATTTCTTTTTCAATCTGAAAAATTTCTAAATGTTTTCTCTTTATCTATTTTATCCAGACTTTGATAAATTCATTGTGAGATATTCATGTATATTTTTAACTTTTCCGAAACCCGAGAAAAATGCGACGGTGTCAGACAATGTGGCTCCAGGAAAATAAAATAAAACTATTCGTTTGAAATCTTTTCATATTAAACTCCTTGAGAAATTTGGCAAGTGGGTGTGAAAAAGTATTGTTGTTGAAACCAACGGCATCGAAGGTGTTAATTACCCCATAATACTTTCAACTCAACTTTTGAGTGAGATTGGCGGGCTTCAGCGAGGCCTCCGTGATATATATATATATATATATATATATATATATCTCACGGAGGCCTCGGCTTCAGACGGCATTGGCGCCGTCGTAGCAATCCTTAAGTATAAACATAAACAATACCGGCAGAATCAAAGAAAATCACACTGGAAGCATATTTCAAATTAAATCAAAGGCCAAGCCTTTTCACAATTTTGCCCATTCCTTGTTGGTCCCCCCGATTTATCGGAGAGGGACTATAGTTTTCAGTGGCGTTCGTTCGTTCGTCCGGATGATTCCCGGATAACCGTCCATTACTTTTTTCTGAAATTTTGCCACAAGTTGTACTCCAATACGTAGATGTGCACAACATCGAGTTTTGTTTTAAGAAAACTCTCGTTGCTCCCCCAGGGGCTGAAAAGGGGTCAAAAATGCCCAAAATGGCAAAAATGACACTTTTGGCCCCATAACTTTTTTCCCGTCCATTAGATTTTACTGAAACTTGTCCAAAATGTGAAGGCAATTGTTGCAAATGTAAATTCAGTATCGCTGACCCTGGCAAAACTCTGGTTTGCCCCCCCCCCCCCCCCGGGGAACTTTTAGGGCTAAAAACCACCCCCTTTTTAGGCTCTTTTTTTCATATTTGTCTAAAATGTGATTATGTATCTCTATTTAGTGTTTTTTTATGGTGCTGAACTCAAATTTACATAGCCGTTTGTCCATTTTTACAAGTAATCAGCTCCCCCATGGGGGCAAAAGAGGTAAAAAAATACCTCAAAATGACTCTAAATAGACAAAATTGACATATTTTTCAGAATAACTTTTCATCCATTCATTAGATTTTTCTGAAACTTGGCAAAACCATGGGCATACCTGATATACACCTGATGGAAGTATCACTGACCCTGGGAAAAATCAGAGTCACAAGCCCTGGAGGTTTTAGGGCTAATATTGGGTGTGGAGCAAAAGTTGAACTTAGTCATTTTTCTGAAAACTTTTGAAAATTTTTTTTCACTCAAAATTGTTTTTTTATCAGTTATGTATCACTTTTTTTATCACTTTATTCGATCCCCCCTCCTCACATTTGTCAATACCGATTGCCGAGTGAGGGAGCAGCAAACATACCGACAAAACCCAACACTTTTATATTCTACTTTTCATTTAATTAGCAATAATGTTTGATATTATTTTTCTGGGCAAAATATTTCTTTAATTTTAGACAATTCTTTCGCTACTTTGAAAATAAACTGCATTCTTCTAAAGGTTACCTAGCGAATTTTCGCAAAGTTTCAATTTTTGTTTTGTTTATTTTACGCATATAAAATAAGTTTAGATCTTCTTTAGTTTTACTAATAGTTTAAAAGAAAGAAATATTTATAATCGGTACAAACAATTGAAAATGAACTTTTTAAAAATATTAAAAGAATCGATTTGGGAATCGGAAATTAGGCACAAATTTTTCCGATTCCAATACCGATTCCGATACCCCCAAAATTACCGATTTATCCGATTCCCGATTCCGATTGATCGACACAACACTAATATAAAACGATTAGGAATTTAAAATAGACGGTCAGTTTCACAAATAAATATAACATAACATGAGCTGTAGTGTGTTACCAATTTTAAATTATGTGCGCTTATTGGGGATAGGGTGTCTACTTTTTAAGCGATTACACATGGTTTTACAACGTTGCAAACCGAACTTAATTTAGTGGGAAACACTTTAGTTAATATCCATAAAGAATGAGGATGGCCAGAAATGATGATCATTTTACGTTAAATTTATATTCGAAACTGATCTTACACTCTAAATTCTAAATGATCGCTTTTCTTTCCGCCAATTAAAAAAATGTTCTAACACGTAATCTATAAAAGTAATATTTCATTTTGGAATAGGGATTTAGCTGCAAGAGAAAGCACAGAAAGCTCACGCAATCTCACGTTAAAAATGGTTTTCATAATAGTAATATTATTATTTAGAAATTCGTTCGTAACAATGAGATGTGGCTTTGCTAAGTGGCGTTGTTAAATATATTGTTCTTACATCGTTTTCTTATTTTGCCTACCAATCTTCGAATATTTTCCACTATTCATGTAAGTAGCATGTTATACAGTAAATACGAACTGGTACAATATAGCTTTGTTTTAAAATCAAAATAAATGTTTTGTTGTGTTACAATTTTTAATCAATTACAAGGCAAACATTTGAGATAAAATATACGCGGACATTAACCAGGGGTTTATGTAATAATTTGAAAATTTACGAAAAAACAAACAAAAAAAATCTCTAATTAAATATGTATAAATTTTACAAGAATCGGAATCGGGAATCGGATCGGAATCGGAAATTTTGAACGGAATCGGAATCGGGAAAAATTTTGGCATCGTCCCATCACTACTAATTAGTATGTAAATCACCAAGTGAGATGGCCATCAACAGAGCAATCCAGACCTTCATGTTATGGTAACATGTTAAAAAATTTCATCATAATATCTTAAAAAGATCTGAAGATACAACTTTTTAAAGATGGGTTAGTCTGTAAATTGTCAAATTGCCTACCGTTTTCAATCACAAGCTTATATGCATTTGAATAGGACGGACTTAAGATAAAATGTTCAGTGAACCACACATTTTTTGATACTTTGAATGGTCATAACTCCAGTTCTAATGGTCCGATTTTAAAAAAACTAAAGATATTATTTCTTTGATTTTTATGCTCTTTTCAAAAATGCTTGATTGGAGTTTATTCGATCTAAAAATCAATAAATAATGGTGTGGTATTACCAATTTTAGCATCTAATTGCTTATTTGGAAGATTTAGATTTAAGAGTGACAGAATGAAAATGTATGAAAATAGAAATATTCTGAAATTCCATGTGTGTATAAAATGGCAAAAATTGCATTATTGTTTTAGTCGTTATATGAACCAGTTTAGACATTTTCTATGTATCCGAAAGGTACATATATGTACTTTTTTTAAAATTTTTTAGCTGTACATGAAATGTAAAATATTTTGAAAGGTGAGACGATAAAGAAATAAAAGGTAATGAATTTAAAGTTCTTTGAGTTTACTGATAATTCACAATGCAGGAATCCATCTCCTTTTACCATTTAAGTAAAAAAATACTTAAATGAGTTAAAGAGTTAAGGGGGGGGGAAAGGTCAAATTTATCATTCTTTGAACCTGGAAATTGTAAAGAGACTTTAAAGGAATTAACTTTGCATGTAATGCCTTCTGCTGACTCAATTCCTGGCTCATTATCAAGATCAGAAATAAGGAGCAAGATCAAAGTAAGGATTTGCTAAGTGCTAGCGCAAACAATCCTTTATGGCAGTGAATCCTTTATGGCAATAAAAGTGGAAGATAACTTTTCAACACCACTGCCTGTGGTTGTGATGATGATGGCACTAACATATTTGAAAATCTCCATTTCTTAAAGAACATCACCATTGAAGATAAGTGTTTTGTCTTTCAGCAGCAATTATTTTTGTCTTTGAGGCATTTTTCACTCCAATCTGTATTGCAACAAGTTCATTAAGATCAGATTGGACATTAGCAAATTTTTAATGAGTAGCACAACATCATTTGCATATTCTAAGACCTTGATGGCAAAGTTACGATCAAGAGTAACAACTTTAAGGCATAACCTAGTTGTAACTAAAAAGTCTTGACAAATGCCAGATCGTATTTTGAAGGGTTTTGAAACCTCACCATGCATACATATGCAGAATTGTGTTAAGCAGTAGTATGCTTTAAAAAGAAGTTTAGGCGGAATGCAATCTACTTGTATAACATCCGAGATACTGCAACAGTCAACAGCACCAAAATCAATGAAAAGAATGTCCTTTGTTGATTCAGATCTTGCCCAAATTCGACCTTGCTCTGATTGAAATTGTCTTAGAAGAATCAAAGCAAATATTTTAGCAGATAAATCAATCAAGCTGATATCACGGTAGTTGAAGCAGCATTTATTAGATGCCTTTGACTTTCATGTTGGATTTTTATTTCATATTTTTTAAACTTCAAATGTTAGCGCGAACTCATAACACCAATGTAGTTGAAATCTAGAACTATAAATCAACTATAAAATTTGTTAAAATCTTCCTTTAACTACATGTATTAATGATAGATTCAACTGTGTTCAGCATTCTAAGTATGTACAGTATTTATATAAATTGATAGCAGAGTTAATTTGTTTATACATGGTACACTAATGCACAGGAATAGAATGATTCCAATACAATTACTGATTCTGTTCTAAATTATCGATTCTAATCTATACACCTATAAAGTTGATTTTTTTTTCTCACTGGTATTGATATTAAAAACCTACTTTTTCTTACTTTTTCTATTTAAAAATTGTTAAAACAAACTTCTTAATATACTCGGTCATGGATATGCGAGCAACTACATGAAAGTTAACTAATTTGTATATTCCTTTGAAAAACGGGCATTGATTAATTATTCATTTTTCATGATTTCTTATTAGATGTTTGGTTTAATTTAACTATTAAGCTTAATTCTTTTTATGCATAGTTTCTATATTGTGTATACTTGCATTGAATTTAGGATAGAAAACAGACATATATCTATATATATATAAATAAATAAAAGTCTATATTCCAAATTCCAAGATGTTGTTCATCTTACCATTTAATTCTTTCAAATGTTAAAATGTTTCATTCTTGATAGCACCTGTTTTGTAGTACAGAAACAAACAATTATTATGTCAATTCTTAATATTTTCCGCCCAGACTCATTAACTTAAAAAAAATATGAGTATGATTACATAAATAAATAAATAAAAAAAAATCGGAAGAATAATTGCAATTGTGTTTTTTATTTATGTCATCTTTGATTTTAATGCAGAGTCATTCACGCTTTACCAACGCATTAATATAAATGACGTCATATTGTTATGATTAACACTAAAATATTTTTTTTATTTATTATAAATAGTTAACATTTATAATCTAAGATAATGTTAATAATGGTTAAATCTAGAATATGTGTATTTAAGTTTTTAGACTGTCGGCCCAAGGTGAAAATTATCACTTAATATGTAAAAGAGGTGGGAATTATTTTTTGGATAAAATGAGTATAACATTATAAGAAACCATGCAAAATTTTTCACATGCAAGATTTTTGTGCATTAATTTATAATTTGAATTTTAATCTTCAAATTAAATCCCAACTTTTGAGTTAAGTGCATACAAAAAGTAGCCAATCAGAATACATCTTTTATTTACTTGCTTATAATCAAACAATCACTAAAATGAATATGTCGGCGTCCAGCAAAAAGAAAATATGTAAACAAAGACAAAACCAATTTTCAATTTCATATTGGTAAAATAACATCTCCCATTTTCTTGTTCATTTTACTTTCTGCATTTTTCTAGATCAGGACTTGATCTATTATACTCACAAAGTCCCAGCCTTAACATTTGACCTTGACTTTGAAAAATAGCATGTACCATCTCTAGGACGGAGACCATCCTCATGTCAGGTTTGGTCATTTCAGTGGTGTGGGCTGTAGGGAGTATAAATACATAGGTTATGACCATGACTGTAACCTTAAAAAATCGTGTGCACCATCCCTAGGTGGGGGTACCATCTCATGCCAGGTTTTGTCATGATTAGTTTGGGCTGTAGAAGAGTTGTAGACACACACACACGAGCGCTACTACTTTCAGTGAGAGTGAATAGAATTGTTTTTTCATTTTAAACAGCAATATTAATAATATATATGAAAATCTCATCTCCTTCAATCACAATTTTAATAGCATGAAATAACTATAAATTATCAATCAGCAATTTTCGTAATTTCAATGCTTTTAAGTGGTTTAATTTTGATAATGCTTTTAAGGGATTTAATTTTGATAATGCTTTTAAGGGATTTAATTTTGATAATGCTTTTATGTGATTTAATTTGGATAATGCTTTTATGTAATTTAATTTGGATAATGCTTTTATGTAATTTAATTTGGATAATGCTTTTATGTGATTTAATTTGGATAATGCTTTTAAGTGATTTAATTTTGATAATGCTTTTAAGTGATTTAATTTTGATAATGCTTTTAAGTGATTTAATTTTGATAATGCTTTTAAGTGATTTAATTTTGATAATGCTTTTAAGTGATTTAATTTTGATAATGCTTTTAAGTGATTTAATTTTGATAATGCTTTTAAGTGATTTAATTTTGATAATGCTTTTAAGTGATTTAATTTTGATAAATTTGTAGATGGACACTTTCTGCACCTTGTATGATTTTTTTCAAAGTAATTATTTTAAACGAAAAGTAGAAAAAGTGAATACATTGAAAGATTTGGCAGAAAGAAAAATATTTTAGAAATTAATATTTCATGTACATATTAATGGTGTACAAATGTAGCATAAAATGATTTCATTTACAGACCATTCTAACTTTTTAAGAGAAACTAATCTTTTTACCATTAACACTAAGTGGCAAAGTCATAAAATGATATGTGATAGCCTAAAAACAGTAGAACTTCCCCAAAAAGAACATGCATAATTTATCTGACATAGTAAAAAGGAAAAAAAAAAATGGTTATCTGCTTTAAGATGTGTTACGTTCTTGTGGTGACTAGGGGTATTCACTGCAACATATATATTATGAATAAAAAAAGAGTAAAACGAAACAGAGAATGGAGTTAAAAAGAAAATAAATTTGTAAAAAGTAAATGTAACAAAAACTATTTTATACTAAACAGAATGGTCTAATGGAGATAATGAAGGTTTTTGTTCTAGCACCATAAGTTAAAAGTACTTAAATAACATTCAAAAATATATTTTCTTTGGTCAATATCTTGATATTCAGAAAAATCTATATTTACCAAGAGTACTCCATGAGGAAACACAGACTACAACACTATTAGCATCCCTTGCATGAAAATGAAAAAAAACAGACGTACCGAAAAATTAGGGACACTAATCACAAAATTGCATCGACTTGCCATCACAACAGTAAACAAGTCATGCACATTCAAATTCAAATCCTCTATCATTGCCAGATATAAAAAAAACTTTTTTTGGGGTGGCATCAGCGAAACTGAAAACAAAATTTTGTAAGCAAAAAAAAAAAAAAAAAAAAAAAAAAATTTAATTTTTAAAAATTGATGTTATAACGTCACATATGTAGCTATTTAAAACAGAAAAACATAACTGTTAGTAAATGCATGGTTTGCAAACTGCATCGAAAGCAAGGTTTTTATCTGACCTTCCCTTTACAAAACATTTCTACACAAAATAATGTACGTTTTGTTTCCAATTTTTTGTCCGAGAGATCACTCTAACAATGCCGTGTTCAATGTGAATGACAAGTTTTTAACAGACGTACGAACACATACACACAGATGTTTGAGATTTATTTAACAGAAGAAAATCTAAATATGTTTGGTCTTGACCTAATTATTACATCGAATAAATATTTCTATGTTTAAACAGACTTCTATTAATTAAGAGAATTTAGTTAGAACTAATTAGCCATTTATTTTCATTAATGAAAGATCTTTTAATTTTTTGTTACGCTTGTTTTTTTTTGTGCAGGGGACGCTATTCCACTTTAAAAGTATACTATATTATCTCCTTATCGTTTACTATAAATTACTGATTTTAATTTATTAAATGTATTTTGGGGAGGCAGTTGATGTTTATCTGGCAGACATGAAGAAGCTTGTGGTCCTGTTCGGGGGAATGTCAGACAAAGGCCTGGTGTGCGCATTTATTGCAGGATTGCCAGTTAGTGTGGAAGATCTATTCTGAGCCTCGTCCCAAGTAGACATCGCAGAAGTATAAGCGCAGGCACGGGTGATACTAAAAAGAACCCAGAGACTGTAGACCGCGCGGCAGCCATACAGCCATCACAGGGTGGATCTCAGGACCTGAGCAGAGTTACAAGCTGCTACAAGTGTGGTGGGCTCAACCATTTGGCCAGTGATTGTCTCTCGTCGCGCTCACTAACTTGAAGGTTTAGTGGGCTTCAGTGCTACAAGTGTAAAAACCAGGGACACCTGCTCATGCTTGTCTGAAAAACGGGTAACGGGAGGAAGCCACAACGCCAGTCTTCTCCCCATTTCATTCTTTTGTTAATAGTACTTCTCTGCCATAGTGGTTTCGTCTGCATTAAAAAAAACTGTAATGGATGAGACTGATCGCAATGACTTTCTTTTGGCGCAACTTTCTTTTGGCGCAACTCTGGCCTCGAGAAGCGTTGTGGAGCTTTGTCAGCATCCAACCACTAAGCTGAGCATTGCTGGTTGTCATGAGGAACCCACTTTTCATTGCAAGTCACAACCCCTTCAAGAAACGGGTGATTCTTGTGGCGTAAAAGAAAGGAAGATGACATTACATAATAGCGTTTCTTTTGGTTGTTTTTCAATTTGTAAGCCACCCATTTATCAAGTTTTTTGTCTTTGTTGTTTTCAGAACGTTACAAGATGGAAAAAAAAGCAAACTCGCATAATTTTCTTCAAGCTAGGCCGAAAAGCTGCTGAAACAGCTCGTGATATCAATGAAATGTTTGGCCCAGGAATCACTACTGAACACAGATGCACATAGCAGAACACAATGGTGGTTTAAGAAATTTCATGGCAGCAATAAGAGTCTTGAAGATGATAAGTGTAGTGTTGACTACGATCACTTAAGAGCTTTAGTTAAAACCAAGCTATGCACAACTGTTCAGGAATTTGCTTCTGAATTAGATGTAATGTCTACAACGATTTCCAACCATTTAAAAGAGATTGAAAAGACAACCACCAGAACACAAGATTTACGTTACTGGCATAAATACACTTGTTTTGCATTGCCAAAAAATCGTGTTGATTCTGATGGTGCTTATTTAAATAAATAAATTTTTGTTTGAGTTGAGATATGTTTATCTGAATTTAAAAGTTAAAAACTGCAAAAACTTTATTAATTTTATTTATTGCGGACTATTATCCTCATCTTTCCTTAGTTGTTTCACAACGTTTTGACCAACTATTCCTCTGGCTTTCGTCACCTGATGAAGGTCGGAGGAATAGTTGGCCAAAACGTGAAACAACTAAGAAAAGATGA
The DNA here is from genome assembly GCF_053919585.1 of Euprymna scolopes. NCBI lineage: Eukaryota > Metazoa > Mollusca > Cephalopoda > Sepiida > Sepiolidae > Euprymna > Euprymna scolopes. The sequence goes on from NC_136489.1 coordinate 141,091,031, forward strand.
GGATAATAGTCCGCAATAAATAAAATTAATACTCATCTGAATAATGAATTCCAATTAAATAATATAGATGCAAAAACTGTCAACTTGATACATCATTTTAAATCAAAACTAAAAATTCTGCAAGAACCTTCTTGTCAACCTTATATATATGTATACATATCTCCAAACAGCATAGCATTAATGTGGGAGTGCCTCACGAGTTGATACTCGGACTAATATGATAAAAACCCCAAGAACTTTGTCAATTCACATATATATTTTACTAGCCTGGGTGCCTGCGTCACCCAGGTGAGTGGAGGAGTGTGTTGAGCAAAAAAAAAAAAAAAAAAAAAAAAAAAAAAGTAGTAGTAGGCAGGCTCGAACATGTACTGCGAAGGAGGAAAAGAACATGAGAAAAAAAATGTGACGTCTTTGTTGTTGCATTCATTGCTAAACCGTAAGTGGCGAAGGTTTAAATTAAATAAGTCAATTGAAAAGAGGGGATGACTTTCGAAAATATTGGCGAAAAGAATGAACCCCTCATTTATGTGGCAAATCTCAATCGTGTTTTAACAGATATAACATTTTTACTGAAGAAGTAGTGTAAAATATGTGACAAAACAAATATGGTCTTAAAGTGGGGAAAAATATCCAAATATGTGAGACATAAAAATAGTCATAATTTCCTTATTTTTCATCAGATTTAAAAAAATTGAAAAGATTCTTTCTTAGATCATCAAGCTACATAAACCAATATTAAGATATTTTAAGTAATTTCATTTTTTTCATGTGTATTGCTAATTGGAAATCTTGAAATATCTAAAACGTTTTTTGTAAAATGAGCATTACTACTTTAAGTTTTTTGATATCTTTAACTTTGATGTTATTTTAGCAGTTTTGTTCATTATTTGCAACGGTATATTTTTCTTTTCTATTTCTGCTTATTTCATATTTTTACTGTTTGTGTTGTCTCCATGTAGCATATCTTTTTGATATATTTTAAACAAATTATTTATTTTCGTTCCTGTTTAACAGTTTCTAGAATCAACATGATTTCTATGGCAGTTGATACATTTAGTTTTTTGACAATTCACATTTTTTGTTTTTCACATCCATTCAGAACAGGGTTTCTTAACTTTTTTTGGTAAACGCCCCCCCCCCCATCCAACACTGATACCTACTACCACCTCCTCCTTACATACATCCTTACATAGTAATGTTAGTAGTAGTGGTAATCCATAATTAAAATGAAAATAAATAATTGAATATTCATATAATTTATTCAACAAAATTTGACACTCTCGATTAAATGGGAGCAGTAACAACTATAAATCATGTGGGTCAATTAATATATCATACCATTACTAATACAAGAATCAATAAAATAAAAATAATAATCATAGGAATGTGCAGATTGTTGATCAACAACAAATTGAAAAACACCTACTAATGTTACTAGAAGCTCCCAGTCTTTCATTGCTCCATAAAGGATCTCAGGAACTCCCTATACCTATCCATACTTTGGCCACAGCCCACCTGAAATCTTGTAACATCCCCCCTGATCCCATTGTGAAACCCTGATTTAGATAATCTACCTACATTCTAACATGTCTGATCTTGTCTCACCATCTATCTAATACTTAATCCTTATCCTCTAATAGCCTTTGCACCTTCATAAATGATGACCTTTCAAGTTAAAAAAAAAAAAAAAAAATCTTCCACATACCAGCGAACGATCTTGGTGTTCATAGTTTTGACAATTATAGCATCTTAAGGGGTTTCGGATGTATTGTTCCATTTTTTTTATATTGTATTTGATTTTTTAGTTCTTTAGGTACAATGGGTGTAAATAATTTATCTTTAAATTTTCCCATCAATTTTGATTGAAGTTATTTTCACTTCTCTCACTCTTCGACTTCTCAGCTTTCTTGTTATTCAGCAGTGTTAATTCTCTACAATACATTACCCCTTTAGTAGCAGTACCAGACCATTTTTTTCTTCACATCCACAAAACTCAAATCAAGCATTATAGAAAAGAGCATTAAAAAAGCAAAGAAATACGATCTTTAATTTTCTAAAATCAGTCCATTAGAACTGGAGTCATTTTTTTTCAAAGAATTTAAGTAATGCTTTCTAAATAATTAAAATAAAATAAAAAAATGAATACTTCATTTTTGTAAACTACGAGGAGCGTGAAATAAGTAATGCCCCTGACCCACTTCCCATAGCAGCAGTGCAACGAAACTTGGCACAGTTATTAGTCTTTCTCTACATAGGAAGCACCCAGAGTTATGCATTTCTCCCATCGTTTGATGCAGCTCTGGAGACCGTTTTTTGTAGAACACCCCAGGTTGGTCCTCCAATCATGACACGACCAGAAATCAAGGCTGCATCATCTGGGAAACGCTTTCCTTTCAAAAACAACTTCATGGCTGGGAAGAAGTGAAAGTCAGAGGGTGCAAGGTCAGGAGAGTAGGGAGGATGGGGAAGGATTTCATAACCACATGCCCGTGCTTCTGATCTGGCGACATGCGAGTTGTGGACCGAAGAGTTGTCCTGCAGGAGGAGGGTACCTTTGCTGATCTTACCCCGCCTCTTGATTTTGATAACTTTCCTTAATTTCCTCAAAAGTGAAGCATAATAGGCTCCTGTAATTGTGGTACCCTTTGCCAGGAAATCTGTCATCACTACTCCGTCTTGAAATATGCAAATCACAAGAAAAATATTAAAATACCATTTTAAAGTAAATTTTATTGTAAATCTAGTATTATAGTTTTTATTTTAATGGAAGTAGGAGAAAACCAATTACTGATTTAAAAACTGACTGCCGGATTAAGTAGCCGTGTATGCCTTATCCAATGTTGAATGGTATGTTTTTTAGTATTGCTACTTTCATGAAGGTAGGCTTTAATTTTCATATATGAAACCAATTCATTTATAATAGCATGTTTTCAGCTTTCCATTTCGATGTTCCATTTCTCAATTAATTTTACCGTGTTGGCTGTGACTTTTTGGGAAATTACTTTTTTGATTAGGAAGAGTGAAAGTGTACTTGGGAATTTTCTTAACTTATTTGAGTACTGTGAATCATGGAAATGATTCTTTATTGCTTTCATCCTCGGATTCTGTATCTCTATGCAATCCCTTGGAGTGTTTTTTTTTTACTATTTATTTTTATTTATTTTTTTTTTTTTACAAAAGAGTCACTACTTATCAAGGCCCGGAGGCCATTTTAAGATAAGGGTTAATGAGTATAAAGTAGCCAATGGAACAATATCGTAGTAATCGTTAGTGGGAATGTGGTAAATTGGATTACTTAAGGGAATGACTAATCAAGAACTTGTTTACGTTAGACTTGATCATATTGTAGCAAGGAAAGCAGGGAAACTGAAGAGAGTTCCAAAGGTGTGCATTCTATGAAAGAAACTTTGTTCATGGAATTTACATTTAGGCACAGATAAAGAATGGGGAAAATTATTGATAGTGGTTTCAGCTAGAAAAGTGTTTTTCATGAAAGTTTGGCGATTTTATCAATTTAAAAATTAGTAGACTGACTATGGATTCTATTTATCATGTTTGTCTTTTCTTTTCAAAGGGAGACAATTGGAAAGTGTAATTTTAGTAGTGTTTGCAAGATACTCTTGATTTATTTGAGCAATTTCAGCAGTGCTCTACAAGTCATATTCTCCACAAAAAAAAAAAAGATTTCATTAAGGTGTAATGCACTGGAAACATTGAAAATTACTAGATACTAAGAGCTGTGGTTTGATACAGTGTCCAGGATAAAGAAAAGTTACTTTAGTTATACAAGAAAAGGTATTCGGAATTGCCCAGAAGAAATAATAGTAATAGAAATAATAATACCCTACTAAGCCCTCTTTTCATTATTGCGATAGAGGCTCTCTCACGTGAATTTCAGATGAGCTGTCCTTGAGAGTTTCTTCATATTGACGAGCTTGTCATTATTGCCAACTCTCCAGTGAAATTTCTAAGGAAATTTCTTAGGAAATTCCATGTGGAAGGAAAAAATGAATCCTACATGTCAACATGAAAAAAAAAAAAAATTCTGTATGCATAGTTTGAATGAACAACTAATCTGGTAGGTAGCCTTGTGGAGTAAACAAAGCAATTGCTAATAACTCCATAATTCAGGATTGTACTGGCTTCATAAGCAGTGCTCTGGAATAAAGAGCAGATTGGTGGCTGATATTGAGTATGTGTATCCATGCTGTAAAAACCCTACCTCTGTCGTTGATCAAATCAACTTCCAATTGATGACGCATCGTTGGAAGTTGTCTCCACCTTTTGCTATCTTGTAGATAGAGGATGCGATTACAATTAGGACACAATTCGCATGGACAAATGTCTTTGTTGCTAGTATTTGAGGGGTGATGCTTCATGTCACCAAAACTTTAGCTGTCACTGTTGATAATACAAACAGGCTTGTGAGAAACAATGCCATGGTCAAATAGATCTGCCCTTCCAGAATTATTCACAAGTGGTGCATAACCGAGCTGAAAAACATTTTGGTATCCCCTCTTTGGAAATTATCCTGAGGTGTAGGAGATCGAGATTATTTGGTCATCTGAAGACAATCTTTGCAAACACAGCTTGAGCAGATGTATTTACATGCTTTATTGACGAGGAGAAAGAATTTGTTTTGTTATAGTTATGTATAAAAAGAAAAGGTACTCGGTATTGCTTTGGAAGAATAATACTAATAAAATATTACAATTGGAACTCAGCATATGTTAATCCTAAAGTGCTCAATATTCTATACAGCAGGTGCATTTAAATGCTGCATTGCTCAGAAGAATTACTCAGGAACCATTGTAGTAGTTGGTTGGTTGGTTGTTTTTGTTTTACGGCATATCAACCTTTTTCAGGTTATTTAATGCCGAATCTAGTTATTTTGAGGAACGATTTTTAATGGAGTATATTTGTTTTTTAAGTCAGATTCTATTTAACCCATAGTTGGGACCCTAACAGGTACTACCACTCCGGGTCAGAGTGGACCTGGGAGCAATGGCAATTAAAGGGTGGCTCCACACTCCCCAAAGCCCGCAAGCTGGGCCCTCACCATCGGATATAGTTTTAGGTCATATCCAGGACCACCATTGTAGTAAGACAGTATTACATTAAGTGGAATATCTTATGGCATAAGTACTTTATATCCAAGATAGAGCAGGTGTGTTTGCATGGCACATTGCCCAGAAGAAAGAACTTTACTGTCTTTTCTTAAACTATTGCATAAAGGAAAACATACTTGGTTAGTGGTATATATGAAATCGTTTCTGATTCTTGCCATTATCAACATAATTTATCTTCATATTATTGTGAAAGAGGATGGGCAAGAAATTAGGAATGGACCAGTACCATTTATTCTAGTTGGCATTTTCCAGGAGTAATAAATGTAAGATTACACAGTATTACATTTGGTAAGTGGTGTATAGAAAATCTCTGTATTGCAATTATCAACATCATTCCTTTTCATATTATTGTATGTGTATGTGGGGAGGGACAGAATTACCCGGGATCCAGCACGTCATTGTTTTGTTCTACTTGGCATTCTCCAGGAACAATAAATGTAAGTTCCAATAAATTATTATTTATTTTCAACACATTAAAACAAGAGTGAAATATGCTGAGTTTGAGGAGATGGGGGAGGAGGGAAATAAGAGAAAGATAGAAACAAATAGAGAGAGGAAGGAAATAGTTTTAATATAAAGATGTTCTATTTCAATTTTGTTTTTTATAACTCTTAGGCAATGCTGGGTAGGCCTACTAGTCAGAAGTAAACAGTTGTTAAAACTTTGCCGTCATTTACAATAATGATAATAAAAGACCTGCAGTTCTGAACTGATATTAACTGGTTCTTGGGATGATGAAATATTAATTTTGAGGTTGGGTTGTTACATTGAGAATTCACCCCCCCCCCTCCATCAAATTTAATATATGTAAATATAAAAATTTATCATTGTGTAATTTTTTTTTTAATTAATTTTATAAAAATAATTTACACACTCACACAGGTGATGTTCCACCGGCTGCTTGGAATGCTGCAAATTCTTCAAACTCTCCAGCAGAAGTATGTGCTGCAAAATTGAATGAGATAAAATAGAATAAAAATTAAGCAAATGAATTTTAGAACATCTCTGAAAAAGTATCCAATGCTACAAATATTAAATTTATAAAAACATTTACAAACACTCAAAAAGTCTTAGATAAGATATTCAGTAGCAAATCAATTATCTTTTCTAATGACGATCCAGTGTAAAAATAGTGCTGTATGGCCAAAATGTAGCATTTTTAAAAAATTTTAATAGTAAAAATTAAAGTTACAAACTTGTAAAATAATTTAATATAATTTTGCCGAATTAGCATGGAAATATTTATTTTAAGCAAAATAGCTAACTTTTCTGAACACAAACACACACAAAAAAAAAAAATCAAAAACAGGTAATGTCTTACATGATAGAGAAATCAACCAAAATTTCACATTTTATCAAAAATCAAATAATTATTTGATCGTATTCATTTTTTTTTTTTTTTTTTTAAAGATTTAAACACCTCATCCATTTTAATCTGCATAAAAATTTCTCATGAGCAGGAAAGGCTTACTTTTTTAAAAAATTTACTCAAAAATAATGTAATAGAAAAACAGCAATTTTTGGAGGGTCCTAAATGTAAAATATTCACCATTTATTTTGTGAAAAATTTTTTAATAAATTGTTGAATTCTGCTAATATTTTTTATCATATATACTTTACCTAATTCTAGTAAAATATGAATTCATTTTATTTAGATTAGTAAATAAAAAAACAAACAAAAAAAAAACAATCTCCAGTGTTAATTTTAACATTCAAGTATTTTCTGTAAGAATGGAATACATTTTCTTTTACTAGCAATTAGTCAAGTCAAACTAAAAGAAGCACAATTTTATCATGAAAATTTATATAAATTTTTCTTTAGTTATTTGAACTGATTATTATAGAGCTGGATAATTTTATAGAAAAAAAAAAGACATCTGGTCATGTGGTACTTATTCCAACAATACAAATTGATGATTTTTTTTTTTTTTTTTTTGCAAAATTTGTAATAAATAGTATGTTTTTAAATATTACTACACATGTCATATTAAAAAATGTGTTCATATTTGTCATGGATATAATTTATCTATTTACCTGGTTTCTACAAATAAAATATGTTCTTTTATGATAACATACATATATGATACAATCTTTATTTGACTAGCAAAATGTATTTCTTCAATAGCTGTATTCCTTAGCTATTATTTTTCATTATATTTCAAGCAAAAAGTAATATATATTATTTTGAACATTATTCTCACATTTTAGCTGATGTAACCTCAGATCTTTAGGAGTATCTGTTAGAATTCTGTAATTTTTCTGTTGAACTCAGGAATCTGTACGGAATTTCTAACAGAACCCTTTATTTAATCCACAAGGGTAGCAGACTCTTGTCCCATCAGCCATAATTAGGTAGAATTCTAAAGTAATTTGCAGTTGTATTCTTAGTATCACCTGCACTGAGAATTGAACTTTCAACCTCCAGAAGAGTGTTGTTTAGTACTTAATTTTACTTTGTACTTTATTTGTTATGCCACGGGTAAACTAAGACAAAAGATTAATTGATTGAGATTAATTTTTTTTTTCTAATAATAAAATAAAATTGTTTTTTCATAAATTTTAGGCTTTCTTTAAAGAACATTTTTGCTTTTGAATTTCTCATTGCACATTCAATACCACCACGTATTTATTTCTATCAAAAATTTTGGTTATATCTGATGATAACGTGCCATTTAAATTGTATACTTTACGTCAAAGTATGGTGCATGTGCCAACAGTGTACGATCACAAATGGCTTTGTGATAAAGCATTTTCTTAAAAAGCCTAAAACCTCATAAAAATATTAACTGATTTCTAGAAAAGGCAGGAATTTATACGAGGGTAAATTTTTTTTTACAAAGATTAATATTAATTTAAAACAGAGCAGCTATTATTTTTATCATAAAAGAACATAATATTAAAAAAAAATGGTTCTTGTATAAAATTCACCCATATAAAAAACAAAGAAAATTTTGTATGATGTATGTATCCATAACAAGATGAAATCATATTCCAAAAATTACGTAAATTGATCATATAGTTTCTAAGCATTTAATGAGATTTTGTAGGCATTATCTTGCAAGTTTGAATTATTGAATTATCTCCTTTTATTATTATTATTATTGTTTTCAAAATGGCAGGCAAGACGTCTGTTAGTCATAAAATTTTATTTTATTTAAACACTAGCGGGGGGACCCGGCGTTGCCCGGGTGTTTGTAAGCGTGTGTGGTGTTAAATAAAAAAGAACGCAGGGGTGGGGGAGGGGATGGTAGGATCGAACCCGAAGCCCTGAAGCGAAGTTTGAAAATAAAATCAGCCAGCCAGAATGAATTAGTCAATGATGTTTGAATTTATTTAAGTAAGAACCAAATTGACAGGTGCGCGTCTGGAAGTCGTCCAGCGTTACGACGACGATGTCAATGACCAGGTTTGTTTGTTATAAGCGAAGTAAAAAAAGAAAGAACATTTTAATTAAGCGGGGGGGGAAGGGATCAAAACATCGAAAAAAAACACACAAAAAAAACTAACATAAGGCAAACGAACGATGAAAACAAAAACGAACATGTGAAAAATGGCTTAAAGAAGCCTGTTTCGATATTAAAACTTAAAAAAATCGGTGGGTACCTGGGTGTTTTTGGGTGTTTGGTCGGAGATGGGTAAGCGAAGTATAAAAAAGAAAAACAGAAAAACGAACGTTACGTGAAAAATGGCTTAAATAACACTGGTTCCATATTTAAATTTAGAAAAAAAAAAAAAAAAAAAAAGACATCCCACACCACGATTCGAACCGAAAACGTTTAGATAATGAACCAACGCGCTAATCGACTGACCTAACGCGACGTACATGAAATTTGTTCAGTTTTTCAACTATTTAAAGTAAATCAGGTCATGACGTCATCTGGCGCATGCATAGAACCGGTCGTCATCACGAGAAGACCGTTTTTGTTGACCCCCCCCCCTGTTGAAAATTGTCAATTTTGGGGTGAAAAAATTAAAGTTTTGGGCCAATTTTTCGATATTTTTCGAGCAAAGGATGGGGCTTCGATATGATACCGAGTTTATGAATTTTCGTCGCATCTGTCGAAGGTTTTTAGCAGACACACAAACATACACACATACATACATTTTCGCTTTTATATATATATATATAGATAAGGACTACTTAATCAATTTACGTAATTTTTGGAAAGATGATATTTTTGTTTTATCATGGATGTGTACATTATACAGAGGTTTTTTGTTTTTTTGTTTAGTAAAATAATTTTGGACAAAAAACAATAATAATGAATTTAATTCAGCAGATTATTAGTGATTCAAATCATGGAGTTAGATTTAGTAACAAAATTAAATAAATTGTTAAACTATAATCGTTGAAATTATCATATACTATCAAGAATAAATACACACACACGGTACAACTACGTTGACACACCAGTTCTTGCCAGATCACCAAAGTTAAGCAATGTTGAACCTGGCCAGTACCAGATGGATGACTATTTGGGAAGGTAAGGCGCTGTATGTACTGCGCCAAGTTGTAGAAATTTCCAGGTTCATATCTGGGGACGCATTAATCCACTGGGGGAGATGCACCCTAGTCTTCGTTAAGACATGCATCTACGAGAAGGAAACTGATTTAAAAACCTGCGGTCTACTGTATACCCTGTCCTGTGGCAGTTATCTGCACCAATGGAGGTTAGCAGTAGTACCAAAAAGTGTGGATGGTTCTACACAGCTTTCACCACTAAACAAATCATCTGTGTGGATTTCCGAGCAACTTAGTTGTTGTGGCGGAACCTCATACGTCGAAATCGACGAGAGAGTCCATTTTTTTTTAATATATATATATTTCCTCAAAACCTTGGAGGGGAGACTAAAACTTGCTGCTATGGTTTCAAATGATCTGAAATAACAGCAAAGGGGACACTTGATTTCAAATATTTCCGATATGTTATATCTTCCCTCTTTTGGAAAGTGAGTATGATTACGAATATCTCCAGTCTCAAATAATATTTATACTGTGAAATTTACTTTATGTATGAAAACCAAAGAGGGGAGATATAACATATCAGAAATATTTGGAATCGGGTCTCCCCTTACTGTTATTTCAGATCATTTGAAAACATAGCAGCAAGTTTAAGTCATTCCTCCATCAAGGTCAGAGGTTTTGGAGAAATATCAGATATTTTGTAATTCATATGTAAAACTAGGAAAACAAATGACTATGATTGAAACATTTTATGGCTGTAAAAATGTGCCCAAAATAAGCTCCGGATGATCCCCTTACTGTGTGACCTTAAGGGCAAATGTTGCATAGCCCACAACACAATTTAGGTTATTACCTTTCCAATAAGCCTTCATTTGTTTGTTAAATTCTGATCAATATTCACTGAGATTTGGAACTTATAAAATTGTCAACAAAAGGTGATATATATATATATATAATATATATATGTATATATATATATATATATTAGCATGGGTGCCCGGCGTTGCCTGGGTGTTTTGAGGTGTATGCTGAGAAAAAGAAAAGAAAAAAAAGAAAAAAAGTCAAATATTTTAACTTTGACCCTTATTATGACCCCATAAAATTCATTGTTTAGGGCTCAAATCAATTAAGTTAGATCCATGTCCAAGGAATCTATATCTAAAATTTCAAGTGTTTAGACCCAAAATTGTAGGAGGAGTTTGGTAGAGTTCTCAAAGGTCAAATCGTTGAACTTTGACCCCTTAATCGCAAAATTTCTGCCTGAAAACCAATCACATCGATTTTCCCAAATCTCAGTACCCTGTATATCAAATTTCGAGTCTGTAGGCTTAAAATTGACAGAGTTTATTGCGTAGGGAAATGTAGACAGACACTTTCACTTTTATAGATATATAGATATACACTGGTAGCCAAATTGAATATTGAAATGCTTATACATTTGGTTCTATGGTTTCTACATGAAAATTTGCAGGCTTTTTGAAGATTATACTATTCTATGGTTAAAAGTTTACAACAATTAGTTAAGAACCTATATTTTCCAACAAATAAAATATGCCCAAATTTGCTTACATTTGTATATATAAAGTGCTAGCAAGCCTGCTTTGAGATGAATTTTGCTTGTTTTTTTTTTTTGCTTGGTTGTCTCCCCTGTGGCTTTGCCAGGCCACTAATATATATGGAATACCAATATCAATTAATTGTAGGCATTTTAAATCACACCTCCTTAGTCACTTACCTACTCCTCCCCCTTAAAGTTCTTATCAAACATGCTTCTAAAACTACCTATACTAACATCCTACAGTAATGCACTTTTTCACAAAAATCTCCACAAAATTTAATATTTGATACATCTAAAACTGCACCATTTTTGTCAGTACTACTCCTAAAAACCATTCCATATAACTACACCCATTACTCCCAAATAACTTCTTTACTCAAAATATTTATCTGTTTCCTCTTTATCTACTTTGCATATGCATGTATATCGATTTTGCTTCAAATTTTAATTTTTTTTTCTTTAATTTTTACTTTTAATAGTAATATTCAACAAAATTAAGTATGTATGTGTGTTGTTGCTCATGCCTTTAACTCTTAAATCATAGGAATTTTATCTCATTAAGTACAACTTAATCCCCCCCCCTAAAAAAAAGAACACAATTAAAAATTATCCTAAAATTTAACTTAAGTTTAATTGAAATCAATACATTTTTCTACTACATTAAAGCACTTTAATCATAACTTCATAACTGCCAACTGTATTGACTAGTTTCAACCTCTAACAATCACCAAGTACATTATAAATTTAAATAGTAAAGGATATGAACATTTAGACTTAACAACTAAATTGTAAATATTTTATTGAATCTACTCCAAGTAACTTAAATGTGTGTATACACATACACACATTTAAATCAATTATTGTTAGTACCATTTTAATTGATTTTATTTACTTTTAGAATTTTGTCTTATTTTTTAGAACTTTTTTACTTTTCACATTTTTTAAAAAAATTTATTTTAGCCATTTTTATACCATTATAAACTATTCTTGTTATTATTGCTATTTCTACACTAGTAACCAGTATAATAATTATTAAAAATTATCACTTATCATTAATATCACAGTTATTAAACTATTTTTTATTCCTCATTACCTTCTTTTATTCTTTATTTTTATCACAGGTTTCATTAATTAACTACATTTTGAGGGTTTCATTATTATTATTATTATACAACTTTTAAGGTTTTGCATAGAAATAAGTAAAGAAAGCTGTGGAGTAAAGGAGGGGGGTGGAGGCAGAGGGACGAGACAAGGGTAGAGGACTAGAAAAATGTTTTAAAATCACCAATATAATTATATATGGTTTTTCTTTTTTTTTTTCCTTTTCTCCCCTATTTTACAAATGTATGTAGGGATGATATTTGGGTAACGGGGATGCGTAAGAAGGCAATGTAAGTTGTACATTTTATGATCACAACAAATTCGAATTAATTCAAAGGCATTTTTATAACAGAATAACTTTAGATTAACTTTATACCACTTTTCACATAGATATTCCCAAAAGTTGTCAACTTGACATACCTCTGCTGATGGACCCATTACGCAGTAAAATGTTTAATGTCTTAAAGCGTTTACCATATTGGCGGCTATCACACACACACACACACACACACACACACACACACACACACATCTTTCTTACTAATCTTTTATTATTTTCATTATCTTTATCTCTGGTTTCTTAACCCCCATTCCATCTTTTTTTCTTTATTCCTATATTTAAACACAGACCATGATCCACAGCCCTGTGTTGTCTTCTTTATATACAACTAAATTGTATTCCTTATTTTTAACAACATGTGATTGAACCTCGTGATATTAATTCCCTATGACACTGAAGACCTGATATTTTCATTGCAAACTTTACTTTCGTAGAAGTTGTATTGCTTGAAGAGGTTTGTAGTTGCTAGTAACTAGCTGACCAAAACATGCTCATATAGCAGCATATCACTGCTTATGTAAAAACAGAAAGTATATTTTGCCCTACTTCGGTATTAAGCACTCTTGTATTAACCTTGTTAAACTTTGTTGGTTACTTAAACTCTGAAAATATTAACTTTGTAATATATTTGGACAATGTCAAAACATTGTTAATTCACTCTCCGCATAGCAGTAGCCGAATAGTGCAATGGTTAGAAGCTCCAACTGTCATTTGGTTGATCGGGTTTCGGTCCTGGCTTGAGGTAGTTGCTTGTCTAGCCGCACTGATGAGCTGTGAAATAGTACTATATGTGGATGACATATATATATATATATATATATATACACACACATACACAAATAAATGATAAAAGTCTATATTCCAAATTTCAAGATGTTGATCATCTTACCATCTATTTCTGAAAGTATGTTGACTTGCACAATTCAAAGATAGTCTAATAAAATGAAAAAAGATAATTACAACTTCTCTCCCAATTTTCGGATTTTGTAATCATGCCTATATGCTTTTATTTTCTTTTAAAAATTGATAAGTGCTTTTTCTTCTGAGGCGTTAAGGATGAAATAAATGCAATAATTGACATAATTGCATGAACGCTTCTATGTTATGAAACAGGTGCTGTCAAGAATTGTGCATGTCAACATACTTAAAGAAATGGTAAGATGGTCAACATCTTGAAATTTGGAAAATAGACTTTTGTCATTCATTTGTTATATGCTTTGTGGTTATATCAAGTTACATAAATTAAAGGATTGGTATAAATAAAAGTTGAAATATAATTGAATAAACATATTTCCCCATAAATATATGTATATATATAACTCAATAGGTGTATTTACTATCGAGTTTATCATATATCTGTGGTACTTCACACACCACTTTTAAAGTATTCATACATTAATAGAAACTTTGCTCTTTTAGACCTTTGGTCTTGCGGTCCTAACCTCTATCTGCAGTTATGTTCTCTTCTGACATCTTGAATATACTTTTTTCTTTTTGAAAAGGGGAGGTATTTTCTCCAGAAATTAATCAAAGTTCCATACCACCAACGGACTTTATATACACCAGACATAACAACAATTTGGTTATAAAATAATTATACAACGAGGTGAGGAATGATAGACGAGTAAACAGTTAGACATTTCTCTACTTGAACGTACCCGTCTATTTGTTTGTGTTTCTTTTCTTTACTCTCATGATTCCGGTCCTTTCCACATTGTTTTTGGCTTTTAAAATTTATATATATATATATATATATATATATATATATACACACACACACACATACAAACACACAAGCTCAAAGTCTGTTCTAAAGAAAAAAGAGAATCTACATAAAATGTAAGTGTATTCTTATGTAAAATTAAAAAATAATCGGGATAATACCAACCAAGATAGAAGTATTCCCAAATCTAATTGCATTTCTATGGAGCTAATTTTATCTGGAGTGGGTGGGGGTGTTAGCCATAATTTGAAAAGAAAACACTCATTTCCTTCCGCTCAGCATTTTCTTATTTTATGTTTCTGAAGCTTCTTTTTGGACCAGGGAGGAGAGGGTAAGCAACTAGAAATCTGGTTTTAGTAGTACTCTGGAGGTATTCTTGATTTTATTTGGGTGGTTTCAGTAATGCTTTAAATGAGAGAAATAAATGTAAGATTATTTTTCCATTTGGTAAGCGATACATAGTAATCCAAAAGTTCTCAACATCCTAAATAGAGCAAATGTGTTTAAATGTAACGTTGCTCAGTAGAAAGAACATGTCATTTGTTAACTTAGTATTGAGCTATAATACAATATCATACAGTAATGCAGTATTATATTCGATAAGTAGTATGAAATAATCCAAAGTACTCAATATCATAGACATTGTGTTTAAATTAAAATAAAAGAGTGGGGGTGAAAGAGGGCGAATGGAAACAAAAAGAGATTAAGCAAAAGGATAGGAATTAGAAACTCATATGTTTTTATGACCCTGGGCAATGCCGGATAGGCCTGCTAGTATAATAATTGTTCTATTTGAATGGATTCATACAATTCCCATTACTACAATAAATCGCATTATTGCTGTGGTGAAGAGTTGTTGAATAGCGTTTCTAGATGAATTACTAATACATTAAAGATTAGTTATATTTTAATATTGCATAAATAGGTCCAACATTTATATTATCTTTCCTTCCCTCCACACCTCGCATGCCTATGAAACGAGGAACTATTTCATCTAGAGAATCAGAGCACATAAAAACGGTTAGCTTTTTAAAAAATTTTCAAATGCAGGATTGTAATTTCATGCTAAGAAAATCCTTAATGCTTTGCATTTGAAGACCGACATATTTAACTGAAAATTGTTTGCATTTGCGATATTCTTTATTGATGCAAATATTAATTTCATCTTTATTTCCGTTTGTAATTCATATATATATATTTTTTTTTATTGTTTTATTAAATGTATAACAGATTTTAACATTGCATAAATATATTAAATGTATAACAGATTTTAACGTTGCATAAATATATTAAATGTATAACAGATTTTAACGTTGCATAAATATATTAAATGTATAACAGATTTTAACGTTGCATAAATATATTAAATGTATAACAGATTTTAACATTGCATAAATATATTAAATGTATAACAGATTTTAACGTTGCATAAATATATTAAATGTATAACAGATTTTAACGTTGCATAAATATATTAAATGTATAAAAGATTTTAACGTTGCATAAATATATTAAATGTATAAAAGATTTTAACGTTGCATAAATATATTAAATGTATAACAGATTTTAACGTTGCATAAATATATTAAATGTATAACAGATTTTAAATATATTAAATGTATAACAGATTTTAACGTTGCATAAATATATTAAATGTATAACAGATTTTAACGTTGCATAAATATATTAAATGTATAACAGATTTTAACGTTGCATAAATATATTAAATGTATAACAGATTTTAACGTTGCATAAATATATTAAATGTATAACAGATTTTAACGTTGCATAAATATATTAAATGTATAACAGATTTTAAATATATTAAATGTATAACAGATTTTAAATATATTAAATGTATAACAGATTTTAACGTTGCATAAATATATTAAATGTATAACAGATTTTAACGTTGCATAAATATATTAAATGTATAACAGATTTTAACGTTGCATAAATATATTAAATGTATAACAGATTTTAACGTTGCATAAATATATTAAATGTATAACAGATTTTAACGTTGCATAAATATATTAAATGTATAACAGATTTTAACGTTGCATAAATATATTAAATGTATAACAGATTTTAACGTTGCATAAATATATTAAATGTATAACAGATTTTAACGTTGCATAAATATATTAAATGTATAACAGATTTTAACATTGCATAAATATATTAAATGTATAACAGATTTTAACGTTGCATAAATATATTAAATGTATAACAGATTTTAACGTTGCATAAATATATTAAATGTATAACAGATTTTAACGTTGCATAAATATATTAAATGTATAACAGATTTTAACATTGCATAAATATATTAAATGTATAACAGATTTTAACATTGCATAAATATATTAAATGTATAACAGATTTTAACGTTGCATAAATATATTAAATGTATAACAGATTTTAACATTGCATAAATATGTCCAACATTTCTACTTATTTTCTATTAGTGAGAGGAGAATCTATCACCATACTTTTCCCGAAAACTGTCAATTGGACTTTTAATAAGTAGAATACTTATCATTTTTATTTATTTTTTTTTAATGAAGTGTATACATTGTGGATGCGTGATTGGTAGCTCTCGTAACTCTCGCTTATCATAATTTGTGTCTTAGTCTTCATTTATGAGTGATTTTTCTGATAAAGGGAGAAGAAAAAGCTGTATTCTAGGTCAGCAGTATTTTGTGTGAACAGTAGTCTGAGTTATTGGAAATTTTGTATTCCTGTGTCTGTCTTTGTGGCCATGTCATTAGTAAGGGTACTGGAAGTAAACGTTTTATCTGGGCTGACGTTATCCACCTAATAGTCAGGGACCTGAACCTTGGATTAACCACTAAGGACGCTGTCCTATCAGAGGGTGCAAAGTATTGCCATTTGGTGAGTGGGTTTTGGACCATGCAGTAGCTTCCGGTAGGGCTTCTCAATGCCATATTAGTGGGTAATTGTTACGGCTTTACCTTTTCATGTGCTTCAAAAAAAAAAAAAAAAAAAAAAAAGTTTCTTCATTCCCTTTTCTCTCTTACTTTTCCTCTCTGCCCTTGCTCTAACCAAGTCTGTCGACCAATACTACAAATCCCAAAAGCTCCATGAGAAGTCTCCAGAAAAAATACACAAGTAAACCCAGAACTCCAACTTCCAACGTAGACCCCCACTACCATGTTGTCTCCTTCAACATCAGGGGTCTACATTCCAACCTTCCAGATGTTGAATCCTAATTACAGGAGACTAAACCAGACCTATTATTCCTAAGCGAAACTGGCATTGGATTGACAATTACGCTAGGTGATTTTGTAATTAAAGGATACTCTTAAGTTAACATCAAAACCTGACCCCCAAGATCGCCATGGGCATGGAATATGTGCTTTCCATGTGGTTGAAACTTATCCAAAGAGATACTCAGATTTACCCTATATGTGCTTCCGGGTTGCACTTGCTTACACCACAGTGTTTATATTTGCTCTCTATCACCCCCACAATAGCGGAGTTACCCTCTGAGAAAATTGACCACATCCTGTCTGCTCATCCTTTGGCCAACATTCACATCTGTGGTGACTTCAATGCTCATAATGTGAAATGGTTAACCTACTCAAGACAGAAGATGATGGGAGGTTCTGTCATGATTTCTCCATTGCTTATGACCTCACTCAGATTGTTTAAGAACCCACCCACTGACAGTATGCAAGTCTCTTAGACCTTTTCCTCACAACTTTTTTTTTTTTTTTTTTTTTTTTACATAGGCATAACCACTTATCAAGGCCAAGAGACCACTCGAGGATAAGGGTTAAAGAGTGTACAGTAGTCAGTTGGACAATAAAGTAATCGTTAGTAATGGAAATTCGGTAAATTTGTTAACAAGTGGAACGGCTCATCAAGAACTTGTTTATGTTGGACTTGAAGATAACCATATTCTAGTCAGCTGGAAAGCAGGAAAACAGAAGACAATTCCACAGGCGTGCAGTTCTAAGAAAGAAGCTTTGTTCATGGAATCTACATTTAGGTTCAGGCAGATATAGAGTGGGGGCAATTATTAATAGTGTTTTCAGCTAGACAAGTGTTTCTTGTGAAAGTTTGGCAAGGGGGGACCATAGATTGAAGCTGTGAGATATAACTGTAAGCACATCTGCTGTAGATCTAGCAGAATGGAAACCATATTGCGTGTCACTAAGATCATTTTTGCTGAGATTGTTGATTACTTTAACAGATTCCAGCAATTTACTCATGACGCACAGGAGACTTATTGGCCTGTACTGAAAGGGGGATGAGCGATCACCTGAATTCTTAAATACAGGGCATACTGATGAGATTTTCCAGGGTGATGGGAAGCAATTCTCCTTAAGACAACGTTTAAACAGTTTTGTAAGTATGGGTGCTAGTTCTGGTTGAAGTTTTTTGAGTACTATAATTGGAATACCATCGGGGCCAGTTGCTTTACTGGAATGAAGGTTTTGATTAGCTTGGCAACATCACGTACTGATATTTGTATATCACATAGCATGTTTTCTGATACAGGAGGAAATATTGGTGGTTGGCAGCCTTGGTTGCAAAGGGTAGAATTAGCTGCAAGTTCTTGGCAAAGAGTTTGGCTTTGTCTGATGCTCAGATCCATTGATGATAGTTGGGATAGAGCACACGCTTCTGTTCAGGATTCTGTTTGCTATTTGCCAAAACTGGTGGGAACCAAGCTGCTGCTCAGCTACTTTGGACTTGACGGACTGAGCATACAACTCTCTTGCGTTCTTTATTACTTTCTTACAATGGTTACTGGCAGTCCTGAAAGCGGCTTTAGTTTCCATACATCTATTACGTTGGAAGCAGTGGAAAAAGTGATTTCTGTGTGCAATGGCAGCAGCACATTCTGGAGAGAACCATGGCTAGCTGTTAGGTTTTTGCTGGAACTTTTTCGAGGGTATGAAATTGTCTATACCTACAATTAACCATTCCGTCAAGTCTGATACTATAGAGGACACATTCTTTTTAACATGGAATGCAGAGGTAGATCCGATATAAATGTATGGAAGCTATCCCAGTCAGCCATAGTGTATCATACACTGTACGATGGAGAGGTACGTCTGAGGACTTATTACATTTCATTTTTATCTTAATTGATACAACAGAGTGGTTGGAAGATCAAAGAGGAGACAGAACAGAAACTGAACATAGTTCAGGGCAAGTTGTGAGAAAAAGGTATAGGAGACTTGCATACTGGCCGTCATTTTCGGGCACACGGGTGAGTTCGTGAACAATCTGAGTGAGGTCATAAGCAATGGAGAAATCATGATAGAACCTCCCCTCATCATTGGTTTTTGTTTGAGTGGGTCAACCATTCCACATTGTGAACATTGAAGTCTCCACATACGTGAATGTTAGCTGAAGGATAAGCAGATAGAACTTGGTCAATTTTCTCATATATGCTTTGAAAGATAGTAACTCTGCTGGTGTGTGTGTGGGGGGGGGTGCGATAGAGAATAAATAGAAATGCAGTAGTGTGAGCTAAAGCAACCCGGAAGCACATATAGGGTAAGTTAGGATCTTCTCTGTAGATGTTCCTACCACATGGAAAGCCATCTTTAATATAGGCACATATTCCATGCTCATGGCGATCTTGGGGGTCAGATTTGCCCTGAGCTATATTCATCTTCCGTTCTATCACCACTTGGATCTTTCAACCACTTGGTTGTATCAGTTAGGATAAAAACAAAATGTAATAGGTACTGTATATTGATACTCTATGGGTTACTGGGATAGTTTTCGTACATTTACTACAGATTTACCTCTGCGTTCCATATTTAAAAATAATATGTCCTCTATAGTAGAGGACCTGACAGAATGGTTTATTGTAGGTATAGACCGCTTTATACCCTCTAAAATATTCCAGCAAAAACCTAACAGCCAGCCGTGGTTCTCTCCAGAATGTGCCATTGTGCACAGAAATCACTTTTCCCATTGCTTCTAACGTAATAGATGTACTGAGACTAAAGCTGCTTTCAGGACTGCCAGCAACCACTGTAAAAGAGTAATAAAAAAAAAACATGAGAGTTGTATGCTCAGTCTGTCAAGTTCAAAGTAACTGAGCAGTGGCTTGGTTCCCACCAGTTTTGGCATATAGCAAACAGGGTCCTGAACAGAAACGTGTGCTCTATCCCAACCATAATCAATAGACCGGAGATAATCTCATCAGCATCAGATAAAGCCAGACTCTTTGCCAACATTTTTGCAGCTGATTCTACCCTATGCGACCAAGGCCGCCTGTATCAGAAAACACGCTATGCGACATACAAATATCTGTGCGTGATGTTGCCAAGCTAATCAAAAAACCTTGATTCCAGTAAACCAACTGTAGCATTACAAGCGTATGCTGTATTTTCATGGACACCGGCAATATTACATACCTAATGTGCTTCAACAAGTCATATCTTTTATTTGTTGGTCAATTTTTAAAAGAATTACATTGATGGAAAGAGAATAAAATAAGCATTCCAATGATGTTAATTTATTTTGCTTTTATGCGTTCAATATTTTTATGCTCCAAGTTAAAAATGAAAAAAAAAAAAAAACCCCCAAAAAAACAGTAAAAAATGATGGCAGCAAAAAGGGTAACTATTTTTTCAATGTTTACATTTCATACGTTATGTTTGGATACATATGCGTGGGGTTAAATTTGATTGGATATGGCTGAAATTTTATAGACTATATAAGTATAGAAGTCCATTTCTACTGGACTTTGATTTATATTTTTACGACAACACGAAGCAAAGTTATGACTGAGCAAAGTTGACAAAGAATATTTCAAAATTGATAAGATAAATCGGCATATATCATCTATTTTCATATAGATAATAGTTTCAGAAGTATTTTCATGAATAATATATAAATATTTGATAATTATTAATTGTGCAGAAATTTCTTTCAAATATTATCTTTTATAGAAATTAACATTAATTGCTAAGCGCTAATGCTAACATAATGCACTGAGCTGACTAAAGTATTCTCTTTTTCTGCTTTGTCTTATAAATCATTTTTTATTCTGAGTTTTTCAATTTTAAAAAAAATTATTTTCAAGTTTTTCAAATTTGATTTCCAAACAATACTATATTAAAATGGTTATTTATGCCATTTTTTGCGTTCGTTGTTTTTTTGTTTTTATTTTTCAGATTTTTTAAAAAAGTTTTAACATCGTTCGTTTTGCATGACATTCATTTTTTTTTGTGTTTTTTTTCCAATTTTAAGAAATTTTAACATCGTTTGCATCACGTTCGTTTGTTTTTTTTTCCAATTTTTTTAAAGTTTTAATATTGCTTTTATTTATACAATATTCAAACAGGGTTATTACTTCACTTATTCTTTTATTTTGATTTAGCCAACTGGTTAATATATAGTTGTTGCTTATCGGGATTCCTGGTATCCTGGTACTGTGAAAGTTACATTGAGGGTTTATGTAAAGTACGATTTATGGTTGCATCTCAGAAAATAGGGATATATTTTGGGCCAAATAAGAGAGGATTTACAAAATTAAAAATTGGACTGGTCCCAAAATGCATAAGTTCTGGTTGACTATGGGAATTTCCATTTTTTACAGTAATCCAAAATCTATATGAAAAATTTTCGATTTATTTCTGAGATTAATTCATATCTACTCAATTTTTTTTTTTCTTTGAGGGGAGTAGTAAATACCGGCTATGAATGCTCTTTAGGCATTCAATGGCTACACCCCAGATTAAGCTCTCCTTTAGTGAGTAAGCAGGAACATGCCTATTCTCAATAAAGCTATATTCAAATACTTAGTTTTGTTCATAAATAGACACCCACAGTATGATACCATGCGCCGGTTTAAAAAAAATTGAAATTTGTACATCTGAATTTATAATTCATGGTTTATGGTAAAGAGATACATCAAATTTGACTGCATAATCAGAAAGAACACACAATTTTACATAAGAGTGCCAAGTTTCATGAGAATAGCTTGAAAAATAAATAAATAGTGGCGAAATTACTGAATTACTTAAAATGTTGAGGTCCGTAATTTAGCCCGCTTTTTCTAAAGAAAAATGTCCACGGAAAGCATAAATTTTGGCACTTAAAATTCTCATAACTTTTGAACTACTGATGGTATTTGCATAATTCAAACGGTTTTAAGCATCTTTTACATAGCTCTTTTCATGCAAGTTGATAAAATAACAATTATCTAAGAAGAAAAAAATCAACTTGTAATGCTACCAACTGGCCCTGACAGCATTCCAATTATAGTGCTCAAAAAGCTCCAACCAGAACTAGCTCCCATCTGTTTAAGCGTTGTCTTAAGGAGAATTGCTTCCCAACACCCTGGTAAACCTCATCAGTATACCCTGTAAGAATTCTGGTGATCGGTCATCTTCCTCTCAGATCAGACCCATTAGTCTCTTGTGAATCATGAGTAAGCTGCTGAAATCCATGTTAAATAGAGAAGTAGTGAACCACCTCAGCAAAAATAATCTTCTTAGTGACATTCAATATGGTTTCCGTTCTGCTAGATTTACAGCAGATGTGTTGACTGTTATATCTCATAGAATTAGTGAACCTCTTGATGATGGCTTTCTTTCTAGGGCAATTGCTCTTGACATATCAAAGGCTTTTGATAGGGTATGGTGTAAAGGTCTACTTCATAAGATATCCAGCTATGGTATAGCTGGAAATGTTTTCTCAATTATTAAATCATTTCTGTTAGATAGATTCATAAGATTAGTAGTTGATGGGCAGAAATCAGAAGCTAACAGTATAAATGCTGGAGTCTCTCAGGGGTCCATCCTTGGCCCAACTCTCTTCCTGATCTACATCAATGATCTTCCAAATACACGATTAAACCCGGATCTGAAACTTCCAACGTAGACCCCCACTACCATGTCTCCTTCTCCAACATCAGGGGTCTACGTTCTAACCTTCCAGAGGTTGAAGCCCAATTACAGGAGACTAAACCAGACCTTTTATTTTTAACCGAAACTGGAATTGAACAGACTATTTCCCTAAATGAGTTCGTAATTAAAGGATACTCTAACTTCCAAATCTGACCCCCAAGATCGCCATGGGCATGGAATATGTGCCTATATAAAAGATGGCTTTCCATGTGGTAGGTACATCTACAGAGAAGATCCTAACTTACCCTATATGTGCTTCCGAGTAGCACTAGCTCACACTACTGCATTTATATTTACTCTCTATCGCCCCCATAAAAGCGGAGTTACTATCTTTAAAAGAGAAAATTGACCAAGTTCTATCAGCATATCCTTCAGCTAACATTCACGTATGTGGAGACTTCAATGTTCACAATGTGGAATGGTTGACCCACTCAAACAAGACTGATGATAAGGGGAGATTCTGTCATGATTTCTCCATTGCTTATGACCTCACTCAGATTGTTCACGAACCCACCCATGTGCCCGACAATGACGGCCAGTATGCAAGTCTCCTAGACCTTTTTCTCACAACTTGCCCTGAAATATGTTCAGTTTCCGTTCTGTCTCCTCTTGGATCTTCCGACCACTCTGTTGTATCAATTAAGATAAAAATTAAATGTAATAAGTCCTCAGACGTACCTCTCCATCGTACAGTACATCGATACACTATGGCTGACTGGGATAGTTTCCATACATTTATATCGGATCTTCCTATGCATTCCATGCTTAAAAAGGATGTGTCGTCTATAGTATCAGACCTGACAGAATGGTTAATTGTAGGTATAGACAATTTCATACCCTCAAAAAAGTTCCAGCAAAAACCTAACAGCCAGCCATGGTTTTCTCCAGAATGTGCTACTGCTATTGCGCACAGAAATCACTTTTTCCACTGCTTCCAACGTAATAGATGTATGGAAACTAAAGCCGCTTTCAGGACTGCCAGTAACCATTGTAAGAAAGTAATAAAGAACGCAAGAGAGTTGTATGCTCAGTCCGTCAAGTCCAAAGTAGTTGAGCAGCGGCTTAGTTACCACCAGTTTTAGCAAATAGCAAACAGAATCCTGAACAGAAGCGTGTGCTCTATCCCAACTATCATCAATGGACCTGAGTTAATCTCGTCAGCATCAGACAAAGCCAAACTCTTTGCCAAGAACTTTGCAGACAATTCTACCCTTTGCGACCAAGGCTGGCAAACCCCAATATTTCCTCCTGTATCAGACAACACACTATGTGATATACAAATATCTGTATGTGATGTTGCCAAGCTAATCAAAAACCTTGATTCCAGTAAAGCAACCGGCCCTGACGATATTCCAATTATAGTACTCAAAAAACTTCAACCAGAACTAGCACCCATACTTACAAAACTGTTTAAACGTTGTCTTAAGGAGAATTGCTTCCCATCACCCTGGAAAATCTCATCAGTATGCCCTGTATTTAAGAATTCAGGTGATCGTTCATCCCCCTCTCAGTACAGGCCAATAAGTCTCCTGTGCGTCATGAGTAAGTTACTGGAATCTGTTAAATAGAGAAGTAATCAACCATCTCAGCAAAAATAACCTTCTTAGTGACACACAATATGGTTTCCGTTCTGCTAGATCTACAACAGATATACTTACAGTTATATCTCATAGGATTAGCGAATCACTCGACAGAGGCAACCTTTCTAGGGCAATTGCTTTGATTTGATAGGGTATGGCAGAAAGGTTTACTTCACAAGATCTCCAGCTATGGTATAGCTGGAAATGTCTTCTCAATTATTAAATCATTTCTCTCTGATAGGTTCATAAGAGTAGTAGTTGATGGGCAAAAATCAGAAGCTCACAGTATAAATGCTGGAGTCTCTCGGGGGTCCATCCTGGGTCCAACTCTTTTCCTGATCTACATTAATGATCTTCCAAATCACATCCTTACATCATTCGTAGACATTTTTGATGACGACACTACCATTTATGGTAACACATCTAAGACAGTAAACGACCAAGTTCTCTCCGATTCTCTCTTCTCTGATCTTGATCACGTTGTACAATGGGGAAAGGAGTGGCTGGTTACTTTTAATGCATCTAAAACCAAACTTCTATCTTTTCATCATCAACATTCTGATCCCCATCTGGCATCAATTAAAATGAATGGCTCTCGTCTTGGGGAGGTCTCAAGTTTTGACAGGCTTCTGGGCTTGACCTTTACTCCTGATCTTAAATGGAATACGTACATTAAATCTGTTGCCAAGGCCGCTGGAAAAATGGTCGGATCCTTCTATAGATCCAGTAGATATCTCACTGCTGATGCAATTCTCTATCTATATAAGAGCCAGATACGTCCCAGGATGGAATACTGTTGCCACATCTGGGCAGGAGCTGCTAGAAAAGACTTATCCTGCCTTGATAGGGTTCAAAATAGACTTTGTGGCCTGGTGGGAGACGTCCTTTTCTCTTCGCTGCAACCTCTATCTCACAGAAGAGATGTTGCGAGTTTGTCTCTGCTTTATCGTTATTTTCATGGAAAGTGTTCGACTGAGCTTCAATCTATGGTCCCCCCCCCCCTCGCCAAATTTTCACAAGAAACACCAGACTAGCTGAAAACATTATCAATAATTTTCCACACTCTTTATCTGTGCCTAAACCTAAACATAGATTCCATGATCAAAGCTTCTTTCTTAGAACTGCACGCCTGTGGAATTGTCTTCCGTTTTCCTGCTTTCCAGCTGTCTATAATATGGTTGTCTTCAAGTCCAACGTGAACAAGTTTCTTTAACCCTTATCCTTGAGTGGCCTATCGGCCTTGATAAGTGCTCACGCCTATGTAAAAAAAACAAAACAAAAAAAAAACATCCTAAGATCATTCATTGACATTTATGCTGATGACACTACACTCTATGGCAACACATCAAAGGCCGAAAATGAAAAAGTTCTCTCTGATTCTCTGTCTTCTGATCTTGAGCAAGTGGTACAATGGGGAAAGCAGTGGCTGGTTACTTTTACTGAGCTGCTATGTTTGCATCATCATCGCTCTGATCCTCATCTGGCATCGATTGAAATGAATGGCTGCATGTTTTAACAAGCTTCTGGGCTTGACCTTTACTCTTAATCTGAAATGGAACACATACATCAAATCTGTTGCCACGGCTGCTGGGAAAATGGTAGGATCCTTCTGCCGCTCCAGTAGATACCTCACTCCTGATACAATTCTCTACCTATAGAAAAGCCAGGTACGGCCAATGATGCCACATTTGGGCAGGAGCTACTAGAAGCAGCTTATTCTGCTGAGTTCAAAATAGACTTTGTAGCTTAGTGGTGGGATGGCCCTGCAACCTCTTTCCCACAGAAGAGATCTTGCGAGCCCGTCTCTGCTTTATCATTATTTTCATGGCAAGTGTTCGTCTGAGCTTCAATCTATGGTCCCCCTCGCCAAACTTTCACGAAAAACACTCATCTAGCCAAAACTACTCTCAATAATTTCCCACACTCTTTATCTGTGCCTAAACCTAAATGTAGATTCCATGAACAGAGCTTCTTTTTTAGAACCCATGTCTGTGGAACTCTCTTCCATTTGCCTGCTTTCCAGCTGACTGCAATTTGATTGTCTTCAAGTCCAACGTAAACAAGTTCTTCATGAATCATCCTTCTACGTAATCCAATTTACAAAATTCCCACTACTTATGTATACCCATTAACCCTTATCCCCGAGTGGCCTCTGGGCCTTGATAAGTGGTAACTCCTTTGTAAAAAAAATGATAATTAGTAAAAGCTATTCACTATTGTTCAGGTAGTAACCATAGTTAATGTTACAGGGACTACTAGATGTTCACATCTAGTAAAACAGAAATGATAAAATAAGGAGAATAATCAAGATTTATCTAATAGATTAGCATATTTATCATCATCTGATTTTGGTATTTAACATGCTGCCAATCACTGTAACATATTCATGTTTTGGCAACACAAAAAAACATCTCAGACCTGGTCTCCATGTGATCTGATTCATAAGGTTAATCTTCATATGCACTCAAGTCACTTTACATTATGGCAAATCTCAAAGCAGTTTAAAAAAACTGCTTCTTAATATATATATATTTTACTATATATATATATTCTACTGGTCAGAGTTAAGAAAATATTTTTAAAAGCCTATAACTTACCAGAAAGAGGCTCAGCAAACAAAGCATTAGTTGTACTTGAAGAGGATTTGAAATCACTGAAGTCTGCAAATAAATCTCCAGAGTTTGGAACACTTGTGTCAATCAGACTGCTGGCTCCAGCATCAGCTGGGGTGGTGGTAGGAGTAGAATTTTGCTACAACAAAAAGAAAACAAACATTATAGATTGAAAATAAGACTGAAAAGAAAATTTGGAAACTTATGAATCTTATCTTAAAGAAAATAGCTCATTATCTTACGAAAGTATATAAAATAGTTAAAAAAAGAAAATTCCAATTGCTCAAACTGAATCCTTTATTTAATCTGCTGGGGTAGCTTGGTCTTGATAAACATTTCTTGCTTTTTTATTTTGTATCAGCTAATTTAACTGAACATAGTGCATATAAGCATTTGATTTTACCTGGAGTTTTTTTTTTTACACACAGGAATCACCACTTATCAAGGATCAGAGGTCACTCGAGGATAAGGGTTAACGGGTATACATTAGTCAATGTGATTACAGTGTAGTAAACATAAGTAGTGGGAATTCTGTAAATTGGATTACTTAGGGGGACGGTTCATCTAGAATTTGTTTACGTTGGACTTGAAGAAAATCAGATTGTAGTTAGCTGGAAAGCAGGCAAATGGAAGAGAGTTCCACAGACGTGCAGTTCTAAGAAAGAAGCTTTGTTCATGAAATGTACATTTAGGTTAAGGCACAGATAAAGAGTGGAAATTATTGATAGTGGTTTTAATTAGACAAGTGTTTTTCATGAAAGTTTGGCGAGGAGGGACCATAGATTGAAGCTCAGACGAGCATTTGCCATGAAAATAACGATAAAGCAGAGATGGGCTTGCAACGTCTCTTCTGTGGAAAAGAGGTTGCAGGGAAGAGAAAAGGGCATCCCCCACTAAGCTATGAAGTCTATTTTGAACTATGTCAAGGGAGGATAAGCTGCTTCTAGATGTGGCAACAGTACTCCATCATTGGCTGTACCTGCCTTTTATATAGGTAAGAGAATTGCATCAGGAGTGAGGTATTTACTGGAGCGGTAAAAGGATCCTAACATTTTTCCAACTTAGCAATAGATTTGATATTCGTGTTCTATTGCTGGTCAGGAGTAACAGTCAAACCCAGAAGCTGGTAAAAACATGGAGCCTCCCCAAGACAAGAGTCATTCATTTCAACCGATGCCAGATTGGCATCAGAGCGTAGATGGTGGAGAGATAGAAGCTTGGTTTTAGATGCATTAAAAGTAACCATCCACCTCTTTCCCCCATTGTACACCGTGCTCAGGACCAGAGGAGATAGAATCAGAGAGAACTTGGTCATTTACAGTCTTTGATGTGCTACCATAGATTGTAGTGTTGTCAGCATAAATGTCTATGAATGATGTGAGGAAGATCATTGATGTGGATCAGGAAGAGAGTTGGACTCAGGATGGACCCTTGAGGGACTCCAGCATTAATACTGAGAGCTTCTGATTTCTGCCTATCAACTACTACTCTTATGAACCTATCAGAGAGAAATGATTTAATAATTGAGAAGACATTTCCAGTTATACTATAGCTGGAGATCTTGTGAAATAGACCTTCATGCCATACTTTATCAAAGGCCTTTGATATGTCAAGAGCGACTGCCCTAGAGACGAAGTCTCTGTTGAGAAATTTGCTAATCCTATGAGATATTACTGTAAGTATGTCTGCTGTAAATCCAGCAAAACGGAAACCATATTGCACGTCACTAAGAAGATTATTTTGCTGAGATGGTTGACTACTTAACAGATTCAAGCAGCTTACTCATGATTCACAAGAGACTTATTGGTCTGTACTGAGAGGGAGATGAGCGATCATCTGAGTTCTTAAATACAGGGTATACTGATGAGATTTTCCAAGATGTTAGGAAGCATTTCTCCTTAAGACAATGCTTAAATAACTTTGTAAGTATGGGCACTAGTTCTGGTTGAAGCTTTTTGAGCACTATAATTGGAATGCCGTCAGGGCCAGTTGCTTTACTGGAATCAAGGTTTTTGATTAGCTTGGCAACATTATGTACATAGTGTGTTTTCAGATACACGATAAAATACTGGGGGTTGGTGGCCTTTGTCATAAAGGGTAGAATCTGCAAAGATCTTGGCAAAGAGTTTGGCTTTGTCTGATGCTGACGAGATTACCTCAGGTCCATTGATGATAGTTGAGATAGAGCACAAGTTTCTGTTCAGGATTCTATTTGCTATTTGCCAAAACTGATGGGACCCTAGCCGCTGCTCAGCTACTTTGGACTTGCGAACTGAGCATACAACTCTCTTGTATTCTTTATTACTTTTTTACAGAGGTTGCTAGCAGACCTAAAGGCGGCTTTAGTCTCAGAACATCTATTACGTGGGAAGCAATGGAAAAAGTGATTCCTGTGGTACAATGGCAGCAGCACATTCTGGAAAGAACCACAGCTGGCTATTAGGTTTTTGCTGGAACTTTTTTGAGGTTATGAAACAGTCTATACCTTCAATTAACCATTCTGTCAGGTCTGATATTATAGAGGACACATTATTTTTAAACATAGAATGCAGAAGTAGATCTGATATAAATGTGCGGAAGCTATCCCAGTCAGTCATTGAGTATCGATATACTGTATGATAGCGAGGTATGTCTGAGGACCTATTACATTTTGTTTTTATCTTAACTGATACAACTGAGTGGTCAGAAGAACCCAGTGGAGACAGAACAGAGGATGAACATAGCTCAGGGCAAGTTGTGAGAAAAAGGTTGCAAGCTTCATTTTATCTTGGTATTCACTGACAATTTTCAAGCCAGTTTACTCAAACTTTTTTTTTGTTTTGTTTTGACTTAT
The DNA here is from genome assembly GCF_053919585.1 of Euprymna scolopes. Taxonomy (NCBI): domain Eukaryota; kingdom Metazoa; phylum Mollusca; class Cephalopoda; order Sepiida; family Sepiolidae; genus Euprymna; species Euprymna scolopes. The sequence goes on from NC_136489.1 coordinate 141,121,281, forward strand.
ATACTCTAAAAACAAGGAATATTGTCACTGAGACATAAGGTGCTACTGGGCCATTCCAGTTCACATGTGTTACAGTTCAGACAGGTTTTCAGCGATAAAATTTATTTAAAATCTCCCTTATATTTTACTCTTTTCTTTTTAGCTTATGTATTCTTAAACCATTACTCTTTTATGTAGTACATAAAAAATCCCCATAGTTATGACCATTTTTTTAGAATAGTCTTGTTTCTAGTGTCACATGCATTACATTCAGACGGGAAGGATATTTGAAAAATTTGTAAAGAATGTATAAACTATATTCATATCTGATTTACCTCTGCACTCCATGTTTAAAAAGGAAGTGTCCTCTATAGTATCAGATCTGACCGAATGGTTAATTGTAGGCATAGACCAATTAATACCATCTAAAAAATTCCAACAAAAACCTAACAGCCAGCCATGGTTCTCCCCAGAATGTGATGCTGCTATTGCGCACAGAAATCACTTTTTCCATAGCTACCAACGTAATAGATGCACTGAGACTAAAGCTGCTTTCAGGACTGCCAGCAACCACTGTAAGAGTAATAAAAAATGCAAGAGAGCTATATGCCCAGTCTGTTAAATCCAAGGTAGCTGATCAGCGGCTTGGTTCCCACCAGTTTTGGCAAATAACAAATAGGATCCTGAACAGAAGTGTGCGTTCTATCCCAACTATTATCAATGGACCAAAGGTCATCTCGTCAGCGTCAGACAAGGCCAAACTATTTGCAAAGAACTTTGCAGCTAATTCTACCCTATGCGACGAAGGCCATCAATTCCCCATATTTCCTCCTATAACACAGAACAAGCTAGGTAACATACAAATATCTGTGCATGAGGTCACCAAGCTAATCAAGAACCTAGATTCCAGTAAAGCAACTGGCCCTGATGGCATCCCAATTATAGTGTTAAAAAAGCTTCAACCAGAACTTGCTCCCATACTTACGAAACTATTTAAGCACTGCCTTAAGGAGAAGTGCTTTCCGACTCCCTGGAAGACCTCATCAGTTTGCCCTGTATTTAAGAATTCAGGTGATAAGTCATCTCCCTCTCAGTACAGACCAATAAATCTCCTGTGTGTTATGAGTAAGTTGCTGGAATCCATATTAAATAGAGAAATAGTCAACCACCTCAGCAGGAATAACCTTCTTAGTGACACACAATATGGTTTCCGCTCTGCAAGATCTACCGCCGATGTGCTGACGGTTATATCCCACAGGATTAGTGAAACTCTTGACAAAGGCTTCCTTTCTAGGGCAATTGCTCTTGACATATCAAAGTACTTTGACAAGCTATGGAATAAGGGTCTACTTCACAAGATTTCCAGCTACGGTATAACTGGAAATGTTTTCTCAATCATTAAATCATTTCTCTCCGATAGGCTCATAAGAGTAGTGGTAGATGGACAAAAATCGGAGGCCTGCAATATAAATGCTGGAGTCCCTCAGGGGTCAATCCTGGGCCCAACTCTCTTCCTGATCTACATCAATGACCTCCCTAAACACATACTTAAATCATTCGTTGACATCTATGCTGATGACACGACCATCTACGGCAACACATCAAAGACTGTAAATGACAAAGTTCTCTCTGATTCTCTCTCCTCTGATCTCGAGCGCGTGGTTCAGTGGGGGAAGATGTGGCTGGTTACCTTTAATGCATCCAAAACCAAACTCCTATCCTTACATCATCAACGCTCTGATCCCCATCTGGCATCAATTGCGATGGATGGCTCTCGTCTGGGTGAGGCTCCGTGTTTTGACAAGCTTCTGGGTTTGACCTTTACTCCCGATCTGAAATGGAACACGTACATCAAGTCTGTTGCCAAGGTCGCTGGAAAGATGGTGGGATCCTTCTACCGCTCCAGAAGATATCTCACTACTGATGCAATTCTCTATCTATATAAAAGCCAAGTACGTCCAAGGATGGAATACTGTTGCAATATCTGGGCAGGAGCTGCTAAAAACAGCTTATCCTGTCTTGACAGAGTACAAAATAGACTTTGTGGTTTAGTGGGGGATGCCCTTTTCTCTACCCTGCAACCTCTCTCCCACAGAAGAGATGTTGCGAGCCTATCCTTCTTTATCGTTATTTCCATGGCAGGTGCTCGTCTGAACTCCAATCTCTGGTCCCCCCTCGCCAATCTTTCACGAAAAACACCCGTCTAGCTGAATCCAGTGTGAAAAATTTCCCCCACTCTATATCTGTGCCTAAATCAAAACGCGGATTCCATGAACAAAGCTTCTTTTTTAGAACTGCATGCCTGTGGAACTGTTCCGTCTGCCTGCTTCCCTCTGAACTACAACTTGGATGTCTTCAAGTCCAATGTTAACAAATTCCTAATGAACCGCCCCCTTAAGTAAACACTTCATCAAATCTCCACACTAACATGCTGTACTTGCAATAACCCTTATCCCTGAGTGGCTTCCGGGCCTTGATAAGTGGTTATCACTGTGTAAAAAAAAAAAAAAATCTGCGAATTGTGTCTTTATTTTTCTTATAAAAACAGGTTTTTCTACATTTTTAGAGAGTATTCTAATTATTACAATAGTTGTTCGATAAATTTTTATTCATTGACACCCTGAAAATTAAGGAATTTGTTGTCAGGTGTGTTACACCTTAGCGTTACGTGTGTTACCCGTGCAAAATTTCACTCATTTCCAAAGCTCCGTGAAGTCGGAAAGTAGTCAAATTTTTTCCTGAGAGAATTGGTCATTTGTTTTGGATAGCACTCCTTGTTGGAGAGGTATTTGTGTTAATTATCAATTTGAGGACAAGTTCACAATAGAGAAAAGCGATGCTGACACAGTTTTTTGGAAAGAATAGATAAAAACTGAAACTGGACATCTACGAATAGATCAAAAACAAGGGTGTGTAGGTGAATTAAAAGAAGATCTTTTCAGCAACTTTCCTTTTTTCAAAGAACATGTGAGAATAAAACAGATTCAATCTACAGCATTTGCGGAAGACAAAAAGAGGAGGGATTGCCATGTTTTACAGTGTGACTTTGCAATGGCTTACAGCTGTGAATATCAAAATGAGGTCCAAATTGTTTTGTGGTCTCTGAAATCCATTAATTTATTTACTGCTGCTTTGTATAGCAAGAACCAAATTTGCCAACCATTCCTGATAATCACAGATAGCCCAGACAAATGAAAAAATTCTGTCTTTACCAGAGTTGCGGAGTCGGAGTAAGGCGGAGGTTTTAGCTGGAGTCGGATTTCTAAAAGTACAAGGAGTTGTGAGTCGGAATTTTTTTATCCGACTGACTCCTTAAGTCCAATGAATTTTTTTTACATGGTTTACCACTTTTTTAAAATTACATTTCCTAACCAAACAAGGCACATTGCCACTTTGATGTAGGGGGCTACTATCAGGGACCTAAGTTGCAGGGGTACTATGTAGGGAGTTTAGCAGCAAGATGTCTGTTCACATTACACTTGAACTTCTGCATGTCAGTACAGTTGGGGAAGCAGGAAACTGGAAGAGAATTCCAAAGTCTAGCAGTTCTTGGGAAGAAGCTATTAGAGTAGAAGGCTTTCTTACACCTAGGGATCTCTGCTGTGTAGGGGTGGGACTTTGCTGCTTGTCGGGTTTGTCGGGGGTATTTTCATCGAGGAGGTACAAGAGCTTGTAGTTCGTCAGAGCATCCACCATTAAAATACTTGTAAAACAAGCAGAGGGATGCAACATTTCGTTGATAGGACAGGGTTGAAGCTTAGATAACAGTTCATGACCCATCAGGTTGGCGACTCTCTTTAGAACACTATCCAGGAGCAGATGCACCAGCTGAAATGGGCGAATGGTGGCTTTATAGAGGTACAGGATACTTTCAGGTGTAAGTGACTTTCAAGCACGGTAGAGAGAGAGCCAATTTTCTTCGCAGCAGCCCCGGCAATGATCTCAATGTATTTATTTCAACTCATGTTCCCTGTGAATGTTAAGCCAAGGAGTTTGAATGAAGTACTTTCAGGTAATGTATCTTTAGCCATAACTATTGGTGGTTGGTAAGGTTTCATTTAATTATTAAATGAAACAAGCTTTGTCTTGGCAGCTTTGAACATTACCATCCATTTCTGGCTCAATTCCACTACAGAGTGAAGGTCTTCTTCTAGGGTTTCCGCCATTGCCTTAGATGTGTGCTCATTAGTTTTCCCCACGTGCCTGCTAAAGAGCGTGATGTCATCAACAAATATACCCATGTCAGAGCCAAGTTTATCCAGTAAGGATTGATCTCTGAGGTACACATGCATTTATATTATATTGTTTGGATGTACGCACATCGAGGACAACCTGGATTCTTCTCTAATTTAAGAAGGATTTAATTATATTAAGCATTTGTCCAGTAATACAATAGATTTTATTTTCATGAGAAGACCATTGTGTCATACCCTGTCAAAAGTCTTAGATATATATAGGACTACTACCCTCCCCTCCCTTATTCAGTGCTTGGTATATACGTTCAGAGATTACAGTTAGAATATCTGCAGTAGAACGGGCTTGCCTAAATTCATATTGATGGTCAAACAGAAGTTTAGCAGGTGTAAGGTAGTGGACTAGAGCTTGATTAATTAAAGATTCAAATATTTTGGCAAAAAGCGGGAGGAGATTAATTGGGCAATAATTTAATGGGTCAGTTTGTTTGCCAAAGATTTTGTAAACTGGTACCACAGGAGCAATATTCCAGCTGTCAGGAAAGCAAGATTCGGTAAGACATTTTTTAAAGAGTTTAGAGAGAACTGGAGCAACCTCAGCGGAGCATTTTTTTTTTTAATAGCACACCCGACATCAGATCAGGTCCACATGCTTTTGAGGTGTCTAGGTTTTTTTATGATATCATGGACTTGAGAAGGGGTGATTTTCAGATCATCTGGTGTGGTTTCTGTCCACAGAGGAAAATCAGGGAGGAAATGATTTGCTGGGTCCAAGGTAGAGTTTAAGGGAAAATAACAGGCAAACATGTTACCTTTCTCAGTTGCTGTACAAACAACCTCATGATTGTTGGATAGTGGGAGAATTATTGATTGCCCATTATTTACTACACTATTGTAGATTTTCCAGAAATCATGAGTTCCTAATTTCTGCGCTTCAATGCATTTTCTGGTGGTTTCAGTATATTCACTCTTAGCTGTTGCTACTTCTTTCTTACAATTACTTCTATATACTTTGTCTGTTTGTACAGGACTTAAGCTAGATAAATCTACGGTATGCATGTTGCCTCTGCGCAATGGCAGTTGCACAAGTAGAGGTAAACCATTGGGGCAGTGGGGTTTGCTATAGAATTTCCGTGTAGGAACATATGCTTCAATTGCTGCTTTGAACCATTCAGTAGTCTCATTTGCACACTATTCTGCAGGAAGAAAAAAAGATATTTCCCCATGCGATTGCTAATGACATCCCAGTCAGCCTTATTTTAGTACATTGTCGTTTTGAGCAATGACTCTTCAACTTGGGGTCGAGAGATTAGAGTGATTCTATCATTATCACAGCATGATCAGCATTCCTAAGTGGGTAATCAGCAATCTGATACTACTGGTCAGTATGCAAGCCTTCTAGACCTTTTTCTCTCAACTTCCCCTCAGCTATGTTCATGTTCCATTCTATCTCTTCTGGAATCCTCCGACCACACAGTTGTATCAGTTAAGATAAAAATGAAATGTAATAAGTCTTCAGACGTACCTCTCTACCGTACTGTATATCGATACTCTATGGCTGACTGGGATAGCTTCTATACATTTATATCTGATCTACCTCTGCATTCCATGTTTAAAAAGATGTGTCCTCTATAGTATCAGACCTGACCGAATGGTTAATTGTAGGCATAGACTGATTCATACCATAAAAAATATTCCAACAAAAACCTAACAGCCAGCCATGGTTCTCCCCAGAAAGTACTGCTGCCATCGCGCACAGAAATCACTTTTTCCATAGCTACCAACATAATAGATGTACTAAGACTAAAGCTGCTTTCAGGACTGCCAGCAACCACTCTAAAAGAGTAATAAAATTGCTAGAGAGCTATATGCTCAGTCCGTTTAATCTAAAGTAGCTGAGCCTCGGCTTGGTCCCCACCAGTTTTGGCAAATAGCAAATAGGATCCTGAACAGAAGCGTGCGTTCTATCCCAACCATCATCAATGGACCTGAGATCATCTCGTCAACATCAGACAAGGTCAAAACATTTGCAAAGAACTTTACCATTAATTCTACCCTATGCGACGAAGGCCATCAACTCCCCGTATTTCCTCCTATAACAGACAACACGCTATGCAACATACAAATATCTGTGCGTGATGTCGCCAAGCTAATCAAGAACCTTGATTCTAGTAAGGCAACTGACGGCAATCCAATTATAGTGTTGAAAAAGCTTCAACTAGAATTGCCCCCATACTTACAAAACTGTTTAAGCATTGCCTTAAAGAGAAGTGCTTCCCAACACCCTGGAAAAGCTCATCAGTATGCCCTGTATTTAAGAACTCAGGTGATAAGTCCTCTCCCCCTCAGTACAGACCAATAAGTCTCCTGTGTGTCATGAGTAAGCTGCTGAAATCCATATTAAATAGAGAAGTAGTCAACCACTTCCACAAAAATAACCTTCTTAGTGACATGCAAGATGGTTTCCGTTCTGCTAGATCTACAGCAGATGTGTTAACAGTTATATCTCATAGGATTAGTGAATCTCTTGACAAAGGCTTCCTTTCTAGGGCAATTGCTCTTGACATATCAAAGGCCTTCGATAAGGTATGGCATAAAGGCTTACTTCACAAAATTTCCAGCTACGGTATAACTGGAAAAGTTTTCTCAATTATCAAATCATTTCTCTGAGAGGCTCATGAGTAGTGGTTAATGGGCAGAAATCAGAGGCCCATAGTATTAATGCTGGAGTCCCTCAAGGGTCCATTCTCGGCCCTACTCTCTTCCTGATCTACATCAATGATCTCCCAAAACACATACTTAAATCATTCGTTGACATCTATGCTGATGACACGACCATCTATGGCAACACACCAAAGGCTGTAAATGACAAAGTTCTCTCTGATTCTATCTCCTCTGATCTTGAGTATGTGGTACAGTAGGGGGAAGAGGTGACTGGTTACTTTTAATGCATCTCAAACCAAGCTTCTATCTTTACATCATCAACGCTCTGATCTAAATCTGGCAACAATTGAAATGGGTGGCTCTCGTCTTGGGGAGTCTCCATGTTTTGATAAGCTTCTGGGTTTGACCTCCTGATCTGAAATGGTTTGAGCTCCTGATCTGAAATGGAACACGTACATCAAGTCTGTTGCCAAGGTTGCTGGAAAAATGGTGGGATCCTTCTACTACTCCAGAAGATATCTTACTGCTGATGCAATTCTCTATATAAAAACCAAGTACGTGTAAGGAGGGAGTACTGCTGCCACATCTGGGCAGGAGCTGCTAAAAACAGCCTATCCTGCCTTGACAGAGTACAAAATAGACTTCGTGGCTTAGTGGGGGATGCCCTTTTCTCTTCCCTGCAACCTCTCTTCCACAGAAGAGACGTTGTGAGCCTGTCTTTGTTTTATTGTTACTTGCATGGCAAGTGCTCATCTGAGCTCCAATCTATGGTACCCCCCCTCGCCAATCTTTCATGATAAAAACTCGTCTAGCTGAAACCACTGTCAATTTCCCCACTCTTTATCTGTGCCTAAATCAAAACGAAGATTCCATGAACAAAGCTTCTTTCTTAGAAGTGCACGCCTGTGGAACTTTCTTCCGTTTGCCTGTTTCCCACCTGACTACAACTTGGATGTCTTCAAGTTCAACATAAACAAATTCCTGATGAACCGTCCCTTTAAGTAAGACACCTTATCAAATCTCAAATACTAACGATTACTACGATACTATCCCATTGATTATTGTACATGCAATAACCCTTATCCCCAAGTAGTTTCCGGACCTTGATAAGTGGTGATCACCATGGTTAAAAAAAAAAAAAGAAAAGAAAAAAGAAAACCAATTCGACTCCGCTCTTGAGGTTCGCTTTCACAAATATCCGTGGGCTTAGAGGTAATATAGATGATACAGACTCTTACCTTTTAGTAAACTCCCCGGATATCTTAGCATTAAGTGAAATAAACTTACACTCTTCAATCCCCTCCAACTACTTTAACATTACAGAATACCTCCCTCTTTACCATAAGGACTCGGATAGATGTATGCATGCGTTTAGAGTTTATATTCGTCGCACCCTCCCTTAAACTTGAGAGAAAAATCTTGAATCAGATGACCAGGCTTTTATGTGCTTTCGACTAATATTTCATCACTGCGTTAGTTACTTATATTTTCTTTGCTGTTTTTCCACAAGTCGATCATGTCTCTGATAGAATAGATGCAGAACTCTCCTTGGATAGTAATGCCCAAATACATGCACTTTGGTGATTTTAATGTCTACCATAAAAATTGGCTTGATTTCTCAGGTTATACAGATGCAGCTGGATGCTCAACTAATAGCTTCTCTATAGCCCATTCCTTCACATAGACAGTAATGTTCCCAACTGACCTACCAGATCGTGAACCTCAGCAGATTTCATTTCTAGACCTTTTCCTCACCACAGTACCTGAAGATTGTGTGACTAATACTCACAGTCCACTTGGAAATGCAGACCATCTTGTGGTATCACTTGACATCACATTTAAATCCGAACCTCAAGGTGAGGAATCATTGCTCAAAACCAAAAGGTACTACAACAGGGCTTACTGAGAAACTATTAGAGAACATATCTGAGATGCCCCATGGACCGATATCTTCTCTCTTCCTGCTGAACAGAGTGTCAATGAGACAACTGAATGGTGCAAAGCAGGAATTGAAGCACATGTTCCCACACGGAAGTATTATAGCAAGCCCCACTCACCCCCATGGTTCACTACAGATTGTGCAGCTGCTATGGCACAAAGACAGCATGCATTCTGCCAGTTTGTACATCATAAGTCAAATACAAATAGTCAAAATTCGTAAATGCTAGAAATCATTGTAAGAGAGAAATAGTGACAGCCAAAAGAAAGCATGCTGAAATAATCAGGGAATGCATAGAATCTCCAAAGATAGAGACTCGTCATTTCGGAAAAATCTATACTAGTGTAGTGAATAAAGGACAATCAGTAATTCCTCCACTGAGCAACAACCAAAAGGTATCGGAAAAGGCGGAACTGCTGTCCTGGCGATTTCCTCTAACTCCACCTTAGAGCCAACAAACACCTCCCTCCCAAATTTCCCTATGAGGACTAAAGCCACATTAGATGATGTAAAAATCACCCCTTTTCATGTCTGCGATACATGATACATCCAAGTCCTTTGACAAAGTCTGGCACAAAGGGCTGCTAATGAAAATTAAATCGTACATTATAACTGGACGTATACTAAATATAATTAGATCCATCTTAGACAATAGAAGCATATAGGTTGTCATTGATAGACATACATCCAAGCAGCATAACATTAATGCGGGAGTGTCTCAGGGGTTGATCCTTGGGCCATTATTATTCCTGATATTCAAAAACGACCTCCCTGATAATATTGTGTCGGACATGGGTATATTTGCTGATGATACCATGCTCTATAACATGCATTAAGGAAGAAAAGAGGTAAATAAATCTAAGACAATGGAAAAATCATTAGAAAATGACCTCCAGACCATAGGTGAATGAGGCCGCAAATGGATGGTAATATTTAATGCTAGGAAAACTAAGCTGATCTCCTTTAACATTTACAAGACACCTCTCAAGCCGCTTATATCGATGAAAAAAAAAAAAACACCCTACCTGAGAATTCTACCTTTAAACTCCTTTTTTGGGACTATTTTACCATATTTTATTTTGTGGGCAATATGAACTGGAACAAATACATAGAGGACATTGCACAGACTGCTGCAAAGATGGTGGGTTCCCTCTATCGAGCTAAAAGACTACTCCCACCTGAGGGTATCCCGTACCTCTACAAGGCCACCATTCACTCATGCATGGAGTGTTGTTGCCACATCTGGGCTGGTGCATCCATCTTGGATAGGTTCCAAAAAAGAGTTGTCATCTAATCTGTCCTACTTTAGCAACTAAGCTCCAGCTCTTGTCCTATCGTCACAATTTTGCATCTCTGTGCATGTTTTAATGGAATGTGTTCTGATGAACTCGTTGCACTTGTACCCCGTACATATCTCCGACAAACCCGTTCAGAAATAAGATCTCACCCTTTCACTGTTGAGGTCTCTAGATGCCAAAAAGCTTTCTATTCTACTAGTTTCTTCCCTTGAACAGCTAGACTTTGGAATTCCCTTCCTGCTACCTGCTTTCCTGGTCGTACTCATATGCAGAAGTTTAAATGTAACATAAACCGACATCTTGCTAATCTTTCCTAGACATGGTCTCAAAAAGTAGCCTTTTTCGTCCAAGTGTTGATATGCTTTGTTAGGAGTTAACATTAAATAAATAAATAGAGCTGGTAGAGTGTATATGTGAGTATATTTATCATACAAGTGAATGTTAGACATAAAAAATGATATACATGAAAAGTAATTATAAAATGCTGAGTAGGGGTGGGAGGCTGGTATATGGATCTGCAGAATAGATTTCCACATAGGGGTCAAGGAGTCGGGAGTCGGAGTCAGCATTTTAGGAATTCAAGGAGTCGGACTTTCACCATCCGACTCTGCAATCCTGGTCTTTCCCTTTATAAATGCTTTGACAGACTACATTCAATTTGAAAAAGGGGACATGCTCATAATTTACTCAGATGGGCCATCATCAGAATTCAAAAATAGATACATTGGCAAACTGGTATGTATGTTATCAAAAAAATTCAAATGCAAAGTTTCCTTGAAATATTTTGCTACATCACATGGAAATGGTGTTCAGTGAAATCTCTAGTGAGAAAAAGAGAGATGAGTCAAGGTAAAAATGCTACAATCATACAAAATTCTGCTGATTTTTACAAAGTAGCAAAAGATGATATGAAGGAAGTAACTGTTGTTCATATAAGTGAAGAAAAAATTTCAGAGATGATAAAAGAAAAAAATCCCTGGGAAAATGTTAAAGATGCCTCAGGCATCAGTAAGATGCATGTTATTAGTTGTTGTGATCGTTTGACTCTAGAAATGTTTAAGACAAATTTAAGTAACGATCCATCATCAACTATTGTATAGAGTAGAAAGTTTCTGGTATCTGGACGCTTCTAAAGTGAAAGGGTGGAGTTTTGCTTCTTAAAACATTTTATATAACATTGATTCTGAAAGAGGTGTAATGCAACAACCAACATGCCTCACTGTCAAGTTTTTAATTTAAAAAAAAATTGTTATCTTGTTATTTCTTGGTTTAGGGCATTCATTACTGCAACACTTTTGTAGGATAAAACCAAGCTTCTATCTTTACATAATCAACGCTCTGATCCTCATTTGGTATCAATTGAAATGAATGGCTCTCGTCTAGGGTGAGGCTCCATGTTTTGACAAGCTTCTGGGATTGACCTTTACTCCTGATCTGAAATGGACCATGTACATCAAATCCGTTGCTAAGATCATTGGAAAAATGGTGGGATCTTTCTATCGATCCAGTATATATCTCACTTCTGATGCAATTCTCTACCTATATAAGAGCCAGGTACACCCAAGGATAGAGTATTGTTGCCACATCTTGGCAGGAGCTGCTAGAAAGACCTTATCCTGCCTTGACAGAATTCAAAATAGACTTTGTAGCCTATTAGGGGATCCCCTTTTCTCTTCCCTGCAACCTCTTCCTCACAGAAGAGATGTTGCAGCCTGTCTCTGCTTTATCGTTATTTTCATGGCAAGTGCTCGTTTGAGCTCTAATCTATCGTACCCCCTCGCCAAACCTTCACGAGAAACATTCGTCTGGCTGGAAACACTATCAACAAGGTTCTTTCTTAGAAATGCACACCTGTAAAACTCTTCCATTTGCCTGCTTTCCAGCTGATTACAATATGGTCATCTTCAAGTCCAATGTAAACAAGTTCTTGACTTGACAAGTTCCCCTTAAGTAATCCAATTTACCAAATTTACACTTCTAACGATTACTATATTGTCCCTTTGACACTCTCAAACCATAGCCTCGAGTAGTCTCTGGCCCTTGAAAAGTGGCGATTCCTTTAAAAAAAAAAAAAAAAAAAAAAAAAAACTACAAACAATGTTGAATCTTAACTACAATTTTTTATCTCCTTGCTGGTTAGTTATGACTACAAACACAGAATGGAGGAACATTTACAACAATAGTTTTATTTTTCATACAAAATATCATTCAATTGATGAATTTAATATGCCTTGTATACGATACTTACTTTGGGCAAAAGTTGGTAACAGTTCAAAAATAAATCATGCATTCACATTTTCAGTCACTTCATTATGATTACATTTCTCAAAATATGTACTCTTTCATATTCCTAACTTACATACATATTCTCTATAGCATCAAAACTGCTAGCTGTCTGTTAATGCATCACAAAGCAAGCATATTCAAGTAAGGCTTTCTTATTTCCATAAGAATTTTTAAATTTGCATATAATTTTTACTACTTCTATAGAATTTATCCTTAATTACTGATAACTTATATTAATTTATTTTTTATTTCAGACTATTATTCTCATCTTTATTAGTTGTTTTCATCTTTATTGGTTGTTGTTTTTCAAATAAAAATAAATTAATATATATAATGCTCATCTCAAAAATGAATTCCAGTTAAGGAATAATATATATAACATAACTTATGTTTCCTTTTGTTAAACTTATGTAGAAGCACAAAAAAAAAAAAATCTAAACTTATTGAGCTCACACTAACACCTAAAATATTTTAGGAATTTTTTCATAGCTAGAAGAGGGTTCCAATTAATAATTTGTTTTCAACTTTGCCTCAGTTTAGAGGGATTTCTGTCTTCATTTGGTAACCTGCATTAAAGAAAAATATGCCCACGTTTTTCCATTTTTCATTAAGATTTTATAACATACTAGCAAAACCTGTCTGCCGGCATTGCCCCCTACCAAAAAAAAAAAAAAAAAAAAAAAAAAAAAAAAAAAAAAAAAAAAAAAAAAAAAAAAAAAAAAAAGGAAAATAAATGAATAAAATAAGATAAAAACTTAGAAATAGGTTGAATACTCGGTTGGGCAAGTTTTATGAAAGCTTGCAAAATCTGCATAGTAATTCTTATAGAATGAGAAAATGTAAAAATCACAAGAAAATTGGGAAGCCCAAGTAAAAATAGCGAATAAAAAAAGTAGAAAAAGCACGAATCAGAATATTTGGTTCTTCATTCTAATAGCAAAATATGACTGTCAAAAAAATTGAGTTTTCATTAAAAAGCAATAGAAACTACTTTTCTTTTCTTTTTTGAACAAAGGGATCACCACTTATCAAGGCCCAGAGGCCACTCGAGGATAAGGATTACTGAGTGTACAGTAGTCAAAGAGATAATTTCTTAGTAATCGTTAGTAGTAGAAAGTAGTAGGTAAATTGGATTATTTAATGGGACAGTTTATCAAGAATTTCTTTATATTTGACTTGAAGATGATCAAAACAGACTAACAGAAAAGAGTTCCACAGGGGTGCAGTTCTGAGAATGAAGCTTTGTTCATAGGATCTACATTTTGGTTTAGGCACAGATAAAGAGTGGGGAAAATTATTGACAGTAGTTTCAACTAGACGGGTGTTTCTCGTAAAAGATTGGCGAGGGGGGGGACATAGATTGGAGCTCAGATGAGCACTTACCATGGAAATAACGATAAAGTAGAGAAATGCTTGCAATGTCTCCTCTGTGGGAAAGCGTTTGCAGAGAAGAGAAAAGAACATCTCCCACTAAAACTCTGTCAAGGCAGGATAAGCTGCTTCTAGCAGCTCCTGCCCAGATATGGCAACAGTACTCCATAATTGGATATACTTGGCTCTTATATAGATACAGAATTACATCAGTTTATATCAATTTCAATTAAAGCAATGTTACTGCTTAATTCTCAGGTCACAAATCTATATATATATAAAAGTGAACGTGCCTGTGTGTGTGTCTATGTACATTTCCCTACGCAATAACTGTCAATTTTTAGTCTACAGACTTGAAATTTGATATACAGGATACTGAGATTTGGGAAAATCGATGTGATCGGTTTTTGGCCAGAAATTTGGTGATTAAGGGGTCAAAGTTCAACGATTTGACCTTTGAGAACTCTACCAAACTCCTCCGACAATTTGGGGTCTACACACTTGAAATTTTAGATATAGGTTCCTTGGACATGGATCTAACTTAATAACTTGATTTGAGCCCAAAACAATAAATTTTAAGGGGTCATAATAGGGGTCAAAGTTGTAAAAAATTTACCACTGCGGTCTTTTCCAAATTACTCAAATACTTTCTGGTCTAAACATTTGAAATCTTACATAAAGCGTATTCAGAGATAGAGCAAGCTTTTTAATCAGTTTGGGTCGAAAATTTTTAGTTACCAATATATGAATGTATGTATTTAGGCCTTAAACTTTCAATAGAGGCGACGGATTTTACCAAGATCAGTATCATTTTAAAGTTTGGTTACTTTTAAGATGCTAGCTCTGAGCTATATTCAAGTTGACTTCCAAGCATTTGGTGGAGTTTCTTATGAAATTAAAATCATAAGCTTTCTATGCTTTTAGAGGACATTAAATTTTGATATATCTACCCTTATTGTACTGCATTAAAATAACATTATTTAGAAAGATTCCTAATGTGGACAAAGCCATTCTTAACATTGGGAGGTGATGGTTTTTGTAACTAATCTAGATATTAACCTAACAAAAAAAAAAAATACGGTAAAATTTTAACGTAACTTGAAAATATTATTGTAAAAATAGTGCAGTCCAATACGTACATAAGCACCTAATTTCTGTTAAAAAACACTTGCAAAATACATGGTATGGTTTCCATTTATGAAATTAAACTTTGGTATATCCACACTTATTGTACCGTGCTGAAACAATAACATTGTTATTTAGGAAGACATTCTTTAAATGGGGATGGAAGGGTGAAGCAATTAATAAGATGTGGAGGGGAGGGTGTTTTGTAACTAAACTGTACTCTCACCTAACAGAAAAAATAGCGTAAAACTTTAACTTGAAAAAATAGCATGATTCAAAATGTACATAAAAAATACACTGCATGGTTTTCCTAGTGTTTAGATAGAGTACCATTCCCCCAAAAGGATTCTTCTATTTAATAGGCGATCACATGGTGGAAAAGAAACAATTATTTAAGAGTTCAGATCAGAAGAGTAGTCTTTTTATACAAAACCCAATTTTAAGAAAAGGCAAATACAACATATCAAGGACAAACTGCTTCAGAAAATATTTTCAGTAACAAGTAATTTCATATCTAATCATTTTTCTTAATTTGTTGATATGTTGTGAATTTCAACCTGACAAAGACCATAGGGTTTAATTGAAATTCAGTATTGGAGTTTTTAATTCTGCTACTATTCCAGAGCAGAAGTAAATGTTATTTACTTAGCATTGCACATCTGTCAATAATATTAATAGTAATAGATGATAATGGACACGCACACAGAATCTATCACGTTGTTTCATTGTCTTTTTGTTGCTGTTTCCCTTTTAGTAAATGGTATTGGAACATACAAAAGATGTTGTGCCTCTTTATCTCTCTGTTTCTCTCTCTAGTGTAAGCGATATTGGTAATCTTACTGTAAAAATCATTGTGTTAAGAACTGATATAAGTGTTTTTGAGTTCATACTAACATGACCTGCATAATATAATGTAAGAGATATCTAATGCCATTGATTTTCTGCTTTAATAGAAAGTGACAGCTATATTTAATGGATTGAGGAAGTATTATCACTGTTTGTTAAATGATGAATATTGAACGACAATGTTCAGCCAATCAAATTGTCAGTATTAGCAGATTAGCAGCCAATGAAATTGTCAATATTAGCAGATTAGCAGCCAATCAAATTGTCAGTATTAGCAGATTAGCAGCCAATCAAATTGTCAGTATTAGCAGATTAGCAGCCAATCAAATTGTCAGTATTAGCAATGTGTGCGTTTGGATTCTTAATCCGGCAGGGGGATGTGATGCGTCTAGTGTGTTAGGTATAAGTTAGTGTTAAGTTCATGCTTGCATGCCTTCTCACTTCCAGCTAATACTGTGGTGAAAAGGGAGCAGCTATGCATAAGTCTTCCCTGCCAGTACATAGCTTCTCCATCATCAAGACTCCTACAGTGCCTCCATGTTGGCCACACACGGTAACTGGGTGTCTTGTAGCCCCAGGCTAAACTTGTAGGAGATCTCAGAGTAGTAGGGGACCCCATAGGTAGTGCGTTATGGCCCTCTGATGTGTGGACTTGGCCTGGCACACTACCAACCCCTACCCCACTGTCTTGTGGGTGCCCTTGGTTGGGTGAAGACTAGGGGAACCAACCCCAAAATCAAACACCACTGCCTTGTGGGCCTTATCACAGCAAAAGGCTAAGAGATTGGAACTCTGCCTTCAAATCCTACTGCTGCCTTGCAGTTTTCCTTAAAAGGCTATGGAATCTCATCCAGAAGGAAAAGGCGTAGTAGCGGACACGATAGGGCGACTGTTTACCTCACTGAGATTACTTTCAGCCAAAAGCTGCGGCCTCCTCTGCTGCCAGTCGTCGTGGGTTCACTCCACTGGACATGAGCATTGGAGGTTCAGAGGGTGTCTATCTGATGTGCAACAGATACTGCACCTAAACTGCACAAGCAAGTTTGGAGCCAAGGTAGAAATTCCTGTGGTGATGGAGTAAGACTACGCCAAACCGAGGGATAAAGCACTGAGGCCCCCAACTAGTCATCATCAAGATTGATGGACTGCATGATGCTGATTAGCAGATATGAAGCAGAGAGCTATCAGTAGCTAGTGAGGTAATGGGCTTGATGTGATTGTTGGAAGCACATACCGGTGAAATGAAATAATCACGGTAAAGCATGAGAAGCATCATCATCTATATATATAAAAGGCAAAAATCGGTGTGTATGTATGTATGTATGTATGTATGTATGTATGTTTGTTTGTAACGCTAAAACTTTTGAAAGACGGAACCAGAGTTGACAAATTTGGTATCATATTGCACCTTGATCACCCGGATGACAAATATCGAAATTTCACGTCAAACGGACCAGTAGAAAGGGGTCAACTGATCGTTTTTCTCCTAGGGGGGCCCCCCAAAAAACCTGTCATTTTAACGTTATTCAATACGTGTCACGTGACGTGACGTCAGCTCAAACTTTTGACAGACACAACCAAAGTTGACAAATTATGTATCATATTGAACCTTGATCACCCGCATGACAAATATCGAAATTCCACACCAAACGGACCATTAAAAGGGGGTGAACTGATCATTTCTCTCCTAGGGGGGCCCCCCAAAAAACCTGTCATTTTAATGTTAATATTACATAATCCAAAAACGCTTAGTCATGTCACGTGACGTGACGTCAACATCCAGTAATGGCGAACAAATGTAAACAAACACTTTGTTTTACCGATACTTTTGTAATTTCTCTTCTGCTTTGTTCTAGAGATTATTAAACTCCATGACAATGTCTCCAACGTATTTAACTGGTTAAAAATAGTATTTATACAAGAGTTTTAACGAAAAATATCAGGAAAAAATGTACAGGAATAAAAAAAAATTCAGCTTTCAAAATATTCGTCGATAAAAAAACCGATCTTTATATTTACGCTAGCCATTTTGTATATTACCACGTGACCTGCTATCTCTTAAACTGGAGGGGGGGGATCCACTTGAATCCAACAAAACCAGTAATTTTTTTTTTCTATTATATATACATCATTTTCTATAAAATTAAGTGTAGACTTTATAATTAAAACAAAAAATGTTATTCATACTAAAAAAAAAAAACGCTTAGTCATGTCACGTGACGTGACGTCAACATCCACTAATGGCGAACAATTGTACCTATTTACTATGCCTCCCCACGGGACAGAGTTAGACACCAGGGTCGTTTTTTAACGTGGAGAAAAGGTACAAAAATAAAAATTGTCTCAGTCGTGGAGGATTTCTCCTCCACCGAAAGAGAACAAGAAATAGAAGTGCAGCATATCATAAGTTACTTAAAACGTGATTAGTTAAAGTTCAGAATAAAATCACGCTTTCTCTTAACGGTTAATTTAAAAAAAAAAATCTTCTGAACGCTATTAAAAGTTAAATTCTTCACTAGTTTGGAGACGGAATGCGTTGTTGTGATAAGTGATTTTCTCTATTAATTCGCACTTTTTATTTTAAGATTCAAATATTAATAACATTTTATTTCAGTATTTAATTTATGTATTTCTGTTGTATTAAATGCTAGCTTTAATTTTTTTTTTTTTTTCTCGTCCATAAATGTTTATCTACCAAGTTGATCTTAAATATTGTATAATCAATCCATTATATTATCATTTTCAGTCCCCCACCCCTAATTTCTGGCTCCCATCTTATCTCGCAATTACTTATAACGTCACCAACGAACTTCGGAAGAACCCCCCCCCCCCATCCGATTTTGTTTTATATCATAAGTTACTTAAAACGTGATTAGTTAAAGTTCAGAATAAAATCACGCTTTCTCTTAACGGTTAATTTAAAAAAAAAATCTTCTGAACGCTATTAAAAGTTAAATTCTTCACTAGTTTGGAGACGGAATGCGTTGTTGTGATAAGTGATTTTCTCTATTAATTCGCACTTTTTATTTTAAGATTCAAATATTAATAACATTTTATTTCAGTATTTAATTTATGTATTTCTGTTGTATTAAATGCTAGCTTTAATTTTTTTTTTTTTTTTTTTTTTTTCGCGTCCATAAATGTTTATCTACCAAGTTGATCTTAAATATTGTATAATGAATCCATTATATTATCATTTTCAGTCCCCCACCCCTAATTTCTGGCTCCCATCTTATCTCGCAATTACTTATAACGTCACCAACGAACTTCGGAAGAACCCCCCCCCCATCCGATTTTGTTTTATATCATAAGTTACTTAAAACGTGATTAGTTAAAGTTCAGAATAAAATCACGCTTTCTCTTAACGGTTAATTTAAAAAAAAAATCTTCTGAACGCTATTAAAAGTTAAATTCTTCACTAGTTTGGAGACGGAATGCGTTGTTGTGATAAGTGATTTTCTCTATTAATTCGCACTTTTTATTTTAAGATTCAAATATTAATAACATTTTATTTCAGTATTTAAATTTATGTATTTCTGTTGTATTAAATGCTAGCTTTAATTTTTTTTTTTTTTTTTTTTTTTTTTTTCTCGTCCATAAATGTTTATCTACCAAGTTGATCTTAAATATTGTATAATCAATCCATTATATTATCATTTTCAGTCCCCCACCCCTAATTTCTGGCTCCCATCTTATCTCGCAATTACTTATAACGTCACCAACGAACTTCGGAAGAACCCCCCCCCATCCGATTTTGTTTTATATCATAAGTTACTTAAAACGTGATTAGTTAAAGTTCAGAATAAAATCACGCTTTCTCTTAACGGTTAATTTAAAAAAAAAATCTTCTGAACGCTATTAAAAGTTAAATTCTTCACTAGTTTGGAGACGGAATGCGTTGTTGTGATAAGTGATTTTCTCTATTAATTCGCACTTTTTATTTTAAGATTCAAATATTAATAACATTTTATTTCAGTATTTAATTTATGTATTTCTGTTGTATTAAATGCTAGCTTTAATTTTTTTTTTTTTTTTTTTTCTCGTCCATAAATGTTTATCTACCAAGTTGATCTTAAATATTGTATAATCAATCCATTATATTATCATTTTCAGTCCCCCACCCCTAATTTCTGGCTCCCATCTTATCTCGCAATTACTTATAACGTCACCAACGAACTTCGGAAGAACCCCCCCCCCCATCCGATTTTGTTTTATATCATAAGTTACTTAAAACGTGATTAGTTAAAGTTCAGAATAAAATCACGCTTTCTCTTAACGGTTAATTTAAAAAAAAAAATCTTCTGAACGCTATTAAAAGTTAAATTCTTCACTAGTTTGGAGACGAAATGCGTTGTTGTGATAAGTGATTTTCTCTATTAATTCGCACTTTTTATTTTAAGATTCAAATATTAATAACATTTTATTTCAGTATTTAATTTATGTATTTCTGTTGTATTAAATGCTAGCTTTAATTTTTTTTTTTTTTTTTTTTCTCGTCCATAAATGTTTATCTACCAAGTTGATCTTAAATATTGTATAATCAATCCATTATATTATCATTTTCAGTCCCCCACCCCTAATTTCTGGCTCCCATCTTATCTCGCAATTACTTATAACGTCACCAACGAACTTCGGAAGAACCCCCCCCCCCATCCGATTTTGTTTTATATCATAAGTTACTTAAAACGTGATTAGTTAAAGTTCAGAATAAAATCACGCTTTCTCTTAACGGTTAATTTAAAAAAAAAATCTTCTGAACGCTATTAAAAGTTAAATTCTTCACTAGTTTGGAGACGGAATGCGTTGTTGTGATAAGTGATTTTCTCTATTAATTCGCACTTTTTATTTTAAGATTCAAATATTAATAACATTTTATTTCAGTATTTAATTTATGTATTTCTGTTGTATTAAATGCTAGCTTTAATTTTTTTTTTTTTTTTTTTTTTTTCGCGTCCATAAATGTTTATCTACCAAGTTGATCTTAAATATTGTATAATGAATCCATTATATTATCATTTTCAGTCCCCCACCCCTAATTTCTGGCTCCCATCTTATCTCGCAATTACTTATAACGTCACCAACGAACTTCGGAAGAACCCCCCCCCCATCCGATTTTGTTTTATATCATAAGTTACTTAAAACGTGATTAGTTAAAGTTCAGAATAAAATCACGCTTTCTCTTAACGGTTAATTTAAAAAAAAAATCTTCTGAACGCTATTAAAAGTTAAATTCTTCACTAGTTTGGAGACGGAATGCGTTGTTGTGATAAGTGATTTTCTCTATTAATTCGCACTTTTTATTTTAAGATTCAAATATTAATAACATTTTATTTCAGTATTTAAATTTATGTATTTCTGTTGTATTAAATGCTAGCTTTAATTTTTTTTTTTTTTTTTTTTTTTTTTTTTCTCGTCCATAAATGTTTATCTACCAAGTTGATCTTAAATATTGTATAATCAATCCATTATATTATCATTTTCAGTCCCCCACCCCTAATTTCTGGCTCCCATCTTATCTCGCAATTACTTATAACGTCACCAACGAACTTCGGAAGAACCCCCCCCCCATCCGATTTTGTTTTATATCATAAGTTACTTAAAACGTGATTAGTTAAAGTTCAGAATAAAATCACGCTTTCTCTTAACGGTTAATTTAAAAAAAAAATCTTCTGAACGCTATTAAAAGTTAAATTCTTCACTAGTTTGGAGACGGAATGCGTTGTTGTGATAAGTGATTTTCTCTATTAATTCGCACTTTTTATTTTAAGATTCAAATATTAATAACATTTTATTTCAGTATTTAATTTATGTATTTCTGTTGTATTAAATGCTAGCTTTAATTTTTTTTTTTTTTTTTTTTCTCGTCCATAAATGTTTATCTACCAAGTTGATCTTAAATATTGTATAATCAATCCATTATATTATCATTTTCAGTCCCCCACCCCTAATTTCTGGCTCCCATCTTATCTCGCAATTACTTATAACGTCACCAACGAACTTCGGAAGAACCCCCCCCCCCATCCGATTTTGTTTTATATCATAAGTTACTTAAAACGTGATTAGTTAAAGTTCAGAATAAAATCACGCTTTCTCTTAACGGTTAATTTAAAAAAAAAAATCTTCTGAACGCTATTAAAAGTTAAATTCTTCACTAGTTTGGAGACGAAATGCGTTGTTGTGATAAGTGATTTTCTCTATTAATTCGCACTTTTTATTTTAAGATTCAAATATTAATAACATTTTATTTCAGTATTTAATTTATGTATTTCTGTTGTATTAAATGCTAGCTTTAATTTTTTTTTTTTTTTTTTTTCTCGTCCATAAATGTTTATCTACCAAGTTGATCTTAAATATTGTATAATCAATCCATTATATTATCATTTTCAGTCCCCCACCCCTAATTTCTGGCTCCCATCTTATCTCGCAATTACTTATAACGTCACCAACGAACTTCGGAAGAACCCCCCCCCCCATCCGATTTTGTTTTATATCATAAGTTACTTAAAACGTGATTAGTTAAAGTTCAGAATAAAATCACGCTTTCTCTTAACGGTTAATTTAAAAAAAAAATCTTCTGAACGCTATTAAAAGTTAAATTCTTCACTAGTTTGGAGACGGAATGCGTTGTTGTGATAAGTGATTTTCTCTATTAATTCGCACTTTTTATTTTAAGATTCAAATATTAATAACATTTTATTTCAGTATTTAATTTATGTATTTCTGTTGTATTAAATGCTAGCTTTAATTTTTTTTTTTTTTTTTTTTTTTTTTTTTTTTCTCGTCCATAAATGTTTATTTATCTACCGAGTTGATTGCAAAAATAGATTACCTAATTGTACTCATTTTTAGTTCGTGGGAGGGGAATCTATCACCATACTTTCCCTTAAACAGGTCCGTTGGACTTTTATTAAGTACAATACTTAATAGTTATTTTTTATTTTTTATTTATTTATTTTTTTTTTTTTTTTTTTTTTTTTTTTTTTTTTTAATGGAGAGTAGAAAACGCATTGTGGATGCGTTATCGGCAGCTCCTGTTACTCTCGCTTCTTCTTATTTGTCCCTCAGTCCTCATTTTTAAATGAGTGATTTTTCTGACAAAGGGAGAAGAAAAAGCTGTTTTCTAGGTTGGCAGTATTTTTGCGCGAACAGTTGGCAGAGTTGGTGGAAATTTTCTGTTTCTATGTCTATCCTTGTAGCCATGTCACTAGTAAGGGTGCTGGAGGTAAACGTTTTGTCTGGGCTGACGTTATCCGCCTGATAGTCAGGGACCCGAACCTTGGATTAACCACTAAGGAGGCTGTCCTATCAGCAGGTGCAAAGTACTGGGGCTGCTGTATTGCCATTTGGTGAATGGAATCTGGACCATGCAGTAGCTTCTGGTGGGGCCTCTCGATGCCATACTAGTGGGTAATTGTTACGGCTTTACCTTATCATGTGGTACAAAAAAAAAAAAAAAAAAAAAAATTCTTCGTTTCTTTTTCTCTCTTAGTTTCCCCTCTCTGTCCTGCTCTAAGTAAATCTGTCGACCTAGTCCACAAATTCCAAAATTTCATCATGACAAGTTTCAAGAAAAAATACACGATTAAACCCGGTTCTCCAACTTCCAACGTAGACCCCTACTACCATGTCTCCTTCTCCAACATCAGGGGTCTACGTTCTAACCTTCCAGAGGTTGAAACCCAATTACAGGAGACTAAACCAGACCTTTTATTTTTAAGTGAAACTGGCATTGGACAGGCTATTTCCCTTGATGAGTTTGCAATTACAGGATACTCTAACTTAACTTCTAAATCTGACCCCCAAGATCGCCATGGGCATGGAATATGTGCCTATATTAAAGATAGCTTTCCATGTGGGAGGGACATCTCCAGGGAAGATCCTAACTTACCTTATATGTGCTTCCGGGTTGCTTTAGCTCACACTACTGCATTTATATTTACTCTCTATCGCCCCCACAACAGCGGAGTTACTATCTTTCAAAGCATATCTGAGAAAATTGACCAAGTCCTTTCTACTTATCCTTCAGCTAACATTCACGTATGTGGAGACTTCAATGTTCACAACGTCGAATGGTTGACCCACTCAAACAAGACCGATGATGAGGGGAGGTTCTGTCATGATTTCTCCATTGCCTATGACCTCACTCAGATTGTTCAGGAACCTACCCGTGTGCCCGATAATGACGGCCAGTATGCGAGCCTACTAGACCTTTTTCTCACAACTTGCCCTGAACTATGTTCAGTTTCTGTTCTGTCGCCTCTTGGATCTTCCGACCACTCTGTTGTATCAATTAAGATAAAAATGAAATGTAATAAGTCCCCAGACGTACCTCTTCATCGTACAGTATATCGATACACTAAGGCTGACTGGGATAGCTTCCGTACATTTATATCTGATCTACCTCTGCATTCCATGTTTAAAAAGGATGTGTCCTCTATAGTATTAGACCTAACTGAATGGTTAATTGTAGGTATTGACCATTTCATACCCTCTAAAAAGTTTCAGCAAAAACCTAACAGCCAGCCATGGTTCTCTCCAGAATGTGCTGCTGCCATTGCGCACAGAAATCACTTTTTCCACTGCTTCAAACGTAATAGATGTATGGAAACTAAAGCCGTTTTCAGGACTGCCAGCAACCATTGTAAGAAAGTAATAAGGAACGCAAGAGAGTTGTATGCTCAATCTGTTAAGTCCAAAGTAGCTGAGCAGCGGCTTGGTTCCCACCAGTTTTGGCAAATAGCAAACAGAATCCTGAACAGAAGCGTGTGCTCCATCCCAACTATTATCAATGGATCTGAGGTAATCTCGTCAGCATCAGACAAAGCCAAACTCTTTGTCAAGAACTTTGCAGCTAATTCTACCCTTTGCGACCAAGACCGCCAACCCCCAATATTTCCTCTTGTATCAGAAAACACGCTATGTGATATACGTATATCTGTACGTGATGTTGCCAAACTAATCAAAAACCTTGATTCCAGTAAAGCAACTGGCCCTGATGGTATTCCAATTATAGTACTCAAAAAACTTCAACCTGAACTAGCGCCCATACTTACAAAACTGTTTAAACGTTGTCTTAAGGAGAATAGTTTCCCATCTCCCTGGAAAATCTCATCAGTATGCCCTGTATTTAAGAATTCAGGTGATCGCTCATCCCCCTCTCAGTACAGGCCAATAAGTCTCCTGTGCGTCATGAGTAAGTTGCTAGAATCTGTATTAAATACAGAAGTAATCAAACATCTCAACAAAAATAACCTTCTTAGTGACACTCAATATGGTTTCCGTTCTGCTAGATCTACAGCAGATGTCCTTACAGTTATATCGCATAGGATTAGCAAATCTCTCGACGGTGGCAATCTTTCTAGGGCAATTGCTCTTGACATATCTAAAGCCTTTGATAGGGTATGGCATAAAGGTTTACTTCATAAGATCGCTAGCTATGGTATAGCTGGAAAAGTCTTCTCAATTATTAAATCATTTCTTTCTGATAGATTCATAAGAGTAGTAGTTGAGGGGCAAAAATCAGAAGCTCACAATATTAATGCCGGTGTCCCTCAGGGATCCATCCTGGGCCCAACTCTTTTCCTGATCTACATTAATGATCTTCCAAATCATATCCTTACATCATTTGTAGACATTTATGCTGACGACACTACCATTTATGGTACCACATCTAAGACAGTAAACGAGCAAGTTCTCTCCAATTCTCTCTCCTCTGATCTTGAGCACGTAGTACAATGGGGAAAGGAGTGGCTGGTTACTTTTAATGCATCTAAAACCAAGCTTCTCTCTTTACATCATCAACATTCTAATCCACATTTGTCATCAATTGAAATGAATGGCTCTCGTCTTCAGGAGGCCTCAAGTTTTGACAAGCTTCTGGGCTTGACCATTACTCCTGATCTTAAATGGAACACGTATATCAAATCTGTTGCCAAGGCCGCTGGAAAAATGGTGGGATCTTTCTATCGATCCAGTAGATATCTCACTGCTGATGCTATTCTCTATCTATATAAGAGCCAGGTACGTCCAAGGATGGAATACTGTTGCCACATCTGGGCAGGAGCTGCTAGAAAGAACTTGTCCTGCCTTGATAGAGTTCAAAATAGACTTCGTAGCCTCGTAGGAGATGTCCTTTTCTCCTCCTTGCAACCTCTATCTCACAGAAGAGATGTTGCGAGTTTGTCTCTGATGTATCGTTATTTTCATGGAAAGTGTTCAACTGAGCTTCAATCTATGGTCCCCCCTCGCCAAACTTTCACAAGAAACACTCGTCTAGCTGTAAACACTATCAATAATTTCCCCCACTCTTTATCTGTGCCTAAACCTAAACGTAGATTCCATGAACAAAGCTTCTTTCTTAGAACTGCACGCCTGTGGAATTGTCTTCCGTTTTCCTGCTTTCCGGCTGACTACAATATGGTTTTGTTCAAGTCTAAAGTAAATAAGTTCTTGATGAGCCGTTCCATATAAGTTATTAAATTTACCAAATTTTCATTACTAATGATTACTAAATTGACCAACTTCTACTGTACACTCTTTAACCCTTATCCTTGAGTGGCCTCTGGGCCTTGATAATGTGGTGATGCCTTTGTAAAAAAAAAAAAAAAAAAAAAAAAAAGCATCTGAAGAACAGATACTACACTTTGATCTTGACCAAAATGCCAAGAATGCGAACAATTGTAAATAACAACTTTTTTCACAAAACCAACACCGTCTTTCTTTTTTTTCTCTCTCTTTCTCTCTCTCACCCACTTACTCTTCCCTCTCTCTCACCCTCTTTCTCTTGACGTCACACCACTGTTAAACTGTGGGGGGGGGGGGGAACACATTCCCAGGCATTATCTCCTATAGATGCACATTTTATTAGAAATTCAGCTTTCAAAATATTAGACGATAATAAAAATATCGTTATATTTATGGTAGAAAATAAATAGCCATTTTGTATATTACCACGTGACCTCATACCTCTTAAACTGGAAGGGGGGAGGAGAGGAGGCCGCTTCAAAACCAACACTGTCTTTCTCTTTTCTCTCTCTCTCACTCACCCACTTACTCTTCTCTCTCTCACCCACTGTTAAACTGGGGGGGGGGAAGAGGCAGCTTCAAAACCAACACCGTCTTTCTCTTTTCTCTCTCTCTCACCAACTTACTCTTCTCTCTCTCTCACCCTCTTTCTCTTGACCTCCTACTACTGTTAAACTGTGTGTGTGGGGGGGGGGGGAAGAGGCAGCTTGAAAACCAACAAAAACAGTGCACAGTTTCCCAAGCATTTGGGGTGGGGGGACGAGACTAGAACCGCTTTTGTGGGGGGAAGGGGGGGAAGAAGCCGAGTGCACAGTTTCCCAAGCATTACCTCCTACTAAAAAAAGATGCACACTTTATATTTACTTAGTGGGGTGGGGGGAAGAGAATGACACCGCTTTTGTGGGGGAGGAGGGGGGAAATAGGCCGAGTGCACAGTTTCCCAAGCATTACCTCCTATTAAAAAAAGATGCACACTTTATATTTGAGTGTGTGTGTGAGAGAGAGAGCAATTCTCAACCTATATACTCAACAAATTTTTTATCTACAGATTTGAAAGTTTGTATATAGGGTATTCAGACATATGGAAATATATCTAGCATAATCTATCTATTATATCTATAAAAGTGAAAATGTGTGTGTGTGTGTGAGGTAGCCAGAGAGAGAGAGAGAGAGAGACAACAATTCTCAACCTATATATTCAATAAAGAGGCAGCTTCAAAACCAACACCCTCTTTCTCTTTTCTCTCTCTCTCACCAACTTACTCTTCTCTCTCTCTCACCCTCTTTCTCTTGACCTCCTACTACTGTTAAACTGTGTGTGTGGGGGGGGTGAAGAGGCAGCTTGAAAACCAACAAAAACAGTGCACAGTTTCCCAAGCATTTGGGGTGGGAAGGGGGGGAAGAAGCCGAGCGCACAGTTTCGTGAGAGAGAGAGAGAACAATTCTCAACCTATATACTCAACAAATTTTTTATCTACAGATTTGAAAGTTTGTATATAGGGTATTCAGACATATGGAAATATATCTAGCATAATCTATCTATTATATCTATAAAAGTGAAAATGTGTGTGTGTGTGAGGTAGCCAGAGAGAGAGAGAGAGAGAGAGAGAGAGACAACAATTCTCAACCTATATATTCAATACATTTTATATCTACAGATTTGAAAATTTGTATATAGGGTATTCAGACATATGGAAATATATCTAGCATAATCTATCTATTATATCTATAAAAGTGAAAATGTGTGTGTGTGTGTGTGTGTGTGCGTAAGAGAGAGAGAGAACAATTCTCAACCTATATACTCAACGTATTTTTATCTACGGATTTTAAACTTTGTATATAGGGTATTCAGACATATAGAAATATATCTAGCATAATCTATACATTATATCTATAAAAGTGAGAATGTGAGTGTGTGAGAGAGAGAGAACAATTCTCAACCTATATATTCAACAAATTTTTTACCTACAGATTTGAAAATTTGTATATTGGGTATTCAGACATATGGAAATATATCTAGCATAATCGATCTATTATATCTATAAAAGTCAGAATGTTTGCGTGTGGTTGTGTGTGTAAGGTTGCGAGAGAGAGAGAGAGAACAATTCTCAACCTATCTATTCAATAAATTTGTTATCTACAGATTTGACCATTTGTATATAGGGTATTCAGACATATGGAAATATATCCAGCATAATCTATCTATTATATCCATAAAAGTGAGAATGTGTGTGAGAGAGAGAGAGAGAGAGAGAGAGAGAGAGTAAGTACAATTCTCACCCTATATATTCAACATATTTTTTATCTACCGATTAGAAAATTTGTATATAGGGTATTCAGACATATGGAAATATATCTAGCATAATCTATCTATTATATCTAGAAAAGTGAGAATGTGTGTGAAAGAGAGAGAGAGAAGAGAGAGAGAGAGAACAATTCTCAACCTATATATTCAACTAATTTTTATGTACAGATCTGAAAATTTGTATACAGGGTATTCAGACATATGGAAATATATCTAGCATAATCTATTATATCTATAAAAAGTAGAATGTGTGTGTGTGTGTGTGAGTGAGTGAGTGAGTGAGTGAGTGAGAGAGAGAGAGAGAGAACAATTCTCAACCTATATACTCAACAAATTTTGTATCTACAGATTTGATAATTTGTATATAGGGTATTCAGACATAAGGAAATATATCTAGCATAATCTATCTATTATATCTATAAAAGTGAGAATGTGTGTGAAAGAGAGAGAGAGAGAACAATTCTCAACCTATATATTCAACAAATTCTATCTTTACAGATTTGAAAATTTGTATATAGGGTATTCAGACATATGGAAATATATCTAGCATAATCTATTATATCTATAAAAGTGAGAATGTGTGTGTGAGAGAGAGAGAAAGAACAATTCTCAACCTATATACTCAACAAATTTTTTATCTACAGATTTAAAAATTTGTATATAGGGTATTCAGACATATAGAAATATATCTAGCATAACCTATCTATTATATCTATAAAATGACCATGTGTGTGTGTGTGAGAGAGAGAGAGAGAGTCAGAGAGAGAGAGAGAACAATTTTCAGCTTGTGTGTGTGTGAGAAAGAGAGAGAGAGAAAGAGAGGAAGGAAAATTCTCACCCTATATATTCAACAAATTTTTTATCTACATATTAGAAAATTTGGATATAGGGTATTCAGACGTATGGAAATATATCTAGCATAATCTATCTATTATATCTATAAAAGTGAGAATGTGTGTGTGAGAGAGAGAGAAAGAGAGAGAGAGAGAACAATTCTCAACCTATATATTCAACTAATTTTTTATCTACAGATTTGAAAATGTGTATATTGGGTATTCAGACATATGTAAATATATCTGGCATAATCTATGTATTATATCTATAAAAGTGTGAATGTGAGTGATGGAAAGAGCAAAAAATTCTCAACCTATATAACCTATAAAAGTGAGAATATGTGTGAGAGAGAGAGAGAGAGAGAACAATTCTCAACCTATATATTCCACACATTTTTGGGCACAGATTTGGAAATTTGTATATAGGGTAGGCAGACATATAGAAATATATCTAGCATAATCTATCTATTATATCTATAAAAGTGAGAACTTGTGTGTGTGTGTGTGTGTGTGAGAGAGAGAGAGAACAATTCTTAACCTACATACTCAACAAATTTTTTACCTACAGTTTAGAAAATTTGTATATAGGGTATTCAGACATATGGAAATATATCTAGCATAATCTATCTATTATAACTACAAAAGTTAGAATGTGTGTGTGAGAGAGAGAGAGAGAACAATTCTAAACCTATATATTCAACAAATTTTTTATCTACAGATTTGAAACTTTGTATATAGGGTATTCAGACATATGGAAATATATCTAGCATAATCTATCTATTTTATCTATAAAAGTGAGAATGCGTGTGTGTGAGATAGCGAGAGAGAGAGAGAGAAAAAGAGAGAGATAAAAATTCTCAACCTATACATTCAACAAATTTTTTATCCACAGATTTGAACATTTGTATATAGGGTGTTCAGACATATAGAAATATATCTAGCATAATCTATCTATTATATGTATAAAAGTGAGAATGTGTGTGTGTGTGAGAGAGAGGACAATTGTCAACCTATGTATACAACAAATTTTTTATCTACAGATTTCAAAATTTGTATATTGGGCATTCAGACATATTTCAATATATCTGGCATAATCTGTCTATTATATCTATAAAAGTGAGAATGTGTGTGATAGAGAGAGAGAGAACAATTCTCAACCTATATACTCAACAAATTTTTTATCTACAGATTTGAAAATTTGTATATAGGGTATTCAGACATATGGAAATATATCTAGCATAATCTATTATATCTATAAAAGTGAGAATGTGTGTGTGTGTGTGAGAGAGAGAGAGAGAGAGAGAGAGAACAATTCTCAACCCATATACTCAACAAATTCTTTATCTACAGATTTTAAAATTTGTATATAGAGTATTCATACAAATAGAAATATATCTAGGATAATCTTTCTATTATATCTATAAAAGTGAGAATGTGTGTGTGTGTGAGCGAGAGAGAGAGAGAGAGAGAGAGAGAGAGAACAGTTCTCAACCTATACATTCAACAAATTTTTATATATAGGGTATTCAGAAATATCGAAATATATCTAGCATAATCTATTATATCTTTAAAAGTTAGAATGTGTGTGTGTGAGAGATAGAGAGAACAATTCTCAACCTATGCACTCTAAAAATTTTTTATCTACAAATTAGAAAATTTGTATATAGGGTATTCACACATATGGAAATATATCTAGCATAATCTATCTATTATATCTATAAAAGTTAGAATGTGTGTGTGAGGTAGCCAGAGAGAGAGAGAGAGAGAGAGAGAGTAAGAACAATTTTCAACCTATATATTCAACAAATATTTGATCTACAGATTAGAAAATTTGTATATAGGGTATTCAGACATATGGAAATATATCTAGCATAATCTATCTATTATATCTCTAAAATTGAGAATGTGTGTGTGAGAGAGAGAGAGAGAACAATTTTCAACCTATATACTCAACAAATTTTTTTATCTACAGATTTGAAAATTTGTATATAGGGTATTCAGACATATGGAAATATATCTAGAGTAATCTATCTATTATATCTATAAAAGTGAGAATGCGTGTGTGTGTGAGAGAGAGCGACACAGAACAATTCTCAACCTATATATTCAACAAATTTTTTATGTACAGATCTGAAATATCACATTTGTATAGAAGTAGAAATCTTGATACCTACTCTGATACCTAATAAAAGAAAGGACACTCTTTAGGGCGGATTTTGATTATAACAAGTCACTAATTAGAAATTATAATAAACATTCTAATAATTTAAGAATTTTACCAAAATAAAATTGCATGGTAATCACCCAATTTCTGCCACAAAATTTTGATTGGCAGAACTCATAAACATAAAATATATATTTTCTAATTTCATCTTTTTTTTTTCTTTTTACATAATCTGGTTTGATGTTTTCCCAAATATTCAAATCACTATATTTTGCTGCTTAATATCAAATACAGCAACTGAGTTATTTTTATGCATCAAACAATTACATTTTCTCATTCATCCAAACTAATCACTGAACATCAATTTCATATTTTCTTCACTAAAATATTACTGTGCTTGATGTCATCAAGTGGAGCGGATCATTTTTTTTTCATTTGTTCACACATTTTTCCAATTTATATATATTTTAAAGATTCTTAGCCTATGTCATTGCATACCAATCTGTTTATTAAAAGTTAAGGTTCACTGTAAACACATATGTTACACCAAAATAAAAACGCTTCAGATAATGTCTTGATATTCAATTCAGTTTCTCACATGACATCTTATGAAGTTAGTAGAAATGTTACAGACTTTTGAATCTCAAACACTTTCAATACTGTGCACTGATATTTTCTTTTTTGCAATATAAGCACATTCATGATTTTTTTTACAAACGTTAAAAACTTTCACATTGTGTAGCAATATACTGAAACAATTATAAAAATATTTGTTTTTATTTTGAATGATGCAGGGCATCTGAAGAGAGATTTTTCTAACAAAATGAAAGTATAATTTTTAGCAATAGGTATCTAGGAAAAGGCCACTACATCTATATATATAAAAGGCAAAAATCGGTGTGTATGTATGTATGTATGTATGTTTGTTTGTAACGCTAAAACTTTTGACAGACACAACCAAAGTTGACAAATTAGGTAGCATATTGCACCTTGATCACCCGGATGACAAATATCGAAATTTCACGTCAAACGGACAACTAGAAGGGGGTTAACTGATCATTTTTCTCCCAGGGGGGCCCCCCAAAAAACCTGTCATTTTAACATTATTCATTAGCTGTCACGTGACGTGACGTCAGCTCAGTAAAATGTCGGCTACGCTGAGCCTCTGACGTACATTAAAGCTGCCTGCGAGGAGTATCATTGATACTATAACACAGTTAAATATTAGTTTAAGAGTCGAACCGTTATTACCAACGGATTTATCGCACTTCAAAAAGAAGAATCCCAAAATTACATAAAAATTGACGTAGGGAAAATGTTTTTATTTTTGCTTGAAGTTTTTTACCGGCGAAGAAAGATGACTATGCTCTTTGCTATAGTTTACCATGTAAACAAGGCTTTAGCCATTTTGTTTTTACCTCCTAACTCTGTTAAACTGGAAGGGGGAGGGGTGGCTATCAGTATAAGGCCGCTTAAATACACGAAAATTACTTTTATACGAGTTTGTTTTCTTATGAATGGAACCGCGTTTATAGGGGGGAGGGGGGAGGAGGCAATGTGCACAGTCTCCCAAGCATTACCTACTATAAAAAAAGATGCACATTTACCCTCTTCTCTCACCCTCTTTCTCTCTCTCTCTCTCTCTTTCTCTTCTCTCTCTCACTCTCTTTCTCTATCACCCTCTTCTCTCTCTCTCTTTCTCTTCTCTCTCTCATCCTCTT
The DNA here is from genome assembly GCF_053919585.1 of Euprymna scolopes. Taxonomy (NCBI): domain Eukaryota; kingdom Metazoa; phylum Mollusca; class Cephalopoda; order Sepiida; family Sepiolidae; genus Euprymna; species Euprymna scolopes. The sequence goes on from NC_136489.1 coordinate 141,154,529, forward strand.
TCTCTCTCTCTCACCCTCTTCTCTCTCTCTACCTTTTTCTCTTCTCTCTCGCACCCTCTTCTCTCTCTCTCACCCGCTTCTCTCTCTCTACCTCTTTCTCTTCTCTCTCGCACCCTCTTCTCTCTCTCACCCGCTTCTCTCTCTCTACCTCTTTCTCTTATCTCTCTCTCTCTCAACCTCTTCTCTCTCTCTCTCTTACCCTCTTCTCTCTCTCACTCTCTGTGTACACCTTTTTCTCTTCTCTTCTCTCTCTCTCTGACCCTCTTTCTCTCTCTCTCACCCTCTTTTTCTGCTCTCTCTCACCCTTCTCTCTCTCTCTCTCTACCTCTTTCTCTTCTCTATCACCCTCTTTCCCTGCTCTCTCTCACCTTCATCTCTCTCTCTCTACCTATTTCTCTTCTCTCTCTCTCCCTCTGCTCTCTCTCACCCTCTTCTTTCTCCCTCACCCTCTTCTCTCTCTCTCTCACCCTCTTCTTTCTCCCTCACCCTCTTCTCTCTCTCTCTCTACCTCTTTCTCTTATCTCTCTCTCTCACTACCCCTCTCTCTCTCTGTCTTACCCTCTTCTCTCTCTCTCTACCTCTTTCTCTTATCTCTCTCTCTCACTACCTCTCTCTCTCTCACCCTCTTCTCTCTCTCACCCTCTTTCTCTCTTACCCTCTTCTCTCTCTACCTCTTTCACTTCTCTCACCCTCTTTCTCTCTCACCCTCTTTCTCTGCTCTCTCTCACCCTCTTCTCTGCTCTCTCTCACCCTCTTCTCTCTCTACCTCTTTCTCTTCTCTCTCTCTCACCCTCTTCTCTCTCTCTTACCTATTTTGTAATATATATATATAGATATATATATTGTACAAACTATTGTACAAACTATTACCACTTATCAAGGCCTATAGGCCACTCGAGGATGAAAGTTTAAAAGTGCACAGTAGTCAAATTCGGCAAAGATGACGGAACCGCTTTAAGAGGAGGATGAATTATTCAGTGACTCCAACCTATTTTGTTACATATATGTATGTATATATTTTTGTAAAAAATATATATTACTACTTATCAAGGCCCATAGGACACTCGAGGATTAGAGTTGAAAAGTGCACAGCAGTCAAATCTGGGAAAGAGGATGGAACCGCTTTAACGGGAGGATGAGTTATTCAGCGACTCCAACCTGTTTTTTTATATATATATATTTATATCTATATTTATTAAAAAATATATATTACCACTTATCAAGGACAATAGGCCACTCGAGGATGAGAGTTGAATAGTGCACTGTATAAAAAATACGGTAAAGAGGATGGAACCGCTTTAACGGGAGGATGAGTTATTCAGCAACTCCAACCTATTTTTTTATATATATATATATATATACTTTTATTAAAAAATATATATTACCACTTATCAAGGACAATAGGCCACTCGAGGATGAGAGTTGAAAAGTGCATAGTAGTAAAATTCGGGAAAGAGGATGGAACCGCTTTAACGAGAGGATGAGTTATTCAGCGACTCCAACCTATTTTTTTTATATATATATATATATATATATATATATTTATAACAAAAATATATTACCACTTATCAAGGCCCATAGGCTACTCGAGGATAAGAGTTGAAAAGTGCACATTAGTCAAATTCGGGAAAGAGGATGGAACCGCTTTAACGGGAGGATGAGTGATTCAGCGACTCCAACCTATTTTGTTATATATATATATATATATATATATATATATATTTTGTACAAACTATATATTACCACTTATCAAGGCCCATAGGCCACACGAGGATGAGAGTTTAAAAGTGCACAGTAGTCAAATTTGGGAAAGAGGATTTAATCGCTTTAATAGAAGGATGAATTATTCAGCGACTCACACCTGTTTTGGTATATATATATATATATTTATAAAAAAATATGTATTACCACTTATCAAGGCCCATAGGCCACTCGAGGATGAGAGTTAAAAAGTCCACAGTAGTCAAATTTGGGAAAGAGGATGGAACCGCTTTAACAGGAGGATGAGTTATTCAGCAACTCCAACCTATTTTGTTATATATATATATATATATATATATATATATATTTTTCATAAAATATGTATTACCACTTATCAAGGCCCATAGTCCACTCGAGGACGAGAGTTGAAAAGTGCACAGTAGTCAAATTGGGGAAAGAGGATGGAACCGCTTTAACGGGAGGATGAGTTATTCAGCGACTCCAACCTTTTTTTTTATTTTGTAAAAAATATATATGACCACTTATCAAGGCCCAGAGGCCACTCGAGGATAAGAGTTGAAAAGTGCACAGTAGTCAAATTTGGGAAATTTGTTATATATCTATTTTTTTGTTACTTAGGCATTTCCACTTATCAAGGCCCAGATACATCTCGAGGATAAGAGTTAAATGTGCACAGTAGTCAATTGGACAATAAGGCCCAGAGGCCACCCGAGGATAAGGGTTGAAAATGGCAGTAGTTAATTGGACAACATAGTAATCGTTAGTAATGGAAAGTCGGGAAATTTGTTATATATATATTTATATTTTGTTTAGATAGGCATTACCACTTATCAAGGCCCAGAGGCCACTAGAGGATAAGTGTTGAAAAGTGCAGTAGTCAATTGGACAAAATATAGTAATTGTTAGTAATGGAAATTCAGTAAATTTGTTATATATATATTAATATTTTGTTAAATACGCATTACCACTTATCAAAGCCCACAGGCCACTCGAGGATAAGGATTGAAAAGTGCACCGTAGTAGTCGGTTGTAATGGAAATGCGGGATATTTGTAATATACCTATTTTTTGTTACTTAGGCACAACCACTTATTAAGGCCCAGAGGCCACTCGATGGTATTACCACTTATCAAGGCCCAGAGGCCACTCGAGGATAAGCGTTTAAAAGTGCAGTAGTCAATTGGACAATATAGTAATCGTTAGTAATGGAAATTCAGTAAATTTGTTATATATATGTATATTTTGTTACATACGCATTACCATTTATCAAGGCCCAGAGGCCACTCGAGGATAAGGATTGAAAAGTGCACAGTAGTCAATTGGACAATATAGTAATCGTTAGTAATGGAAATTCAGTAAATTTGTTATATACCTATTTTTTGTTACTTGGTCATTTCCACTTATCAAGGCCCAGAGGCCACTCGAGCATAAGAGTTAAAAAGTCCACAGTAGTCAATTGGACAATAAGGCCCAGAGGCCACCCGAGGATAAGGGTTAAAAAGTGCAGTAGTCCATTGGTCAATATAGTAATCGTTAGTAATTACTACTTCTCAAGGCCCAGAGGCCACTCGAGGATAAGGGTTGAAAAGCGCAGTAGTCAATTGGACAATACAGTAATCGTTAGTAATGGAAATTCAGTAAATTTGTTATATATATATATATTTATATTTTGCTAAATACGCATTACTACTTATCAAGGCCCAGACGCCACTCGAGGATAAGGGTTGAAAATATTCAACAAATTTTTTATCTACAGATTAGAAAATTTGTATATAGGGTATTCAGACATATGGAATATATCTAGCATAATCTATCTATTATATCTATAAAAGTCAGAATGTTTGTGTGTGTGGGTGTGTGTGAGGTAGAGAGAGAGAGAGAGAACAATTCTTAACCTATATATTCAACAAATTTTTTATCTACAGATTTTAAATTTGTTATAAAGGTTATTCATACATATGGAAATATATCTAGCATAATCTATCTATTATATCTACAAAAGTGAAAATGTGTGTGTCTGTGAGAGAGAGAGCAATTCTCAACCTATATAATCAACAAATTTTTTATCTACAGATTAGATAATTTGTATATAGGGTATTCAGACATATGGAAATATATCTAGCATAATCTATCTATTATGTCTATAAAAGTGAGAATATGTCTGTGTGTGAGAGAGAGAGAGTAAGAACAATTCTCACCCTTTATATTCAACAAATTTTTATCTACAGATTAGAAAATTTTTATATAGTGTATTCAGACATATGGAAATATATCTAGCATAATCTATCTATTATATCTATAAAAGTGAGCATGCGTGAGAGGAGAGAGAGAGAGAGAGAACAATTCTCAACCTATATACTCAACAAATTTTTTATCTACAGATTTGAAAATTTGTATATAGATTATTCAGACACATGGAAATATATCTAGCATAATTTATCTATTATATCTATAAAAGTGAGAATGTGTGGGTGTGTGAGAGAGAGAATGAGAGAGAACAATTCTCAGCTTATATATGCAACAAATTGTTTATCTACAGATCCGAAATATCACATTTGTATAGAAGTAGAAATCTGGATACCTATTCTGATACCTAATAAAAGAAAGGACACTCTTTGGGGCGGATTTTGATGATAACAAGTCACTAATAAGAAATTATAATAAACATTGAAATAATTTAAGAATTTCATCAAAATAAAATTGCATGGTAATCACCCAATTTCTGCCACAAAATTTTGATTGGCAAAACTCATAAACAGAAAATATATATTTTCTAATTTCATCTTTTTTTTTATATAATCTGATTTGATGTTTTCCTTAATATTCAAATCACTATATTTTGCTGCTTAATATCAAATACAGCAAATGAGTTATTTTTTATGCATCAAACAATTACATTTTCTCATTCATCCAAACTAATCACTGAACATCAATTTCATATTTTCTTCACTAAAATATTACTGTGCTTGATGTCATCAAGTGGAGCGGATCATTTTTTTTTCATTTGTTCACACATTTTTCCAATTTATATATATTTTGTCTAAGATTCTTAGCCTATGTCATTGCATACCAAGCTGTTTATTAAAAGTTACGGTTCACTGTAAACACATACGTTACACCAAAATAAAAACGCTTCAGATAATGTCTTGATATTCAATTAAGTTTCTCACATGACATCTTATGAAGTTAGTAGAAATGTTACAGACTTTTGAATCTCAAACACTTTCAATACTGTGCACTGATATTTTCTTTTTTGGAATATAAGCACATTCATGATTTTTTTTTACAAACGTCAACAAATTTCACAATGTGTAGCAATGTACTGAAACAATTATAAAAATATTTGTTTTTATTTTGGATGATGCAGGGCATCCGAAGAGAGATTTTTCTAACAAAATGAAAGTATAATTTTTAGCAATAGGTATCTAGGAAAAGGCCACTACATACGTTATAAATTCCAAATTTCCACAACCTGGCAAATACTGGTACACGCTAGCAAATTTAGATTTGCAATTACAGAATATGATTCTAATTTTTTCCTTTGCTCTTTATTCTAACACTACACTAAGTTTACTGTTTTATTTCGCTACAGTTGATATTGTGTAGAACAATAAGAAAATCATAGTGAACAATGCATTCAACAAAATTTCACACACATTTCTAGATACCTATATCTAATAAGTTCAAAAGAAAGGACACACTTAGGGAGGTATTTTGGTGGTCAAGTCACTAAATAGAGATTAGCTGGTTTCCCGGCATAGCCCAGGATGTAATAAAGATTGACTGAAATACATGTTCTAGCTGGTTTCTAGGCGTTGCCAGGGATGTAATATAGACACATTATGTTGTATATTACCTGTTCTCTTCTCCCTAAGGTAAAACAATTTCATATACATGCTGTAAATTACCTATGCTAGGGATAAAACATGAACAATACCAGTCCGGGGGTAGATAAAACAAATAATACATAGAGATGAAAGATTCGTCTCCCCTAAGAATAAAACATATGTTCAATATCTGCTTTTGTTTTTTCATTGTTTATACGGTCCCGAGCAACGCCGGGTAGCCCTGCTAGTATGTTATAAGTTCCAAATTTCCACAACCTGGCCAATACTGGTACATGCTAGCAAATTTAGATTTGCAATTACAAAATATGATTCTAATTTTTTCCTTTGCTCTTTATTCTAACACTACACTAAGTTTACTGTGTTATTGTTCTACACAATATCAACTGTAGCGAAATAAGAAAATCATAGTGAACAATGCATTCAACAAAATTTCACACACATTTCTAGATACCTATATCTAATAAGTTCAAAAGAAAGGACACACTTAGGGAGGTATTTTGGTGGTCAAGTCACTAAAAAGAGATTAGCTGGTTTCCCGGCATAGCCCAGGATAGATTAAAGATTGACTGAAATACATGTTCTAGCTGGTTTCTAGGCGTTGCCAGGGATGTAATATAGACACATTATGTTGTATATTACCTGTTCTCTTCTCCCTAAGGTAAAACAATTTCATATACATGCTGTAAATTACCTATCCTAGGGATAAAACATGAACAATATCAGTCCTAGGGTAGATAAAACAAATAATACATAGAGATGAGATTCCTCTCCCCTAAGAATCAAACATATGTTCAATATCTGCTTTTGTTTTTTCATTGTTTATACGGTCCCGAGCAACGCCGGGTAGCCCTGCTAGTAATATATAAAAGGCAAAAATCGGTGTGTATGTATGTATGTATGTATGTATGTTTGTTTGTAACGCTAAAACTTTTGACAGACACAACCAAAGTTGACAAATTAGGTATCATATTGCACCTTGATCACCCGCATGACAAATATCGAAATTTCACATCAAACGGACAATTAGAAGGGGGTGAACTGATCATTTTTCTCCCAGGGGGGGCCCCCAAAAAAATTTTCATTTTAACGTTATTCAATACGTGTCACGTGACGTGACGTCAGCTCAAACTTTTGACAGACACAACCAAAGTTGACAAATTAGATATCATATTGAACCTTGATCACCCGCATGACAAATATCGAAATTTCACACCAAACGGACCATTAAAAGGGGGTGAACTGATCATTTCTTTCCCAGGGGGGCCCCCCAAAAAAACCTGTCATTTTAATGTTAATATTACGTAATCCAAAAACGCTTAGTCATGTCACGTGACGTGACGTCAACATCCAGTAATGGCGAACAAATGTAAATAAAAACTTTGTTTTACCGATACTTTTGTAATTTCTCTTCTGCTTTGTTCTATAGATTATTAAACTCCATGACAATGTCTCCAACGTAATTAACTGGTTAAAAATAGTATTTATACAAGAGTTTTAACGAAAAATGTCAGGAAAAAATGTACAGGAATAAAAAAAATTCAGCTTTCAAAATATTCGTCGATAAAAAAACCGATCTTTATATTTACGCTAGCCATTTTGTATATTACCACGTGACCTGCTATCTCTTAAACTGGAGGGGGGGATCCACTTGAATCCAACAAAACCAGTAATTTTTTTTTCTATTATATATACATTATTTTCTATAAAATTAAGTGTAGACTTTATAATTAAAACAAAAAATGTTATTCATACTAAAAAAAAAAAGCGCTTAGTCATGTCACGTGACGTGACGTCAACATCCACTAATGGCGAACAATTGTAAATAACAACTTTTTTCACAAAACCAACACCGTCTTTCTTTTTTCTCTCTCTCTTTCTCTCTCTCTCTCACCCACTTACTCTTCCCTCTCTCTCACCCTCTTTCTCTTGACGTCACACCACTGTTAAACTGTGGGGGGGGGGGAAGAGGCAGCTTCAAACCAACAAAAACAGTGCACACATTCCCAGGCATTATCTCCTATAGATGCACATTTTATTAGAAATTCAGCTTTCAAAATATTAGACGATAATAAAAATATCGTTATATTTATGGTAGAAAATAAATAGCCATTTTGTATATTACCACGTGACCTCATACCTCTTAAACTGGAAGGGGGGAGGAGAGGAGGCCGCTTCAAAACCAACACTGTCTTTCTCTTTTCTCTCTCTCTCACTCACCCACTTACTCTTCTCTCTCTCACCCACTGTTAAACTGGGGGGGGGGGGAAGAGGCAGCTTCAAAACCAACACCGTCTTTCTCTTTTCTCTCTCTCTCACCAACTTACTCTTCTCTCTCTCTCACCCTCTTTCTCTTGACCTCCTACTACTGTTAAACTGTGTGTGTGGGGGGGGGGAAGAGGCAGCTTGAAAACCAACAAAAACAGTGCACAGTTTCCCAAGCATTTGGGGTGGGGGGACGAGACTAGAACCGCTTTTGTGGGGGGAAGGGGGGGAAGAAGCCGAGTGCACAGTTTCCCAAGCATTACCTCCTACTAAAAAAAGATGCACACTTTATATTTACTTAGTGGGGTGGGGGGAAGAGAATGACACCGCTTTTGTGGGGGAGGAGGGGGGAAATAGGCCGAGTGCACAGTTTCCCAAGCATTACCTCCTATTAAAAAAAGATGCACACTTTATATTTGAGTGTGTGTGTGAGAGAGAGAGCAATTCTCAACCTATATACTCAACAAATTTTTTATCTACAGATTTGAAAGTTTGTATATAGGGTATTCAGACATATGGAAATATATCTAGCATAATCTATCTATTATATCTATAAAAGTGAAAATGTGTGTGTGTGTGTGAGGTAGCCAGAGAGAGAGAGAGAGAGAGACAACAATTCTCAACCTATATATTCAATACATTTTTTATCTACAGATTTTAAACTTTGTATATAGGGTATTCAGACATATAGAAATATATCTAGCATAATCTATACATTATATCTATAAAAGTGAGAATGTGAGTGTGTGAGAGAGAGAGAACAATTCTCAACCTATATATTCAACAAATTTTTTATCTACAGATTTGAAAATTTGTATATTGGGTATTCAGACATATGGAAATATATCTAGCATAATCGATCTATTATATCTATAAAAGTCAGAATGTTTGCGTGTGGTTGTGTGTGTAAGGTTGCGAGAGAGAGAGAGAACAATTCTCAACCTATCTATTCAATAAATTTGTTATCTACAGATTTGACCATTTGTATATAGGGTATTCAGACATATGGAAATATATCCAGCATAATCTATCTATTATATCCATAAAAGTGAGAATGTGTGCGTGAGAGAGAGAGAGAGAGTAAGTACAATTCTCACCCTATATATTCAACAAATTTTTTATCTACCGATTAGAAAATTTGTATATAGGGTATTCAGACATATGGAAATATATCTAGCATAATCTATCTATTATATCTATAAAAGTGAGAATGTGTGTGAAAGAGAGAGAGAAGAGAGAGAGAGAGAACAATTCTCAACCTATATATTCAACTAATTTTTATGTACAGATCTGAAAATTTGTATACAGGGTATTCAGACATATGGAAATATATCTAGCATAATCTATTATATCTATAAAAGGTAGAATGTGTGTGTGTGTGTGTGTGTGAGTGAGTGAGTGAGTGAGAGAGAGAGAGAACAATTCTCAACCTATATACTCAACAAATTTTGTATCTACAGATTTGATAATTTGTATATAGGGTATTCAGACATAAGGAAATATATCTAGCATAATCTATCTATTATATCTATAAAAGTGAGAATGTGTGTGTGAGAGAGAGAGAGAACAATTCTCAACCTATATATTCAACAAATTCTATCTTTACAGATTTGAAAATTTGTATATAGGGTATTCAGACATTTGGAAATATATCTAGCATAATCTATTATATCTATAAAAGTGAGAATGTGTGTGTGAGAGAGAGAGAGAAAGAACAATTCTCAACCTATATACTCAACAAATTTTTTATCTACAGATTTAAAAATTTGTATATAGGGTATTCAGACATATAGAAATATATCTAGCATAACCTATCTATTATATCTATAAAATGACCATGTGTGTGTGTGTGAGAGAGAGAGTCAGAGAGAGAGAGAGAACAATTTTCAGCCTATATATTCAACACATTTTTTATCTACAGATTTGACAATTTGTATATAGGGTATTCAGACATATAGCAATATATCTAGCATATTCTATCTATTATATCAATAAATGTGAGAATGTGTATGTGTGTGTGTGTGAGAAAGAGAGAGAGAAAGAGAGGAAGGAAAATTCTCACCCTATATATTCAACAAATTTTTTATCTACATATTAGAAAATTTGGATATAGGGTATTCAGACGTATGGAAATATATCTAGCATAATCTATCTATTATATCTATAAAAGTGAGAATGTGGGTGTGAGAGAGAGAAAGAGAGAGAAAGAGAGAGAGAGAGAGAGAACAATTCTCAACCTATATATTCAACTAATTTTTTATCTACAGATTTGAAAATGTGTATATTGGGTATTCAGACATATGTAAATATATCTGGCATAATCTATGTATTATATCTATAAAAGTGTGAATGTGAGTGATGGAAAGAGCAAAAAATTCTCAACCTATATTTACAACAAATTGTTTATCTACAGATTTGAAAATTTGTATGTAGGGTATTCAGACATATGGAAATATATCTAGCATAATCTATTATATCTATAAAAGGTAGAATGTGTGTGTGTGTGTGTAGGTGTGTGTGAGAGAGAACAATTCTCAACCTATATACTCAACAAATTTTTTATCTACAGATTTGAAATTTTGTATATAGGGTATTCAGACATATAGAAATATATCTAGCATAATCTTTCTATTATATCTATAAAAGTGAGAATATGTGTGTGAGAGAGAGAGAGAGAGAACAATTCTCAACCTATATATTCCACACATTTTTGGGTACAGATTTGAAAATTTGTATATAGGGTAGGCAGACATATAGAAATATATCTAGCATAATCTATCTATTATATCTATAAAAGTGAGAACTTTTGTGTGTGTGTGTGTGTGAGAGAGTGAGAGAGAGAGAGAGAGAGAGAGAGAGAACAATTCTTAACCTACATACTCAACAAATTTTTTACCTACAGCTTAGAAAATTTGTATATAGGGTATTCAGACATATGGAAATATATCTAGCATAATCTATCTATTATAACTACAAAAGTCAGAATGTGTGTGTGTGAGAGAGAGAGAACAATTCTAAACCTATATATTCAACAAATTTTTTATCTACAGATTTGAAAATTTGTATATAGGGTATTCAGACATATGGAAATATATCTAGCATAATCTATCTATTTTATCTATAAAAGTGAGAATGTGTGTGTGTGAGATAGCGAGAGAGAGAGAGAGAGAGAAAAAGAGAGAGAGAGAAAAATTCTCAACCTATACATTCAACAAATTTTTTATCCACAGATTTGAACATTTGTATATAGGGTGTTCAGACATATAGAAATATATCTAGCATAATCTATCTATTATATGTATAAAAGTGAGAATGTGTGTGTGTGTGAGAGAGAGGACAATTCTCAACCTATGTATACAACAAATTTTTTATCTACAGATTTCAAAATTTGTATATTGGGCATTCAGACATATTTCAATATATCTGGCATAATCTGTCTATTATATCTATAAAAGTGAGAATGTGTGGGATAGAGAGAGAGAACAATTCTCAACCTATATACTCAACAAATTTTTTATCTACAGATTTGAAAATTTGTATATAGGGTATTCAGACATATGGAAATATATCTAGCATAATCTATTATATCTATACAAGTGAGAATGTGTGTGTGTGTCTGTGTGTGTGTGTGTGTGAGAGAGAGAGAGAGAGAGAGAGAGAGAGAGAGAGAGAGAGAGAGAGAACAATTCTCAACCCATATACTCAACAAATTCTTTTATATATCTAGCATAATCTTTCTATTATATCTATAAAAGTGAGAATGTGTGTGTGTGTGTGAGCGAGAGAGAGAGAGAGAGAGAGAGAGAGAGAGAGAGAGAACAGTTCTCAACCTATACATTCAACAAATTTTTTATCTACAGATTTGAAAATTTGAATATAGGGTATTCAGAAATATCGAAATATATCTAGCATAATCTATTATATCTTTAAAAGTTAGAATGTGTGTGTGTGAGAGATAGAGAGAACAATTCTCAACCTATGCACTCTACAAATTTTTTATCTACAAATTAGAAAATTTGTATATAGGGTATTCACACATATGGAAATATATCTAGCATAATCTATCTATTATATCTATAAAAGTTAGAATGTGTGTGTGTGAGGTAGCGAGAGAGAGAGAGAGAGAGAGTAAGAACAATTTTCAACCTATATATTCAACAAATATTTGATCTACAGATTAGAAAATTTGTATATAGGGTATTCAGACATATGGAAATATATCTAGCATAATCTATCTATTATATCTCTAAAATTGAGAATGTGTGTGTGAGAGAGAGAGAGAACAATTTTCAACCTATATACTCAACAAATTTTTTATCTACAGATTTGAAAATTTGTATATAGGGTATTCAGACATATGGAAATATATCTAGAGTAATCTATCTATTATATCTATAAAAGTGAGAATGCGTGTGTGTGTGAGAGAGAGCGACACAGAACAATTCTCAACCTATATATTCAACAAATTTTTTATGTACAGATCTGAAATATCCCATTTGTATAGAAGTAGAAATCTTGATACCTACTCTGATACCTAATAAAAGAAAGGACACTCTTTAGGGCGGATTTTGATTATAACAAGTCACTAATTAGAAATTATAATAAACATTCAAATAATTTAAGAATTTTACCAAAATAAAATTGCGTGGTAATCACCCAATTTCTGTCACAAAATTTTGATTGGCAGAACTCATAAACATAAAATATATATTTTCTAATTTCATCTTTTTTTTTCTTTTTACATAATCTGGTTTGATGTTTTCCCAAATATTCAAATCACTATATTTTGCTGCTTAATATCAAATACAGCAACTGAGTTATTTTTATGCATCAAACAATTACATTTTCTCATTCATCCAAACTAATCACTGAACATCAATTTCATATTTTCTTCACTAAAATATTACTGTGCTTGATGTCATCAAGTGGAGCGGATCATTTTTTTTTCATTTGTTCACACATTTTTCCAATTTATATATATTTTGTTAAAGATTCTTAGCCTATGTCATTGCATACCAATCTGTTTATTAAAAGTTAAGGTTCACTGTAAACACATATGTTACACCAAAATAAAAACGCTTCAGATAATGTCTTGATATTCAATTCAGTTTCTCACATGACATCTTATGAAGTTAGTAGAAATGTTACAGACTTTTGAATCTCAAACACTTTCAATACTGTGCACTGATATTTTCTTTTTTGCAATATAAGCACATTCATGATTTTTTTTACAAACGTTAAAAACTTTCACATTGTGTAGCAATATACTGAAACAATTATAAAAATATTTGTTTTTATTTTGAATGATGCAGGGCATCCGAAGAGAGATTTTTCTAACAAAATGAAAGTATAATTTTTAGCAATAGGTATCTAGGAAAAGGCCACTACATATGTTATAAGTTCCAAATTTCCACAACCTGGCAAATACTGGTACACGCTAGCAAATTTAGATTTGCAATTACAAAATATGATTCTAATTTTTTCCTTTGCTCTTTATTCTAACACTACACTAAGTTTACTGTGTTATTTCGCTACAGTTGATATTGTGTAGAACAATAAGAAAATCATAGTGAACAATGCATTCAACAAAATTTCACACACATTTCTAGATACCTATATCTAATAAGTTCAAAAGAAAGGACACACTTAGGGAGGTATTTTGGTGGTCAAGTCACTAATAAGAGATTAGCTGGTTTCCCGGCATAGCCCAGGATATAATAAAGATTGACTGAAATACATGTTCTAGCTGGTTTCTAGGCGTTGCCAGGGATGTAATATAGACACATTATGTTGTATATTACCTGTTCTCTTCTCCCTAAGGTAAAACAATTTCATATACATGCTGTAAATTACCTATGCTAGGGATAAAACATGAACAATACCAGTCCTAGGGTAGATAAAACAAATAATACATAGAGATGAAAGATTCCTCTCCCCTAAGAATCAAACATATGTTCAATATCTGCTTTTGTTTTTTCATTGTTTATACGGTCCCGAGCAACGCCGGGTAGCCCTGCTAGTCTATATATATAAAAGCCAAACGTCTGTGTGTATGTATGTTTGTTTGTAACGCTAAAACTTTTGAAAGACGGAACCAGAGTTGACAAATTTGGTATCATATCGAAGCCCCATATCCCGGATGACAAATATCGAAATTTCACGTCAAACGGACCAGTAGAAAGGGGTGAACTTATCGTTTTTCTCCCAGGGGGGGGGGCCCCAAAAAACCTGTCATTTTAACGTTATTCATTACGTGTCACGTGACGTGACGTCAGCTCAGTAAAATGTCGGCTGCGGCTGAGGTACGTTAAAACTGCCTTCGGAGGAGAAATTGATACTATAACACAGTTAAATATTAGTTTTCGACTCGAACCGTTATTACCAACGGAATTATCGCACTCCAAAAATCAAAATCCCAAAATTACACGAAAATTGACGTAGGGAAAATGTTTTTATTTTTGCTTGAAGTTTTTTGCCGGCGAAGATGACTTTGCTCTTTGTAAAACATGTAAACAAAGATTTAGCCAACAGATTTAGCCATTTTGTTTATACATTCTAACTCTGTTAACTTGAAGGGGGAGGGGTGGGTATCAGTATCAGGCCGCTTATGTAAACGAAAATTAGGTCGCATGCACATTTTCCAAAGAACACATTCTCTCTCTCTCGCCGTCTTTCTCTCTCTCTCTCGCCGTCTTTCTCTCTCTCTCTCTCTCTCGCCGTCTTTCTCTCTCTCTCTCTCGCCGTCTTTCTCTCTCTCTCTCTCTCGCCGTCTTTCTCTCTCTCTCTCTTCTATCTCTACACCTTTCCTAACTCTCTCGATCACCATATTTCTCTCTCTCTCACTCTCTTCTCTCTCTCTCTCTAGACCTCTTTCTCTTCTCTTTCTGTCTCTCACCCTCTTTATCTACTCTCTCTCTCTCACCCTCTTTCCCTTCTATCTATATTAGCACTTATCAAGGCCAATAGGCAACTCGAGATTGAGAGTTCAAACGTGCACAGTAGTGAAATTTGGGAAAGAGGATGGAACAACTTTCTCTTCTGCGTCTCTCTCACACTATTTATCTTCTCTCTCTCTCTCTCGCTCTCTCTCTCTCTCACTCTGTTTCTCTTCTCTCTATATTAGCACTTATCAAGGCCAATAGGCAAATCGAGGATAGACTCGACGATGAGAGTTCAAACGTGCACAGTATTACAATTTGGAAAAGAGGATGGAACAACTTTCTCTTCTGCCTCTCTCTAACACTCTTTATCTTCTCTCTCTCTCACCCTGTTTCTCTTCTCTCTATATTAGCACTTATCAAGGCAAATAGGCAACTCGAGGATCAACTCGGCTCACCATATTTCTCTCTCTCTCACTCTCTTCTCTCTCTCTCTCTCCCTCTAGACCTCTTTCTCTCTCTCACCCTCTTTATCTACTCTCTCTCTCACCCTCTTTCCCTTCTATCTATATTAGCACTAATCAAGGCCAATAGGCAACTCGAGATTGAGAGTTCAAACGTGCACAGTAGTGAAATTTGGGAAAGAGGATGGAACAACTTTCTCTTCTGCCTCTCTCTCACACTATTTATCTTCTCTCTCTCTCTCTCTCGCTCTCTCTCTCACTCTGTTTCTCTTCTCTCTATATTAGCACTTATCAAGGCCAATAGGCAAATCGAGGATAGACTCGACTCACCATATTTCTCTCTCTCTCTCACTCTCTCTCTCTCTAGACCTCTTTCTCTTCTCTTTCTCTCTCTCACCCTCTTTATCTACTCTCTCTCTCTCACCCTCTTTCCCTTCTATCTATATTAGCACTTATCAAGGCCAATAGGCAACTCGAGATTGAGAGTTCAAACGTGCACAGTAGTGAAATTTGGGAAAGAGGATGGAACAACTTTCTCTTCTGCCTCTCTCTCACACTATTTATCTTCTCTCTCTCGCTCTCTCTCTCTCACGCTGTTTCTCTTCTCTCTATATTAGCACTTATCAAGGCCAATAGGCAAATCGAGGATAGACTCGAGTATGAGAATTCAAACGTGCACAGTATTACAATTTGGAAAAGAGGATGGAACAACTTTCTCTTCTGCCTCTCTCTAACACTCTTTATCTTCTCTCTCTCTCACCCTGTTTCTCTTCTCTCTATATTAGCACTTATCAAGGCAAATAGGCAACTCGAGGATCAACTCGACTCACCATATTTCTCTCTCTCTCTCACTCTCTTCTCTCTCTCTCTAGACCTCTTTCTCTTCTCTTTCTCTCTCTCACCCTCTTTATCTACTCTCTCTCTCACCCTCTTTCACTTCTATCTATATTAGCACTTATCAAGGCCAATAGGCAACTCGAGATTGAGAGTTCAAACAACTTTCTCTTCTGCCTCTCTCTCACACTATTTATCTTCTCTCTCTCTCTCACCCTGTTTCTCTTTTCTCTATATTAGCACTTATCAAGGCCAATAGGCAACTCGAGGATCAACTCGACGATGAGAGTTCAAACGTGCACAGTATTCAAATTTGGAAAAGAGGATGGAACAACTTTCTCTTCTGCCTCTCTCTAACACTCTTTATCTTCTCTCTCTCTCACCCTGTTTCTCTTCTCTCTATATTAGCACTTATCAAGGCAACTCGAGGATCAACTCGACTCACCATATTTCTCTCTCTCTCACTCTCTTCTCTCTCTCTAGACCTCTTTCTCTTCTCTTTCTCTCTCTCACCCTCTTTATCTACTCTCTCTCTCACCCTCTTTCCTTTCTATCTATATTAGCACTTATCAAGGCCAATAGGCAACTCGAGATTGAGAGTTCAAACGTGCACAGTAGTGAAATTTGGGAAAGAGGATGGAACAACTTTCTCTTCTGCCTCTCTCTCACACTATTTATCTTCTCTCTCTCTCTCGCTCTCTCTCTCTCACTCTGTTTCTCTTCTCTCTATATTAGCACTTATCAAGGCCAATAGGCAAATCGAGGATAGACTCGAGTATGAGAATTCAAACGTGCACAGTATTACAATTTGGAAAAGAGGATGGAACAACTTTCTCTTCTGCCTCTCTCTAACACTCTTTATCTTCTCTCTCTCTCACCCTGTTTCTCTTCTCTCTATATTAGCACTTATCAAGGCAAATAGGCAACTCGAGGATCAACTCGACTCACCATATTTCTCTCTCTCTCACTCTCTTCTCTCTCTCACCCTCTTTAAGGCAACTCGAGGATGAGAGTTCATATTTCTCTCTCTCTCACTTCTCTCTCTCTCTCTCACCCTCTTTAAGGCAACTCGAGGATGAGAGTTCATATTTCTCTCTCTCTCTCACTCTCTTCTCTCTCTCTCTCTAGACCTCTTTCTCGCTCTCACCCTCTTTATCTACTCTCTCTCTCTCTCTCACCCTCTTTCCCTTCTATCTATATTAGCACTTATCAAGGCCAATAGGCAACTCGAGGATGAGAGTTCAAACGTGCACAGTAGTGAAATTTGGGAAAGAGGATGAAACAACTTTCTCTTCTGCCTCTCTCTCACACTCTTTATCTTCTCTCTCTCTCTCTACCACTTTTACTCTTCTCTCTTTATTAGCACTTATCAAGGCCAATAGGCAACTCGAGGATAAACTCGACAATGAGAGTTCAAATGTGCACAGTAGTGAAATTTGGGAAAGAGGATGGAACAACTTTCTCTTCTGCCTCTCTCTCACACTCTTTATCTTCTCTCTCTCTCAACCCCTGTTTCTCTTCTCTCTATATTAGCACTTATCAAGGCCAATAGGCAACTCGAGGATAAACTCGACGATGAGAGTTCAAATGTGCACAGTAGTGAAATTTGGGAAAGAGGATGGAACAACTTTCTCTTCTGCCTCTCTCTCACACTCTTTATCTTCTCTATCTCTACCCCTGTTTCTCTTCTCTCTATATTAGCACTTATCAAGGCCAATAGGCAACTCGAGGATCAACTCGACGATGAGAGTTCAAACGTGAACAGTAGTCAAATTTGGGAAAGAGGATGGAACAACTTTCTCTTCTGCCTCTCTCTCACACTCTTTATCTTCTCTCTCTCTCTCTCTCACCCTGAAAGATTCCTCTCCCCTAAGAATAAAACATATGTTCAATATCTGCTTTTGTTTTTTCATTGTTTATACGGTCCCGGGCAACGCCGGGTAGCCCTGCTAGTATATTATAAAATAATATCTCTGATGATGTAGTGGAAGTAGAAAATAATAAGAGGATAAGTTGCCATGCTACTACCTCAGATTATGTCGTAATTGAGAGAGTTAATTAGAGCAGAGAAATTGTAGCAATTTATGAATTATTATTTAACCGAATGATTATTAGTGCAAAAGATACATGAGATATATACAGGTAGCGTGGTCAATTTGGATTAATGTCTGGCACCAGCGTTTTGTTTGCTATAATGTTTTATTATAGACTAGCTGTACCCTACCACGCGTTGCTGTGGCTCAATTTGGTGTAATGGAAAATTCTAATAGAAAGAGAAAATGCATGTTTCTTATATTCTTAGTACAGCAGTCCACTCCAAAAAGTAAAAAAAAAAAAAAAAAAAAAAAAAAAAAAAAGGCGAAAATGAAAAAAATGGTACTCTTGCAGAATTGGATCCTGATCCTTGGGATTAACGTCAATCATGGCTTGGGCTCGACCAACAATCGGCAGATAAAGCTGAACGTATCAAAAATGTTGAAACGCTAAATGTTTTTTTTGTTTTTTTTCTGTATACAAAAATGCGAGTTAGTAATTAATATTTGAGTGATGGGGGGGGGGGGGTTACTATACACAGATTCGAAAAAGTTGTCCAAAAACAAATAAATGAAAGCAAAGGTAAGGTAAGTTACGTTTCTACCTAACTGGATAATTATTTAGTGTTTTTATGTAATGTAAAATGTTTAATCGGCTGGAAAAACAGAAATGGTTGCAGACTCTGTTGAATATGTTAAGTTTGGGAAAGTAAGTTGAAAACTAAAAACTATACAATACAGTGTGAAAAACCCACTGAATATATGTTACCATGACATAGGCTGACATAATTGGTGGGTTTGTGACATTATTTTGTATAATTTTTTTAGTTTTAACTCACTTTCTCAAACTTAACATAATCAACAGTGTCCACCACCATTTGTAGCTTTCAAATACCCTGATAAATACTGCTTTTCGAGCTGACTAAACGTTACATTAAATGAAAAGGGTTTGTATTACTAAACACAGATACAAAGAAGTTATCAAAAAATAAATATATAACAAATAAATGTTATCAAACGCAAGAAAAGTAAATGTTCTACCTAACTGGATAAGATTGTAGTGTTTTTATGTAATGCATAATCGGTTCAAAAACATGCAGTGTTTATCGGTATATTTGAAAAATACAAATGGCGGCAGATTGTATCGAACATGGTAAGTTTGGAGAAATTTTGGGAAAATGAGTTTAGACTAAAAAAACTATACAAAATACTGTTAGGAACTCACTCAATATATGTTACTGCGACGTAGGCTTACATATAATCAGTGGTTTTAAACTTTTGCTCGATACAGATGATGACTTTTAAGAGTCCCTTTTAGTGATTACCTGGTTTGAGGATATTCTACAACTAAACGGCAAATCTGCCCCAAAAATCCGGTATTATTTTACTTTAAGGCCCGTCTCATGTTCGTATATAATCAAATATTTTATTGTAGATTTCAGTGTACTAAAAACGAATCTGCAAACCATTTCCGTCGCAAAAAGAAAGTTTTCATGATATGAAGAAATTACTTTTTCGAAAAGTGGGTTATCACTTTTCAATATAAATTTAACATAAAATGAGCACCCACTTTCTGGCCACCCGAGAGCGGGGTATTTTTCTGTGTGTGGGGGGTGTTTTGGCGGCCGCTGCGATCTTAATTTATTTTAATTACATGCAAACATTCCTTGACTTTACAGATAAATTTTCTGAAAATTTCAATAAAATTGGTAACATTCTTTGAACGAACCAAGAATTACATTTTTATATATATAGATTGGAATAATTGTTTCGATTTTAGTAAAAAGGATAGATATAAAGAAGATAGTTAGAACAGAAGATAATTAAAAATATTACTGATGTTCTTGATGAATCACTAAGTTTTTGTTCTTTTCTTATCATTCAAACACAAATAATAAGAAAAGAACAAAAACTTAGTGATTCATATAATATATGGTTAAGTGTTAGTTTTACTCATTTAGAACTACTTTAAAGCTTCACTACTCACTCATTTTGCAACCAAATTTCAAACAAATTTTGCAATTCATAGCTCACGTTCTCAGCTATACTTTGAAATAAAAATTTCAAATTTTAGTTAATTAAAACAAAAGTTATAATAAATTACTGGTGTTCAAAAGTCCTCAGAATTAGTAAGGAACTGTTAGCTACCATAGCAACTTTTTCAACATTGAAGTTTCAGAGACTATTTCTTCTGATTGACTGTTGGTTACCATAGCAATTTTTTTGTCATTGACACCTTCATAAATCATAGCAGGAATGTCGCTAGCATGCCATTTTATTTGGGTTATACAGAGAGATTTAACAAAAGTGATGCTCTTTGCTTTGCTAGGGGTGATAATATTTTGCTTAGAACATCACCCGTTAATTCCGTTTCTATTTTTGTCTCTTCTGTTTATTATAGAATATATAATATATTTCTGTTAAGTATAATTCTTCTTATTTGATTTTTTTTTATTTAGTCAATTTAAGTTGGTAATAATTTTTTTTATGGATTGTTGACAATGTGTATGATATTGAACACAAAAAAGAAAATATTTCAAAATGAAATCATGGATTTCATAGAAAAATGCGAGCAGGAAAAGTAATATGGTTAAGATTAAGCTTAGAAAAGTAAAAGAACTGGAATAGAAAAAGACAATATATTGTCTTTTTTCTAGTAAAAAATATAAATTTATAAATTTTATGCTATGTGATCAAATTATTAGGATGGCTTTGCAATTCTTACAATGACAAATAATGACAAATTTAAACAATGTAGCTGCATTAAATCTTGCAAGAAAAATATTAAAAAATTGTAATGAAATAAAATGTCAGAACCCCTCACCAATGCCAAATTCATACCAACTCCTCTTAACTCAAACCATAATTCACAATATCAACTAACCATCTATGCTCTCTCAGCTACAAAAAACTTGACACATTATCTTTTTTAATTCATCCTTATTATTGCTGTTATTCTGCTCGTGTGAATTACTGCTACATGAATGTAAAGAATTCATCTACAAATTCAAGTCTTTCTTTTTCCTTCCCCAATCCCATCACCTGATAAATCAAACAGCTTGTGTGAATCTTCTATTACATAAATTTGTAAGGAAGATTACATTTAACTGAGTTTAATTACTAAGAAAGAGAAGTGGAGCTTCAGCGATTTGATCTACCACAGAACAAAAATAGCAGATATCTTACCTGGTTATTTTCCTTCCCATACATGGCTGCAGCACCCAAGTCTAATTTCTTGCCACTACGGGTTGTGCGAATATTGGTTGTTATTTTTTCTGTGTGTGTTGTCTGAGTACGTTCCACAGAAGTGTATTCTTCATCTTCATCTTTAAATTCATAGTCTTTCTGATCACGAGGGGATTTTTCTTTATCTTCGTATCTGTTTTCATACTCATCACTAACAACAAGAAATTAAATACCAAGTGAATCAAAAAATTCAGACAACTCTGAATGAAATTTGGTTTGAATACTTTCCAAACTGAAAATTTGAGTAATGAATGTTGAAAAACTTTCTGAAAATAAAACGAGTCAAATTGTGAAAGATTTTCACAAGAACTGCAAGAAATCAATTAATTTAAAAAGCAAAACTTTCAATCATATTTCAAAATTTAAAGCAAAAGGCTTTAAATGAATATTAGGTGAAAATTAATAAATCCATGAATGTCAGTCTTCAGAATACACATCTGAAATACAGATTGGTTATAGTTTGAAAGTATTAATTTATATGGCTTAATTTTGAAAACAAAATCATGAGCATTTACCAGAATAGAAAAAAAATTAATAAATTAAAACTGTAGTTACAACTGTAAGGCTTGCTATAGAGATCCAAAGGGCTACTATGAATCATGCCTACAAGGGCACTTAAAGTAGGGAGCTGAGCAGCAAAACATCTGTTCATATTACATTTAAATTTCTGCATGTTAGCACAGTCAAGTTTCAGACATTGCCTGTGAATTTGTTTTGTCCATCAGGAACACAATTTTATCAGAAAGGTCATTTATTAATATCAGGAATAATAAAAATCCAAAGATCGACTTTTAGGACACATGCACATTAATATCATGTTTAGAATGTTTAGAAAGCCATCAGGGACAACTAAGATTTTTTTAGTATTTGTCCCATAATACTGTACATACAATTTTCATAAGACTTTCATGCCAGATGCAATATATATCAAGGACTATCATCCTACCTTCTTTTGTCTTGTTCAGTGAATGGTATACACATTCAGAGATAATTGTCAAGACATCTGCAGTAGAACAGGCTTGTCTGATACTAGGTGCTGGACTATCACTAGACTGATTAACAATTCAAAGATGTTAATGAAGAGAGAGAGACTGATGAGATGATAATTGAATGGATCAGTTCTTTTATCAGAATTTTGAATACTGATACCATAAAAATAATTTTCAAGCTATCAGGGAAGCAAGAATCGGCTAGGCACTTGTAGAGTTTAAAGAAGGTATAACTCAGCAGAGCATTTCTTTATTAGTATAGCAGGGATAAGATCAGGTCCACACACCATAAAGGTGTCAATTTTTTATATCATATGGGGAAGAGTGATAATCATCAAATATAGCTTGTCTGCAAAGGAAAATTTGAGAGGGAGTAGTTTGTGGGTCTAAGGTGGAGTTGAAGGCAAGCAGTTCAGCCTTCTCAGTTGTTGTGCAAGCGGCATCATGGTTGCTGGTTAAGTATTCACATTATAAATTTTCCAGAAATTGCTAATTTCTGTGGCTCAATGCATTTTCTGGTCATTTAAGTATACCTTCTATTGGTTGCAGTGATTTCACTTTTACAATGATTGCTAGCCTCTATATTTTTCACTTTTACAATGATTGCTAGCCTCTATATTTTTTCACTTTTACAATGATTGCTAGCCTCTATATTTTTTCACTTTTACAATGATTGCTAGCTTCTTTATTTTTCACTTTTACAATGATTGCTAACCTCTTTATTTTTCACTTTTACAATGATTGCTAACCTCTTTATTTTTCACTTTTACAATGATTGCTAACCTCTTTATTTTTCACTTTTACAATGATTGCTAACCTCTTTATTTTTCACTTTTACAATGATTGCTAACCTCTATATTTTTCACTTTTACAATGATTGCTAACCTCTTTATTTTTCACTTTTACAATGATTGCTAACCTCTTTATTTTTCACTTTTACAATGATTGCTAACCTCTTTATTTTTCACTTTTACAATGATTGCTAACCTCTATATTTTTCACTTTTACAATGATTGCTAACCTCTATATTTTTCACTTTTACAATGATTGCTAACCTCTATATTTTTCACTTTTACAATGATTGCTAACCTCTATATTTTTCACTTTTACAATGATTGCTAGCCTCTATATTTTTTCACTTTTACAATGATTGCTAGCTTCTTTAATTTTCACTTTTACAATGATTGCTAGCCTCTATATTTTTCACTTTTACAATGATTGCTAGCCTCTATATTTTTCACTTTTAAAATGATTGCTAGCCTCTATATTTTTCACTTTTACAATGATTGCTAACCTCTATATTTTTCACTTTTACAATGATTGCTAGCCTCTATATTTTTCACTTTTACAATGATTGCTAGCCTCTATATTTTTCACTTTTACAATGATTGCTAGCCTCTATATTTTTCACTTTTACAATGATTGCTAGCCTCTTTATTTTTCACTTTTACAATGATTGCTAGCCTCTATATTTTTCACTTTTACAATGATTGCTAGCTTCTTTATTTTTCACTTTTACAATGATTGCTAGCTTCTTTATTTTTCACTTTTACAATGATTGCTAGCTTCTTTATTTTTCACTTTTACAATGATTGCTAGCTTCTTTATTTTTCACTTTTACAATGATTGCTAGCTTCTTTATTTTTCACTTTTACAATGATTGCTAGCTTCTATATTTTTCACTTTTACAATGATTGCTAACCTCTATATTTTTCACTTTTACAATGATTGCTAACCTCTATATTTTTCACTTTTACAATGATTGCTAACCTCTATATTTTTCATTTTTACAATGATTGCTAACCTCTATATTTTTCACTTTTACAATGATTGCTAGCTTCTATATTTTTCACTTTTACAATGATTGCTAGCCTCTATATTTTTCACTTTTACAATGATTGCTAGCCTCTATATTTTTCACTTTTACAATGATTGCTAGCCTCTATATTTTTCACTTTCACAATGATTGCTAGCTTCTATATTTTTCACTTTTACAATGATTTTTTTGCCAACTAAATTGGTGCAATGCTTTCAACTTTTGCACAATAGTAGTTGGATAGATAGAAATTAAACATTGGATAAAGTGATGCTTGCTATAGAATTTCTACAGTCAAAATATTATATAGGAGATTATATTGGACCCAATATATAGTAATGATTTAAAAAGTTTTTAAAAAGAAAGAAAAAAAAAATGACTCTTGCACCACCACCAAGAATCAAAACCAAAATGTTTAGCTTAGGATTTACTTTTTCCTTTGGTGTTAACGCCTGAGCTATGAAGACATGTTTGGTGAAAGGCTAAAAATTAAAACATGAACTAATAGCTATTACGTTATGCATGCATATTCGTAATGCCATCGTTCAACCTTCATCTGGCAAATTCCATTTCTTTTATTTTCACACTTTTGCACAGATGTTCCCCAGCTAAAACCCAAATATAAAGTTTTGCATGGGTTCAAATACCCTAAATATTAAGTTTCATGTCTGTAGATCAAAAACTGATAGGAGTTTGGCAGGCAAAATTTTTTAAAACAAATATATATACGCATATATATATAAAGAAAGAGGGTTGTGTTTACTATAACCTTTTTCTGCAAATATTATGCAAGTATAAATCATGTAGAATATCTGCATGAATTACATGTAATAGTTAACTAAAGATGATGATCTCATAAGAAAACCCAAAAAACTAATAGGGAATTAATTAAAATGAATGTTTAAAAGAATATGCAAATTAGTTAGATCTTTTGCAGATGAATGCAATTCCATGACTTGTATATAAAATTGTATTTTCTTTTTAAATAAATAGAAAAAGAGGGTTTTTAATATGAATATCAATATATAAAAATAGAAAAAAAAATTATAGGAGAATAGATTAGTTGCTCCGTGTTCTGGCATTGAAAGTAAATTTTTAATTTGCACATTTATTTTATAAGCAGATGCTATTAAATTCATATTCTGTAATATATATTTGTAATTGCATAGTCATATTTTCTGATACACGATTTTCATTAATAGTAAAATTTCTGAATATATCCTACACTTTAATCTTTGCCAAAAGGCTAAGGAACCATAAAAATGGTTTTAAGGCTACACATTTTTAAATGAATAAAACAAGAAAAAAAGATTTAATCTATTATTTAATGGAAGTAGATAATCTATCGGTTATGTTGTCACAAGACCATCCTCTCAAGAATTACTTTTTAAGGGAGTGGGATATTTTCCCAGTTATTATGTCCTCCTTTAAGGAATAATATAGTACCTGTTCTATTATGAGACTCTACAAAAATTAACTTCTATTTTTTTTTAAAGGGGTGGGTAGTATAGTATTTGTTTTGTTACCATACCATACTCTCAGACATTACCTTCTCTTTCCACAGTGGATTCTTCCATTTATCTCCTTTTTTTTTTGGGGGGGGTAGTATAGTATGTTCCTCGTGATACCATCTTTCCAAGATTATCATCCTTTTGGGAGGGGGATATGAGTTTGTGTATATACTATTGTCATGACATCATCCTCCCAGTGTCATCATGGTATCATCTTCTCAATCATTATCTTTGAAATCAGTGTTGTATATGTTCATTCACTATGATATCATCCTCTTAGTTAGACATTAAAAATTAAAGAAAGAGTTTAGATTTAGTTAAAAATCAGTTACCAAACGCGAAAATAAAGCTCAATGTTTAAAATATTCAATAGAGCTTAGAATAAATAAAGTATTCAATTCAAAAGTATACCTTTCTTTAATAAGTTTCTGAAGAAAATATTTTTTACACATCTTTATAAAGTAGCCGAAAGCAAACAAAGATAACTGGTAGCTTACTGTAAACAAAAGTAATTCATCATCAGAAAACCAAAATCACATCTGAAGATAATTCAAAGAATTCAGAAAATTGGTACATGGACGAACAATGGTTAAACACAAACATGTAAAAACAGCCAAGGGAGAAAAAAGTATAACAGTGTAAAATGCTCAAGATGTAAAATCCAATAATCTGGAAAAAGAAAAAGAAACATTTAGAAACTGGCTAAGGTCTCATTTCTGACATGTAAATTTCTATTTGAGTGTACAATCTACTTAAGTAACAAAGTTAAATAATTTTTTTTATTAAAAATATTTGTATTGCAAGGAAACTAACCCTGAAATATATTAAATACAAAAAGAAAACAAAAAAATAAAAATTAGTCACATAGAGAAAAAATAGTGCAAACTTGATTAGATATTTTAACCATTGTATGAATTTGTTGCTAAAATGGAAGCATAAATTATTGGTAGAAAGTGTTTGACATAAATTGAATGGAAGCATAAATTATTGGTAGAAAGTGTTTGACATAAATTGAATGGAAGCATAAATTATTGGTAGAAAGTGTTTGACATAAATTGAATGCAAGAATTAAAGAATATTACTATTTGATTTTTTAAAATTCTATTTTAGAACTTAAGTAATTAAAAAAATTGGGGGGGGGGGGGGCAGGAATGAATGAAATATTGTGGCATTTTTAATAAGATATCATTAGGGTTTGATTTAGAGTTATTTGGTGGTTATTAAATGCAGCTATAATTAGTATGAATAATAGAAACTACAGAGTTAATGCATTTTAAAAATCATTTTTGTGAGTATAGTACAGACAATGGGCCATTTTATTCTATTATTTAATAGCTATCATTCATATAATCTCACCTATATAAAGTTTTATGCAAAATTATAATTAGCAACCATGTTATATAAACCCATAAAGCATACATACATGCATGCATCTAAAAGCACATATGCATATCAAATAGAAAAATACATATTTAAAGATATTTTCTTTATATCAGGTTAAGATTAAAAGGTACTTCATACTGTAAGGCCATCAAACTAATTTGTACATTGTGTTAGGATAATAAGAAATTACTGGAGGTCTGTATTAATAATATAGCTCAAATACAAAATTTTAGGTATTTGGAGAAAATATCAGATACAAGCAAGGGTTCTGATAAATATATCAAGTAAAAAATACACATATAAAAGACAAATATGACTTTATCATGTACAAGTAGATATTGATAATCTTTAGGTTTTAAATATTATGAAAGGAGTGTTGTTGGGATTAAAATAATAAAAAAGAAATGATATAGGTGACTATGTTATCCTATACTGGTCAAATTTTAATTTTCCCCCATGTGGACATGAGCCAATTTAAGATTGTTGATTTAAAAAATTTAGGTCAGATTTTGAAATGTTTCAGAAACAAGAATTAATACCAGGTTTATACGATGCAACATTCTTAAAAATTGACCATTCAATCTGTCAATTCTAGTCCCAAATATGCTTAAAAAAATTAAGAAAGTATTCTTGCACCTTAGATTTGTATGATAAATTTTGTACACAGATCCATAGGTAATACAGATGGTGAACCAATGTTGGTAAAAAATATTTTTATTATTATAAGTGTAATTGGTGTTATTCAATGCTGTTTTAATATTGATTATATCATTATTGTATAGGGTGGTGTTATTTCTATTGATTGGATTACTGGAATCATTGTGCACTGGTCTGATTGTGTATTTATAAACAAGAGTAAACTAGAAGTATTAATTGTTTATGTTGCGCTCATTTAGAAATATATGTAAAAATATTTGTTCCAAGTTATAGAATGGTGTAATTTTAATAAATATATAAGTTGATTTTTTTCCCTCCTCTGCATCTACAGCTTCAATAAATGAGCACTTCCTTAACAAATCTTTCCCAATCAGTACATACAGCATTCACTAAATGTTTCCTTAAACTATCAGCACATTTCGTCCCTATATACAAATTATACATTCATTTCAAACCAATTATTTCTCTGAAATACATATTAAAGATATTAGACTCTTACTCGTTATCCATTAAGTCCTCTCACTCTCCTTACTTCACCACAAAAAGATTCTTAACAAGTATTATTTCTATAGGACTGCTCCTCAGATGTAGACACCCATATTTGCGATAAACGTAGGTACCTTAATCTTTATATTTCATTAAACTACTACAGCACCATTTCTATATATACATTTATTGCATTAAAACCGGGAATTCATATTAACTACATTTCTTCAAACTGCTAGAAAACTATTCATCTATAAAAAAATCTATAAAAATTTATAATATACTAAAAGGGATAGCCATTTCAATTTAATCCTTAATGATTAATATCTTCCAAACCCTTCATTTCGGCATATGTACATTACCTTTTCTTTTATCTTGCATCAAATTCTTGGGTCAAATCTGGCCTGCTAGTGAATTTTGCCTGGTCTGCCACCTTATTCAAAGCATGATATAAATATGAATGAATCAAATCACAGTGACAGACGAGAGACTGACTATGTACAAGTTTCTCATTAAATTATTTACCGCTTCTAATTGTGTTTTGGTACACATAAATTTATTAAATTGCTTTTTGAATGCAATAGTAATTTGTTTTATTCCAGCTATGAAAAAGATTTTTTTGTAAAATATTTGTTTTTTATATTCTTGTAGTAAAATAAGCCATGCTGATATATATAAATGCCATGCTGATATATATATAAATATAATGATTATATTTAATACTTGTTTTCTTCAAATGCACAGAAAATTTATTTATATATTTAATAGCATTGTTGTTCTTCATAACAGTGTATCCAAAGCTATTTGTTCCTTCTCCAGTCATGGTCTTTTGGCCCTCATGCTCCAAAAATTATCAACCCCTAAACTAAATGAACACTTTATCTACTTATTACCAACCAGTCACATTCAGACAACAAATACTCATTAATATGCCAAATATTATTATTTACATTTATTGGATTTCCAATGATTTGTATAAGGGATGTTTCATATTTTTAAAACAATAAGAGAAAAGAATTGTTTTTATCACGGAATTTTAACAAAATGTGTGACCCTCCAGTCAAAAGTTAGAAGATCTTGAAGTTTGGAATTTTTATTGCAAAAATAAAATCAAGATAGCAACTTTGTTCAAACGATATGTAATAGCTAATATATTTATTTTTTTGTTATAAAATATGAAAAGAATTAAAGAATTTTTTATGTGCCCATTGATAGAAATGATAGCAAGCACCAATATTTTATTTATTTTTTTTTTTTAGTACCATCTGCCACTAGCTATGTGCAATGTCATCATATAAATTCATAAAACGTTTGTTTACAAAAAGGCTTACAGTAACGATGTATACATTTTTTATTTGTATTTTTAATTATTTCTAAAACATTTTATGTTTAAGTTTTATGAAAAGAAAAATATTTTTTTGGTAATGTTCTGTTTTAGCATCAATAAAAAAATTTTTTCAAAAAATATTCAATTCAAATAAAAAATGGAAGAGAAGAAAGTTAATTTGCATAAAAATAAATGAAAAACATGTTTAAACAAGATAGGAATATTTAATACAACAAATAAGACACCCAACATTTTTATATATATCTATATATTTTGTCACTAATAATAATAAACACTGAAAATTTCATTAAAACTGGCTGATTTCCTGAATTTTGATAAAGTTTTAAGGAGGAGGGGGGGGATCTGTGACTTTAAAACAGAACCCCCCCCCCAACAAAAATGCAAGACAGCTATATGCTCAGTCCGATAAATCCAAAGTAGCTGAGAAGCGGCTTGGTTCCCACAAGTTTCGGCAAATAGCAAACAGGATCCTGAACAGAAACGTGCGTTCTATCCCAACCATCATCAATGGACCTGAGGTCATCTTGTCAGCATCAGATAAGGCCAAACTATTTGCAAAGAACTTTGCAGCTAATCCTACTCTATGCGACAAAGGCCATCAACTCCCTGTATTTCCTCCTATAATGGACAACATGCTCTGCAACATACAAATATCTGTGCGTGAGGTCGCCAAGCTAATCAAGAACCTTGATTCCAGTAAAGCAACTGGCCCTGACGGCATTCCAATCATTGTGCTGAAAAATCTTCAACCAGAACTTGCCCACATACTTACAAAACACTTTAAGCGTTGCCTTAAGGAGAAGTGCTTCCCAACACCCTGGAAAAGCTCATCAGTATGCCCAGTATTTAAGAATTCAGGTGATAAGTCGTCTCCCTCTCAGTACAGACCAATAAGTCTCCTGTGTGTCATGAGTAAGCTGCTGGAATCCATATTAAATCGAGAAGTAGTCAACCACCTCAGCAGAAATAACCTTAGTGACATGCAATATGGTTTCCATTCTGCCAGATCTACAGCAGATGTGTTAACTGTTATATCTCATAGGATTTGTGAATCTCTTGACAAAGGCTTCATTTCTTGACATATCAAAGGCCTTCGACAAGGTATGGCCTACTTCGAAGGATTTCCAACTACGGTATAACTGGAAATGTTTTCTCGATCATTAAATCATTTCTCTCTGATAGGTTCATAAGAGTAGTGGTTGATTGGCAGAAATCAGAGGCCCTCAATATTAATGCTGGAGTCCCTCAGGGGGCAATCCTAGGCCCAACTCTCTTCCTGATATACATCAATGCTCTCCCAAAACACATACTTAAATCATTCGTTGACATCTATGCTGACGACACGAACATCTATGGCAACACATCAAAGGCCGTAAATGACAAAGTTCTCTCTGATTCTCTCTCCTCTGATCTTGAGCGCATGGTACAGTGGGGGAGGAGGTGGCTGGTTACAAAACCAAGCCCCTATCTTTACATCATCAACACTGATCCCCATCTGGCATCAATTGAAATGGGTGACTCTCGTCTAGGGGAAGCTCCATGTTTTGATAAGCTTCTGGGCTTGACCTTTACTCCTGAAATTGAACACGTACATCAAATCTGTTGCCAAGGTCGCTGGAAAAATGGTAGGATCCTTCTACTACTCCAGAAGATATCTCATCCCTAATGCAATTCTCTATCTGTATAAAAGCCAAGTACATCCAAGGATGAAGTACTGCTGCCACATCTGGGCAGGAGCTGCTAAAAACAGCCTATCCTGCCTTGACAGAGTACAAAATAGGCTTCATGGCCTAGTAGGTGATGCTCTTTTCTCTTCCCTGCAACCTCTCTCCCATAAGAGAGACGTTGCGAGCCTGTCTTTGTTTTATCATTACTACCATGGCAGGTGCTCATCTGAGCTCCAATCTCTGGTCCCCTCCCTCGCCAATCTTTCATGATAAACACCCATCTAGCTGAAACCACTGTCAAAAATTTTCCCCACTCCTTATCTGTGCCAAAATCAAAATATAGATTCCATGAACAAAGCTTCTTTCTTAGAAGTGCATGCCCGTAGAACTCTGTTCCAGTTGCCTGTTTCCCACCTGACTACAATCTGGATGTCTTCAAGTCCAATGTAAACAAATTCCTGATGAACCGCCCCCTTAAGTAAGACACTTTATCAAATTTCCAATACTAACGTCCTGTACATGCAATAACCCTTATTCCCGAGTGGCTTCCAGGCCTTGATAAGTGGTGACTACCTTGTAAAAAAAAAAACTTCTGAAACACTTTATTTAGAAACCCATTCTTAGCATGGGGATAAGGTGTTTTGTAACTATTCTGTACTTTCACCTATTTTAATAAACTAATAATAATAATTAATCTAATAAAAAATTATATTAATGTTATTTTATAAAAACCCTATTCTAACATGGGAAGGGGAAGGTGTTTTGTAACTATTCTGTACTTTCACCTAACAATAAAAAAAAAAAAAAAAAAAAAAAAAAAAAAAAAGGATATAGTAAAATTTGAATGTAACTTGAAAACAGTATTACAAACATAGTGCTGTAATTTTGTTTTATTTTGTTAACAAAATGTTCTTGTTTGATTTTAATTCAAGCAATATTTGGTTAATAATTTCTTTGAATTGTGGATCGGATTTCCTGGTCACCATCTTGGATTCTTCATGGTGTAATGATGACAAATGATAATGTCTATTAGAATAATATTTCGCATTAAATGAAAATTATGCTAATTAGTTTAATGTACTTGAAAAAATAATTCTAATCAGTACAAAATTTCCTTTAATTTGATATACTACAAGCCATATTTTGTTAATAATTTCTTTGAATTGTGGTGGCCATTTTGGATTTCCCAGTCGCTATCTTGGATTTTCAGAATGTGAAAATGACAAATGATAATGTCCATCAGAATAAGACTTCATAAGCCTTACTTAGCATTTTTCTTAGTTGTTTTTATGATATTTTACTCAAAGCCATTAAAATGAAACAAATATGATAATTGGTATGCAAGTTACCAAGTGAGATTGTTGTAAATAGTCATCTGAACCTTCATGGTGTTATATGTTAAAAATTTCATCATAATATCTTAAAAAGATCTGAAGATATAGCTTTTTAAAGATGGGTTACTCTGTAAATTGTCGAATTCCCTATCAGTCATAAGTTTAAATACATTTGAATAGGACTGACTTATCAAAAAATGCATAGTTCACGAGACATTTTGTCTTATTTTGAATGGTCATAACTCCAGTTCTTATGGGCCGATTCAAAAAATGAAAACTAGATCATATTTCTTTGTTTTTTATGTTCTTTTCAGTGATGCTTGATTTGAGTTTATTTGATGTAAAGAAAAAATGGTGTGGTATTGCTATTTAAAGTAAAAAATATAAATAGAAATCTCATGAGGAGTTCATCAAAATCTTTGATAAATCAATGAGAAAACCTTTATAAGTTTTCCAAATTAAAAAGGAAATTGTATCTACACTTAAACTTAGACCCCCCCCCCGCCTCCCCAAGAAGAATGAGATTCGGGCATTTGTTACTAACCCTAACAAAAAGATAAGAAACAAATATGCAACAAATAAATGTTACCAAAAGGAAAGACTCTTCTACCTACTTGGATAATTTCGTTTGTATTTAAACTTATTTTAAAGTGTTTTTATAGTTCAAAACAAACTTAGTATTCACTCAGTTGAGTTAGAGTTAAAAAAATGGTTGTCCATAAGCCCTTCACAAGGGCTCTTGATAATCGCTCAAAAATGAATCAAACGCTGATAAAAACACATTAAATAAATGTTATGTTCTACCAGCATTTTGTTTTGAATTTTCAACTTATAGACAATATTAAAAAGTTAGAATGGACCGGAAATGATTATCATTTTACATTAAATTTATATGCAAAACTGCTTTCCTACTCGAAATTCTAAAATAATTGTTTTCTTTTTCTTTCCACAATGTAATCATCTAAAAAAAAAAGTAGAATCTCATTTTGGAGGGAGAGGGATAACTTAGTTAAAAGGTAGTTATCTAAAACGCAAATCGATCTAATAAGCAATCAAATCTTTAATTGCAAGAAAAACATGAACATTTCTTCATAGAGGGAAGGTAGAGAATAGTTCGCAGAGACTCGTCAGTGTTAAAGTTTTCTAAATGTAGAAAATCATTTTACATGGAACGGGCTTTAACTATTCTGTTCCTAAACTGTTTTTATTTTTGCATATGTATTGTTGATTCTTTTTAATCATTTATGAGAATTTTAAATGGCATTAACGACGACCAAATGCTAATGAGACTTGTTTTAAAAGAAAAACAAATCTTGTCTCACAATTTTCAATGATACAGAGAAAACATTAGAGAAAAATATTTAGAAGAATCTACTCTTGTAATATATGCCTCTTCCCAAGTGTATTTTTACATTTTACAAAATATATGCAGACATTACACGGGAGATGGAGGTACAATCAGTTGAAAATTTTTAAAAAGCATTGAATTTCTCATTAAATGTTAAGAAATTTTGAAAGAATCAGAATCGGTTTTTCTATCAAAATTGAGAATTTAGAGCAGAATCAGTAATTGTATTGGAATAGGGAAAAATTCTGGAATTGTTCCATCACTCATATATATACACAAAACAAACGTAGCCACTTCATTTACTGAATATGTAAATAGTAATTCTGAATTTTAAAGAATCTGAACCTAAAAAAATAAGGTTCTAGTTTAACTACTAAGTTAACTATTTCATGAAAGCTCAAGTTAATTGAAAATTAATTAAATAAATGTTAAAATACAGCTGGTGTGTATATATATATATATATATATATATATATATATATATATGAAAGTGAACGTGTCTGTCTGTCTGTCTGTGTACATTTCCCTACGCAATAACTGTCAATTTTCAGTCTACAGACTCGAAATTTGATATACAGGGTATGGAGATTTGGGAAAATCTTTATAATCTGTTTTCGGCCAGAAATTTGGCTGTTAAGGGTTCAAAGTTCAACGATTTGACTTTTGAGAACTCTACCTCCGACAATTTGGGGTCTAAACACTTGAAATTTTAGATATAGGCTCCTTGGACATGGATGTAACTTAATAACTTGATTTGAGCCCAAAACAATAAATGTTATGGGGTGATAATAAAGGTCAAAGTTAAAAAAATTTGACCTCTGCAGACCAAATTACTCATACTTTCTGGTCTAAACATTTGAAATTTTACATAAAGGGTATTCAGAGATAGGGCAAGCTTTTTTTTGAGCTACCAATATATAAACGTATGTTTGCCTAAAACTTTCGACTGAGGCGATGAATTTTCACAAGATCAGTATCGTTTTGAAGCTCGATCCTTCAGACGGCAAATATTGAAAAATTGGCTAAAACATTAATTTCTTCATCCTCAACTGGGCATTTTTCAACAGGGAGGGATTGCTTTTTTTGCCGATATTTTAGAAAGTCATCCTCTCTTTTCGATTGTCTAGCCTTAATTTAAACCCACGTCACTTCCGGTTTGACGTGGTCGTAACAGCAAAGACATCACTTTTTTTTCCAGTTCTTTTCCTCCATCGCAGTATGGGTTCGAGCCTGCCTTCCTACTACTACTTTTTGTTTTTTGCTCAACATACACCTCCAAACACACGGGCAACGCTGGGCACCCATGCTAGTATATGTATATATTCCTAGACAGCAATTATATATATATATATATATATGAATGAATTCCTTAAACAGTTTTGTTTGTCACAATATGAAGATTAAAATCAAAATGTACTATTAAACTTTATGTCTTGACACATTATTCTAATTTTGATGAAAAAAAATCATGTTTTTGAATCTAGAATGTATCTAAAATTTAAATAGGAGTAAAAAGAAATTGAGATTCAGAGAATCTTGCTTAATTGATATCTCAGGACTAGGTATCAAATTCAATATAAATCTGAAGTTTTCAAATGGGAAGTTGTGCCTATAAAATACTTAAAAGAAATGAAATTGGAGAATATTTGATATCTATTGTGAAAATTTCATAAAAATCAGAAAAATCTGAATTTTCAAAAAAAAAAAAAAAATCCTTCCACTCTTTGCATAAAACTAAATATAGCTCACAGTACCTTCCCTTGCACCTAGCAGCTGTATTCCAAAGTTAATGACTGTTTGATTAGTAGTGAATTTTTTACACAGAAATACCTAAACATTATATATATATATATATATATATATATATAGTTTGAGTTCTGTTATGGGAGCATTGGTTAAATTTGAATAAGAGAAAATACATATCAATCACAACGCAGAAAATAAATATTCTACTTGTTTGAAGTTAAAGAAAACAAATATTTTACTTGTTTGAAATTTATATATTTCAGAGCATCTCCATCTTCAGAATTTTTTTTTTTTTTTTTCTTCTTATGAGGTTGGTGCAAAAATAATGTTTTCTGATGTTCAACTTCAAAAGATCATAACTCCTTTCATAATAAGTTTTATTAACCGAAATAAGAACCATTAGAACTGACACATTTTTCCAACGAGAAATAATCCCATGAGCATAGAAATCCAGAGTTCTGGAAGCAATGAAGTCATTGAAGGTTGATTTGGCATCATCCTGGCTTTTAAAGCATTTTTCGCACAGGAAGTTGTTGAGATACTAGAAAAAGTGATAATTGGTGGGCAAGAGGTCCGGTGAATATGGCGGATGAGGCAGAATCTCATAGTTCAATTCGTCCTGCTTCTGCAGGATGTTAAGCAATATGCAGGTGAGCGTTGTCAAGGAGGAGAATTGGTCCTTTCATATGAACTAATCTCAGGCACACACATTGGAGCTTCTGGTGCATCTTGTTGAAAGTACTTTTTCGTTGTAATCATTTCGCCGGGATTCAAGAAGCTGTGATGGATGAGACCGCCCGCAGATCACCAAACAGTCACCATAACCATTTTTTGGTTCAATTTGGCTTCAGGAAGTGTTGTGGAGCTTCTCCGGGATCCATCCACTCACTGTGTCAAGCGTCGCTAGTTGTCGTAGAGGATCCACTTCTCATCACATGTCACAATCTGCTCGAGAAATGGGTCGTTTTCGTTGCGCAGAAGGAACATAGAAGACCCCTCAAAACAACAATTTTTTTGATTATCGTTCAATTCAGGAGGCACCCATTTATTCAACTTGTTTGACTTCCCTATTTGCTTTAAAGGGCGAACGCCTTGAGTGGTCAACCTCGAGTTCAACAGCAACTTCTTGTATGGTTTTGCGAAGATTGGCTTCAATTAAGGCTTTCAAACTTTCAAATGTTCGTTATCAATCTCAGTCAGCTAGCCATAATCGCCTTCATCTTTGAAGCTTTTGTCACTATTGCGAAATTTCTTGAACCACTGTTGTGTCACGCATTTGTTAATGATTCCTGTGCCAAATGCATCATTGATATCACGAGCTGTCTCGGCAGCTTTTCGGCCTAGTTTGAACTGGAACAAAAAAAATTGTGTGGATTTGAATTTTGTTCATGCTGTTGAAAAGCCTGCAAAAAAGTGAATGTAGAGATTGAGAATGATAACGAATAACATGATTCGATGGAGTGAAAAATGCTTCAAAATGATATGTAATATGGTTATATATATATATATATATATATTATATATATATATGAATTAATTCAGAAATCATATAGAAAAGTAACATATGTGAGAAAACGATATTGTTTTTGCACTGAACTAATAAAAGAATATTATTTTAAGTTCCTATAATTGTTGTAGAATTATCAAATATTCCAAGATGTCTGCTTCATTTTTCCCTTTAGTTATTGAGCAATATACACCATTTATGTCTGCAATATTTTTTCTCAATATTTTTAATGATAGTTAAATCTATATAATTATAAAACTCATATCATTGTATAAACGTTTATATGTTTGTAGAGACAAGACTTGCATCTAAACTAATTAACCAATCATAATAAATTTCATGTATACATGTGTATATCTATTTTTATACTAAAACCCTGAATTTGCTTGTCACTATCTCACCGTCTTAAATTTTAATGTTATGTTACATAAGCCTAACATATCTAACCAAAGATGATAGAGACCAGGTGTATACGTTATTTAAGGACATATTTTAATATCTAATAAAACAAATAGGGGAGAAGGTTAGAAACTTTGTTTTATTAGTGCTCTAGAGGCCTTCTTACTATTATTTAGTGCTTTCTGTAGTGCTCTGAACAACTCCAGAGTTTTTTTATTTTTTTTTTATTTTTTAACAGCTCACTTTAAAATAATTTTCATTTCTAGGGAATGGATAGAAACTTCCTTTTAGTCGTACTCTGGAAGACTTCTTAATTTTAATTAGTGCTTCAAGTAGCAATTTGGATGCCTCCTGAGTGATCACGTAAAAAATAATTCCTATTCTAATGGAGAGGGATGGGAGAAATCTTTGTTTAAGTAATGCTCTGGAAATCTCCAGACTTAGTAATGCTCCTGCGGCCTGTAAAGTTTTACTTTTTTTTTCAGTCCTCACTTAAAAAAATATTTTCTCTTGGGGGTGGGGGTGGGGGCTTAGAAAATTGGTTTTAGTAGTGCTCTAGTGGCATCCTTAATTTTAATTATTGTTTGCAGTAGTGCTCTGGACAACTCTTGAGTTTTAATTTTTTCACTCATCACTTATAAAGAAAAATTTTCTCAAGACACTAGAATCTCAAACCCATTTTTATTCTGAACATTTTTTTCTCTTACCCTTCAAAAGCCAATAGGTAAGCTAGTTATATATTATAATTAGGAAACCTCTGGAATCTATGAAACTTCACTGGCACAGGTAATGTATACTTCTTTTGTATGTCATGTCAAAAAACAAAGTACCTTACGTAACCTAGCATCCATTACAATAAGTGACTCATTTAATATTATTTGGTTTAATTCAACATTTAAGATATTTTGCTTTTTTCTATGTTTTTTAATGTTTTGCTATCTCTAGTTAGATGAGATTGCACACTGATTAGCATTACAAGCGTATGCTGTATTTTCGTGGACATCAGCAATATTACATACCTAATGTGCTCCAACAAGTCATGTTTTTAATTTGAGTCAATTTTTAAAAGAATTACATTGACGGAAAGAGAATAAAATAAGCATTCCAATGATGTTAATTTATTTTGCTTTTATGCATTCAATGTTTTTATGCTATAAGTTAAAAATGAAAAAATGGTAAAAAAAGGAAATCTTTTTTCAATGTTTACATTTTATACGTTACGTTTGGATACACATGCGTGGGGTTAAACTTGATTGGATATGGCTGAAATTTTACAATCTCTACTGGACTTTGATTTATAATTTTACAATCACAGGGAGCAAAGTTATGACTGAGCAAAGTTGACAAAGAATATTGCAAAATTGATTAGATAAATCGCCATATATCATCCATTTTCATATAGATAATAGTTTCAGAATTATTTTCATGTATAATATGTAAATATTTGATAATTATTAATTGCGTGGAAATTTCTTTAAAATGTTATCTTTTATAGAAATTCAAATCCGCTTGACGGAAAAACGGCTTGAAAATGCGATGAGCTGACTAAAGTATTCTCTTAAAAATAGAAAACTGTTTTTCTGCTTTCGTCTTACTGGACTAGTCATTTTTTATTCCGAGTTTGTCAATTTAAAAAAATTATTTTTTTTTCAAATTTGATTTCCAAACAATACTATTTAGTACACATGTACTAAAAGCGTTAAAAAACAACAAAATGCACTAAGTACATGCGTTTAACTTCTTACTTATACTCAAGGTAGAATTGTGTTTTTAGTGGTCAAAAAAACCCAAAACTATATAACAAATAAAAGGGACTTGTGCACTTATCCTACCATGCTGAAATAATGATGTTATTATTTAGAAACCCATTCTGAACATGTTAACTATTCTGTACTTTCACCTAACAATTCAATAAAAAAGATATCATGAAACTTGAATTTATTTTTAACTTCTGGTCAAAACTGTTTTTCGAATCTGTAAAACAAATCCGTTTTTTTTTTTTTTAACTAAAGATATCTAAATAATAATAATAGGCGGTTTGATAAAAAATTTCATTGTAATGCATTTTGTAAATTTTTACCTTGTTTCCACCTTAACATTTTTCTTTAAAATTACTATCTCTTACGGGTATGCTGAAAACGAATATC
Source organism: Euprymna scolopes (assembly GCF_053919585.1). Lineage (NCBI taxonomy): Eukaryota > Metazoa > Mollusca > Cephalopoda > Sepiida > Sepiolidae > Euprymna > Euprymna scolopes. The sequence continues at coordinate 141,194,153 of NC_136489.1, forward strand.
GCATTTAAATTCTCCGCAAATAAGTAGCTTTCCAGATATAAAGCAATGTCATTTCTTATGTTATTGTTGGTGGCCATCTTGGTATGCGCATAGTTTCCCGGGGTTGCGCTTACGCGTACCAAGACGGTCACCAGCGATAACATAAGAACTGACATTGATTAATAACTGGAAAACTACTTATTTGCAGAAATTTTAAATGCGATATTCGTTTTCAGCATACCCTAAAACCTACAGAAGTAATCATTTTAAATGTTAAGGTGGAAACAAGGTAAAAAATTACAGTTTTATTTTTTTGTTTACATAGTTGAATTTTCAGTAAAACAACAGAATAGAAATGAGAAAAATTACCATGAACTGGTTAATATAGAGTTGTTGCTTATCGGGATTCCTGGTATCCTGGTACTGTGAAAGTTACATTGAGGGTTTATGTACAGTACGATTTATGGTTGCATCTCAGAAAATAGGGGTATATTTTGGGCCAGATAGAGAGGATTTACAAAATTGAAAATTGGACTGTTCCCAAAATGCATAAGTTCTGGTCGATTATGGGAATTTCCATATTTTACAGAAATCCAAAATCTATATGAAAAATTTTCTTCGATTTATTCACATCTAATTTTTTTTTTCTACCGGCTATGAACGCTCTTTTCAATGGCTACACCCAAGATTAAGCTTTCCTTTGGTAAGGAGACAAGAAAATGCCTATTCTCAATGAAGCTATATTTAAATACTACTATAATACTTAGTTTTGTTCATAAATAGACACCCACTGTATGATACCATGTGTCGGTTTTAAAAAAATTGAAATTTGTTTTTGTTTTTTTTTAAAAATTTTTTACAAAGGAGTCACCACTTTTCAAGGCCTGGAGGCCACTTGAGGATAAGGGTTAATTGGGTATAAATAAGTAGTGGAAATTTTGTAAATTGGATTACTTAGGGAGACGGTTCATCAAGAACTTGTTTACGTTGGACTTGAAGACAATCAAATTGTAGTCAGCTGGAAAGCAGGCAAACGGAAGAGAGTTCCACAGGCGTGCAGTTCTGAGAAAGCTTTGTTCATGGAATGTACGTTTAGGTTTAGGCACAGATAAAGAGTGTGGGAAATGATTGATAGTGGTTTTAGCTAGACGAGTATTTTTTGTGAAAGTTTGATGAAAGGGGACCATAGACGAGCACTTGCCATGAAAATAATGATAAAGCAGAGACAGGCTCGCAAGATCTCTTCTGTGAGAAAAAGGTTGCAGGGAAGAGAAAAGGGCATCCCCCCACTAAGTTATGGAGCCTATTTTAATCTGTCAAGGCATGATAAGCTGCTTCTACAGCCCCTGCCCAGATGTACATCTGAATTTATAATTTACTAGCAGGGGTACCCGGCATTGCCCGGGTGTTTAGAGGTGTGTGTGCTCGTGTGGGGGGGATCCAAACAAAAGAATAAGCGAAGTAATCACCCTGTTTAAATATTATATATAAAAAAAAAATGTTAAAACTTTTTTAAAAAATCGAAAAAAATAAATAAATAAAACTAACGTAAGGCAAACACACGATGTTAAAATTTCTTAAAATTGGAAAAACAAAAAAAGAAAATACGAATATGATGGAACCCCCCCACCCCCAGAAAAACGAACGTTAAAACTTATTTAAAAAATCTGAAAAATAAAAACAAAAAAAACATAGAACGTGAAAAATGGCTTAAATAACTCTGTTTCAATATCAAAACTTTAAAAATCGAAAAAATAAAAAAAAAGACATCTCACACCATGATTCAAACTTACAACCTTTAGCAGCGCTCTAATCAAGTCAGCTAAGAGAATGTTGACGAAATTGAGTCATTTTTTTAATATTTAAACTAAATCATGTTCCGATGTCATTTGCACATGCGTAGAAGCCATCTTGTCATGAGAGGACGGTTTTTTGCTACCCCCTCCCTGTACAAAATGGCCAGTTTAGAGTGAAGGAATTAACGTTTTGGGCCAATTTTTCGATATTTGTCAGGCAAAGGTTCGAGCTTGAAAATGATATTTAGCGAAAATCTGTGGCCTGTGTTGAAAGTTTTTGCGAGCCATACAAACACACATACATACATACACACATTTTCACTTTTATATATATACTAGCGAGGGGTAACCGGCGTTGCCCGGGTGTTTGTAGGTGTGTGTGAAAAAAAAACAGGTGCCCGGGGAAAAAAAACAAAGCCTTTACGACGCGCAGTTGGAAAATAGTAAAGTGTGAAAAAAAACAGGTGCGGGTTTTTGATTGACGTGACGGCGATAGCTATTCAGCAGTTAGCATTTTGTGCGGGACAGTTTTTAATGAGGTCAATAAATCGGTTTGTTTGTTTTTAAAAACCCGCTCCCCCGTCTGATATGACGAAGTCGACATTAACCAAACGTTACTTAGCTCTCTAGAGACCACTGGCTCTGGGCCTGCGATTAGAGTCGAGTTTCGCTTTTTTTATACCGAAAACCAAATGTAACGCATGCTGATGCGGGAAATGTGGAATAATTAACGTTTGAAAGTCAATAAAATTAAATAGACAGGCGAGCTCCGTGGTTAACTGCGAGATATTACAATTTATAGACGATATATAAAAAGTTTTAAGAAGTTGTGAAGCGAGCGAGCCCTTCTCTGAAAGAAGCCTTTTGTGGACATCGAGGAAAAGCATACATACATAAATACATTTTCGCTTTTATATTTATAGACTAGTGGGGGTACCTGGCGTTGCCCGGGTGTTTGTAGGTGTGTGTATGGGAGGGGGGTAATTAATAATCCTGCTTAAATATTATAAAAAAGACGATGTAAAAAAAAAAAAAAAAAAAAAAAAGAAAAAAAAAAAACGGAAAAAAAATGGCATAAATAAACCTTTGTAGGGGGGGGGGAATTAAAGAATAAGCGAAGTAATAAAAAATTATAAAAAAGACGATGTAAAAAAAAAAACAAAAACCCAAAACGGAAAAAAAATGGCATAAATAAACCTGTGTATGGGGGGGGGGGGGAAACTAAAGAATAAGCGAAGTAATAAAAAAAAAATGTTTGGTCGGAAGGAGGGATTGAACCCGGAAGCTTTGACGCGGAAAACAATGCCAACTACTTAACGGTGTCGACCACGAGTGAGAGTAATTGATTAGCGTGTTAAGTTAAAGCTTATAAAGCTAAAAGAGGTTTGATTGACAGGAAGACACTAAATGAGGTCATCGCGGGATCGTTATTTTTAGTTTTCACTTCCCTCAGATGATGGTGGGAAGGGGGGGGGGGGAAAGCAATGCGAAATCCGAGAACACAACGTTTTTCACTGTATTTATACTAAAATGCAGGACAAACAGGGGACATAGACAAGCGTATTATTTTTTGTTTTACTTTACAATTTCTATTATTCAGCGTGTAGCGTTTATTAAATTACGTATTTTGTTTCCTGTCTAGAAATCTCTCTCTATCCCTCTCTCTCTGTTTGCGTTTGTGTTTCTCTCTCACTTCGTCTTCCTTACTCTAAAGAGTGTTACTAAAAAAGAAAATGGCATCTGGCTATATTTTTTTTGTAAAAACTTCGATTAATATTTTTTGTAAGCATATTTTTTTTTACTTCACATTTTTGGCTTGTTATTTTTCATTTAACTATCGTATCTAACTATTTTTAACGTGCTAATAACATTGGTAACGTTGTCATAGCGTAGAAGTTCATAGTTTAGCTTGTGTGAGGGTTAAATTTTTTTTTACCGATAACAACGTTTTTAAATTCAGACTGCCATTACAGCTAGCTGACGTCAAGATCACGTGACATGACTCAGCGGGTTTTAAATACAAGTTGACCCAAAATAAACGGCCCCGTGTACACTTTATGTAGAAGAGTTGGCGCCCGTATTTTTTTGGGCAGTTATAAATCGATTTAAAAATACGTAATGTTTAACATTAAAATGTCACTTTTTTTGGCCCCTCACCCCTGCAGAAAATCGATCAGTTGACGCACTTCTGATGGTCCTTTTGGGCCAATTTTTCGATATTTGTCGTCCGGAGGGTGGGCTTTCATATGAGACCAAGTTTGTGAATTTTTGTTCCGTCGGTCAAAAGTTTTTAGCAGACATACATACATTTTCGCTTTTATATATATATAGACTAGCGAGGGGTACCCGGCATTGCCCAGGTGTTTTCGGTGTGTGTGGTCGGGCGGGGTTGGGGGTGTTAATAAAAACCTAAGAATAAGTGAAGTAAAAAAAAAACAAAAAAAAAACGAACGTTAAAAACCCTGCTTAGCGGGCGGGGGTACCCGGCATTGCCCAAGTATTTTGGGGGTGGAGGTGTTAATGAAAACATTAGAATAAGCGAAGTAAAAAAGAAAACAGAAAAACGAACGTTAAAACTTATCTGAAAAATAAAGCATCGAAAAAAACACAAAAAAAACTAATGTAAGGCAAACGAACGATGTTAAATGTAGAAATCAAAAAAACAAAAACAAAAAAGAAAACAGAAAAACAAACGTTAAAACTTCTGAAAAAAAAAAAAAAAAAAAACATGTGAAAAATTGCTTAAATAAGCCTGTTTCGATATTAAAATTTAAAAAATCAGTGGGTACCCGGGTGTTTTTGGATGTGTGTGGTCAGTAGGGGGTGTTAATGAAAACCTAAGAATAAGCGAAGTAAAAAAAAAAAAAAAAACCCAGAAAAACGAACGTTATGTGAAAAATGGTTCAATATTTAAATTTAAAAAATCGAAAAAAAAAAAAAAAAAGAAGACGTCTCACACCACGATTCGAACCCAAAACGTTTAGATAATGATCCAACGCCTTAACCAACTGAGCTAACACAACGTACATGAAATTCAGTCAGTTCTTCAACTATTTAAACTAAATCAGGTCATGACGTCATCTGACGCATGCGTAGAACCGGTCGCCATCATGAGAGGACGGTTTTTGTTGACCCCCACCCCTGTAGAAAATTGTCGATTTCAGGGTGAAAAAAATTAATGTTTTTGGCCAATTTTTTGATATGATGCAGCTTCAATATGATACCAAGTTTGTGAATTTTTGTTCTGTCTGTCAAAAGTTTTTAGCGGCACACAAACACACATACATACATACACACACATTATCGCTTTTATATATATAGACTAGAAGGGTGTACCCGGCATGGCCTGGGTGTTTGTAGGGGTGTGTGTTGGAGGGGAGTGATCAAAACAACCCTGTTTTAAAAGAAAACATTGGCCGGGTGTTTGGAGGTGTAAAAGAAAAAAAAAGTTTTAGTAGGAAAGTAGGCTTGAAAACCGAACCTTTGACGTGGAGGTGGAAATGAAATGGGAAAAAACCCTGGGACCTAACCATCTCGGCCACGAGAGATGAGGAATGAAAAGCATCTTAATTTAACGTTTATAAAATTAAATTAATAGATGCGAGAACCTTAAGTTGCGTGATGTTTGACCTTGAAACATGACGTGGCTGCAAGCCAGTTTTCGCTTGTTTTATACTGAAAAGCGAAAGATACACAGGACACTCTAAAAATCTGGAAAAAATAGAGTGTGAAAGTAGGGCAAATTAAATAGACAGGCGACCCCCATTCATAACTCTTAGATATTATCATTTAGACGTGATATAAAAAGTCTTAAGGAATGAGCCGAGCGAGAAGTCCAGCGAAAAAAGCCTTTTACAGACATACACAAAAAGCGAACATACATACATACACACATTTTCGCTTTTATATTTATAGATGGCTTATGGTAAAGAGATACATCAGATTTGACTGCATAATCAGAAAGAGCACACAATTTTACATAAGAGTACCAAGTTTCATGAGAATAGCTTGAAAAATAAGTAAATGGTGGCGAAATTACTAAATTTCTTGAAATGTTGAGGTCCGTAATTCAGCCTACTTTTTCTAAAGAAAAATGTCCATGGAAAAGCCGAAATTTTGGCACTTAAAATTCTCATAACTTTTGAACTGCTGATGGTATTTGCATAATTCAAACTGTTTTAAGCATCGTTTACACAGTTCTTTTCATGCAAGTTAATAAAATAACAATTGGTTCAAAAGAAAAAAATCAACTTGTAGTGCTACACTGATATGAGCATTTTTATGAGTTTTCTAAGCCTTACTACTTTTGTGTTAGCTCATGATAAATTGGAAACAGAGGTTTTATATATATATATATATATATATATATATATATATGTGTGTGTGTGTGTGTGTGCAAACAAAAAATGATTTGCTCATTTAATTAAATACAAACAATAAGTGGAAAATACATAATTCTGAAAAGTCTGAAAACTTATATGATATGGCTTATATTTTTAGTTATTTTTCTCTAGCTATCCTTGTGGCACTATGTCTCCACCTAGGTAATACAGAGTATAAACAGCTAGTTTAGATAAATTCTATTTGCAATTAAAACATGAACATACAAAGTGCCTTCAATAAGTTTACAGACTTTTTGTACAGACATTTAAAATTATCATAGACTCTTGAAAATTCAGAATGGTATTACTATACATACTATGAAATGACTGACCAATTTTATGATTTCAGATTTAAATGAACAGCTACAGCAGGAATTGGAATACACTCTACTAAAGCCTAAAATTGTCACAGCTGGTGAATTTCAAAAATGCGATCTGGATGTGAAGTCACTTTGGAAGAACAATATTCAATAACATTCTGTTTTAAATTTAGAAAAAAATGTCACAAATATATGGAATGTTTCAGACTGCTTTTGGACCATCTTGCATGAACTGAGCATCAGTTTTTGAGAGGCATAAGAGATACAAGGAAGGCAGGGAATCTTAGTGATAAAAGGTGTAGGAGGAGTAAGGAAGTCAGAATGGCACAGTTAATTGGCCAAATAAAGAATTTTATGAATAAAGACTCATGTGTCTATAGAGACGATAAGTGTGCAGTTTGAGGTCAGTGTGGGAACTGTACACACAATTATTCGCGAAGAACTGAAGATGCAGAAGATTTGCGTGAAGTTTTTCCAAGAGTGCTCAGAGATGTCATGACAGCAGGGAGATGGTAGAGCTGATTAAGACAGATTTCACAGTTCATATGCTCTGGTGACCTACAATGAAATCTGGATCTACTGCTATGACCCAGAGACCAAGAGACAGAGTTCCCAATGAAAGCCTGCTGGCTCTCCCAGACACAAGAAATCCACCCAGAAACTTATGATGATCCCTTTTTTTAACAGCACGGGTATGATCTACATGCACTGGGTTCCCACTGGACAGACAGTCAACAAGGAATACTATGTTGAGGTTTCAACAGAGTTCAGGTAGAGATTTCATTAGAAGAGGCTAGCACTCTTCAAATCTGGTTAGTGGCATTTCAACCAGAACAATGCACCAGTCCATAACTCCATCCTTGTTACAGGCTATTTGACCAAGATAGGAATCAAGACAGTTCTTCACCCTCCCTATAGTCCAGACCTTGCTCCCTGTTACTTTTGATAATTCCCTAAGCTCAAGGAAAAGCTTAGGGGCTGTTATGAGATGATTGAGGAGATGAAAAAGGCTGTGATGAGGGTCATTGACATGCTCACACTAGAAGACTTCCATGGGCCTTTCAGAAGTTGTTGGGACAGAACAAGTGGATTGTAGCTGGAGGAGATTACTTTGATGGGGACTAGAGTTTTATGTGTGTGTACTATCAATAAAAGTGCACATATGAAAAAGTCTGGAAACTTATTTAAAGTACTTGTAACATGACAACACAAGAAAGTCTTCAAAGAACAGCTAGTATAAGTTCATTGTTAAAAACAAAGATACAATAAGTAAAAGGTTTAACAAAATGATTTAAATTTATCTGACATTCATAAAAAATTCATATTCATTTTTATCAAGAATTACATTTTAAAAAGGACAGCGTACTGTTCAAAATATTAAAAATGACATTAACACTTTCCCCCGTTTTATTTTAAATTTTAAAATAAGAAATTTATCTTTTTAGCCAAAGAAACACATTTTAAATTAAAAAAGCATACATGGATTAATCATCCCCAAACCATTTTAATTTTCTTATTTTGCTCGTGATAAGGCATTCTATCTGATGGCAAACATGCTATTTCATATTCCAACAGAGATTTTAACTGTTGCTTCAAATGTAATTATTTTGATCTCTCTTGCACTTAATTCACAGAGTATATTTACCAGGTAGTTCTTGAAAGTCTTTCTCATGAGTTCAATTGCTCCTATAATTACTGGAATGATAAAGACCTTCCCAGGATTCCAGTTTCTTTTCAGGTTGTACATAAGATCTTGGTATTTCGTTATCTAAATGTGAATTTTGAATTTTCAAGAGAAAGACTACTAAAAATTTTACAGTCTGAAAAGGAAAGAACTCAGTATTTTTAAATTATATGAAATATTTAACATTTAGAAAGAAATGTAATATACGAGTAGTTGGCTAATTCTATATACAGGGTGGAACGATAAAATTGTCTCCTTAGAAAAGATGACATGATTCCATTTCCATTTGATGAAAACCGGTTTCTTTTTTTTTGTTGCAGAGCATCTACTAGTTGGCCAGTTGCATATGAATCACAAACGTGACAGGAGCCTTCTATCATGTGTCAAAGTGACAATGTTCAACGAGCAAAATTGGACATGCTCTCTACCGATCCAAGTTATGCCAGCACCCTACAAATGCAAATCCAGAGGGTTCAACTCTTGAAGGCACAGCTCAACAAAGTTTCTGACAATAATTATGGTCTTTCGTTTCAAGTGTGGGCCACATCATGCTATCTCACATCTTCGAAGTTGGCTTGAAAGTCATATCCAAAATATACCTAGATGTGCTGGAGATCCCTTGGTGCAATCAGGTGGCCGTTAGCAGCCTCTGGGTGTGGCAGTAGGACTTGGCACCATCCCACAAGCCCAAAGAGACCAAGGCTTGGCTTCAGAAGTGCTATGATTTCTCTCACTGGGCTATCTCCTTCCCAGACTTGAATCCGCTGGACTACTTTGCTTGGTCATACGTCAAGAAAATCACCAACATAACCTCTCACAACTTTATGATCGCCGCCATCCATCAAGTATACTCCCATATCAAGGTGGTGATTAAAGCTGAAAGCGGCTACACTGAATAGATGTCAGCTTTATTACATAATCAAGTTACTTGATTTGATTTTTTCAATAAAAGTTTTAAAGTATTGTTTTATTTACATCGACAAATTTATTGTTCCACCCTCTAATTAAATAAGGTAGAAATATTGATTGATTATATAGAGACCACTTTTGTAAAAGAAAACCTACAATCTATACATACAAAAGTGAAAATGTGTGTGTATGCATTTTTGTGTATGTCCGCCAAAGGCTTTTTTCGCCGGGCTGCTCGGTCGGCTCACTCCTTAAAATTTTTTATATAATGTCTAAATCATAATATCTATGAGTTATGATGGAGGTCGCATCTATTTTTAATTTGTCCGACTTTTATGCACTATTTTCAAGATTTTTTCGATCGCTGTGTTTTAGTTACACTTTTCAGTATTAAAAAAAAAGTGAAAACTGGCTTGCAGCCGCGTCATGTTTCAAGGTCAAACATCACGCGACTTAACTTTCTTGCATCTGTTAATTTCACTTTATAAACGTTAACTTACAACACTTATCACTTCCTTGCTCCTCGTGGTCAAGATGGTTAGGTGTCTGTTTTTTTTTTCACTTTCACGTCAAGGCCTCGGGCCTACCTTCCTACTAAAACTTTTTTCTTTTACACCTCCAAACACCCGGCCAATGTTTTTTTTTTTAACCAAGGTTGTTTTGATCTAACCCCCCTCCCAACACACACCCCTACTAGTCTATATATATAAAAGGCAAAATGTGTGTGACCATTTCGTGTATGTCATCAAAAGGCTTTTCTCGCACACGCTCCCGGGTTCGTTACTATCGCTTACAACTGTTTATATGGGTCCTATATCATAATATGTAGGATTTGGGAACGTGGGTCGTCTCTAGATTTATTTACGTTGACTTTTATGAGATTCGCGCTATTTCGCTTTGTGCACGGCTTGTCCTGCATTTTAGTATAAATACAGTGAAAAATGTTGGGTTCTCGGCTTTCGCTCTGCTTTCCCCCTTCCCACCATCATCTGGGGAAAGTGAAAACTAAAAATAATGATCCCGCGATGACCTCATTTAGCGTTGTCCTCTTTTAGCTTTATAAGCTTTAACTTAACACGTTAATCAATTACTCTCACTCGTGGTCGAGACCGTTAAGTATTGGCATTGGTTTCCACCTCCGCGTCAAAGCTTCCGGGTTCAATCCCTCCTCCCGACCAAACGTTTTTTTTTTATTACTTCGCTTATTCTTTAGTCTACGCCCCTCCCCCCTATACACAGGTTTATTTATGCCATTTTTTTCCGTTTTGGTTTTGGATTTTTTTTTTACATCGTCTTTTTTATAATATTTAAGCAGGATTATTAATTACCCCCCCCCTCATACACACAACTACAAATACCCGGGCAACGCCGGGTACCCCCCCTAGTTTATATATAAACAGCAAAATGTGTGTTAGTGTGTGTGTATGTGCATTTTTTGTGTATGTCTGGCAAAGGCTTTTTTCGGGTGGGCGCTTGGAGCGGTTACTCTTTCTTAGAACCTTTTATATGCTACCTAGATTATAATATCTACGATTTACAAAATGAGGTTGCATGTATCTTTAATTTGGGCGACTTTTACACACTATTTTCGTGATTTTTTTAAATCTTCGCATGTTTGTTTGGTTTTTCCGTATATAAGCAAAACTGAATCTGTAGAAAAGGCACACACCCTGGCACTTGCGCTGGAGGTCCAGAAAAGCAATGAGGTTTGATCAATGCGGGGAAAACCCCTTATATCAGACAATTGCTATTCATTTAGATATTCCCGTTTAAATGGGGAGCTGGTTTTCCCCAACATCTTGGAGGAAAACGCAGAAACTGGATTGCAGCCAAAGTGTATTCCATTCCGCTATGGCGTGATGTTTGACCTCATTAAATTCACACACCTGTCATCTAACTTTGTCGTTAGGATGCCAGTTTTTTCCCTTTCTTTTCCACCTTTGCGTCACGGGTTCGGGTTCGAATTTTTTTTTTTCCCCCTTTTACACCTCCAAAACACCCAGGCAACGCTGGGCACCCACGCTAGTCTATTATATAAAGAGGAAATGTTTGTGTGTATCTATGTATACATGTTTGTATGCCTTACTAAAACTAAAAAAAAATACAAAAAAAAAAACCCCTAGAAAGTAGGTATTTTCTTGATTGGTGTTGTCCTTAATGCATAATATCTAAAATAAAAAGAAAAAAAAAACTTTTGGAAAGTAAACTGGTCCTAGATTTGATAGAAGGTAGGTTTTCATCAGTTTACTAATGTTACATTGGCCAACATGTTTTTTGGTGCCCAAGGTTTCTAAGCCGATTTGCACTAATTGGGGGAGGTCTGATTCCGAAAATCATTCATTTTTTTTTATCAGATCAAGTTAAGATATTTGCTATTTTATACCTTTCTTTACCCTAAAATTAGGTATTCTGCCTACCTATTTTGAATCCATTATCTCCTTTTAAATTACTCTCAACTAAAAAGTTACCTTCTTCCTAGTTTTCTCTTCCGGTTTGTCTTTACTTCCTTTTTGCAACCACTGACAACACAGCACACCTCTTTCTTCTTTATCCGCTGCCATCCCCGTTCGTTAACTCCTTCATTTTCCTACCCTCGTTTGTTGTTACTGTTTTTACTTTCTCAAACCAGTCATTTTTCTCTTTCAAATTTACTTTTTCTCTTTAAATAAATATACCTGTGGATTATGTACTAGTTTTCAGAGTTGTTATTTTTTAGAACAGTTTATCTTAGATAATCTTATCTTAGATTATCTTAGATGTAGATGTGTGTAACGACAGTACAATAGGTGTGTTTCTATACATATTCTAGCTTCAAAATTAAAACTGTAGGTTGTTATTGTGATGTATGTTAAATGATTATGACATCACAAACCTTAAAGTAAAAGTCAAATTTGCTAAACAATGAGGTGTGTAGTTGGCAAGAAGTGGACCTACCAATAGTAGCAGGTTTTATTGATTTCTCGGTCAAAGTAAGGCTTATTCTCTTAATGTAATAAGTCAGACAGGAAATAATCATTACATTTTTAATTTTACTTCCGTTGCAGATATTTTAAGCAAAAATTTTGAATAGATACATCATTTCCTAGGTGACATTGTTTAAATAATCCAAATGTGTTTTGCTATATTTGCAGGGAATATATGTTGCAATCTTACAGGAAACAGTGAATTTGTGAAAAGTGTGTTTATTTTGTTTACTTCAAAGTAATGCTGGATGATCAAGATGAGGCATGTGCATCCATATTGTATGCAATTTGTGACAGTGGACAAAAATGTGCTGAGCATTTGTGACAGTGGACAAAAAAAGGATGTAAATCACTGCTTTGGTATTCCAATGGTCTGGCGTGAATTGAAAAAAACATTTCTATGACTGTTATTCCTGTGCAATCAAAACAAAGGGAATGAACAGGAATTTGTTGGTTTATCCAAACCTCAAGTTTGCAATTAGGCAAATTCAACACTGCAATGAAATTCCTGTTTCAGTGTTTAAAGGTTTGTCCAAATTGGAATTACCTAGTTTTGAAGACCAAGCCTCTGTTTTGTCAACTGACAGTAGTGAATCCACTGTTTCAGACATCTGTTTTCCTCTCCCTTCACTACCACAGCTTTTTTCTAAAGGAGAACTTAAGGATCTGACTAGAAATCTTTCCAAAGCATCTTCTGAACTTTTAGTTTCACGACTCAAAGAAAAAGAATCTGCTTCAGCCTGGAACTCTCTTAACCTTCTATAGAAAACGTCACATTGATTAATTGCCATATTTCACTCAGGAAAACGACATAGTATATTGCAATGACGTTGCCAGCCTACTGCGGCAGCTTGGTGTCAAATAGTATTATTCTTAAGATTTGTGCCTTTTTATAGACAGTTCCAAAAGAAGTTTAAAATGTGTTTTTCACAATGGGAACTTGTATGGATCAGTTCCTCTAAGCCATTCAACAACACCCAAAGAAAAATACGACGAAATCAAATTTGTTCTGAAAAAGATTTCATACAGACACCACCAATGGATCATATGTGTCAACTTGAAAATGATTGGATTTCTCCTTAGTCTACAATGTGGCTACACAGGATTTCCTTGCTTCTTGCAGAGTAGGGGGTATACCATAGCAGAAAAACTAGACCCGATAGAAAAAAGTGACAGCATTCCTGGAATCAGCGTCCTCAAATTAGGTAAAAATATCTAAGGTATCATGACAATTTTTTTTTTTTTTTGTTCGCCAATGTTATCTACCAATTTGCAAAGTAATTACCATTCTCAAAACAAATCAGTCAACATTTTTTTCAAATTTTAGCAGATGCCAATGCCAAATCTCATTTATCTGCACTGCTTGATGAGTCTATTGCAAGTCAAAGATTGCACCTTCACTTATGAACCAACATTGTCATGATCACAATTTTTCTTCAAAGTAGGCGAAGAGGAAACTACTTCGGAGGCCATCTTAATTTTGGGGTGTTTCAGCATAATCTAGACGCCTCTTTTTTTTTCTTTTTTTTTTTGTGAGAAATGAAAAAAAAAAATTCTATCCTAGTGGAGGGGGAAAAAAAACTTAGTTTTAATAGTGCCCTGGAATCCCACACCCACCTCCCTTATTTTATAAGTGCTTAATATCCTAGATAGAGCAGGTGTGTATAAATGCAGTATCACTCAAAATAAAGAACTTTTATGTCTTGTTGGTGTTGCTCAGGTGTCATAATCCAAAGCACTCCATATCTTAGATAAAATAGATAGTAAGCAAAAAGTGCATAACACTGCTTTGGAGAAAGCAGTGTTATGCACTTTTCGCTTACTATCTTGTGTCTTGTTATGATGCTCTATACAAAAAGAAAATGGTTTTATCCAGGAGCCATAATAATATAGTATCATATCTGGTAAGTGAAATAGATTAGTTAATGCCACGTGCTCAATATACTAGATAGAGCAGGCATTTATATGCAGAGTTGCGTGAGAGAAAGAACTTTTGTCTTTTGCTATGATAATTTCTTTTGTATTTCGGAAGTAGGCAAGAAATTAGGAATTGATTAGAACCATTTGTTCTATTCATTATTGTCTGGAATCAATAATTGTAAAATTTGATAAGGAATATATAGTAAATCTCTGAACTATTGTCTTTATAAACATTTATTTTCATATTATGAAAGGGGAGGGGGGCCGTTTTTTCTACTCTACTTTGTCTTGGATAAAAAATTTTAAAATTACAGTAATCATAATATATTAACTTTTTAGAGTATCTTTTTAATACTATTTGCTTCTATATAAGAGGCAGGTACAAGAAATTAAGAATTGATCACGGATATTTCTTCTAAACAGCTTTGTCTGAGATCGATAATCATTATCAACATTATTTCTCTTGATACTTTGATTTTAACATACAGTTCTGTAAAGGTCTCTTGCAAGCATTATAGTATTATATTTGATAAGCGAGATGATGGTAGTCGGATGGTAAAAGATACTTTTGTTCTACTCAGTATTGAAGCAATAAAATATCCTTATTAACGTTACTGTATTATGTTTGTTAAGCTAGTGTGTGGAGGTGTGTGTGTGTGGGGGGGTAACAGAATCTTTTGAGTTATCCAAGAGTAATAAATATAAGCTCACAGTATTACACTTAAATCTCTTTAGACTAAAAATAGTTCTTTATTGACATCAATCATTTCTATATTATTGTAAAAATGGATAGGGAAATGGAATTACTTGATATTAAGATGTCATTCTTTTTCTACTTGGCATTATCTAAGAGCAGTAAATGTAAGATTATAGCAATACATTTAAAATGGATGCCTCTGGTAAACAAATTACATTTTTTTCAACACATTAAAACAAGAAAGAAGAATAGGCTGGGTGGAGGAGAAATAGAGAGTTGGGGAGAGGGATGGAGAAATGTGGGAGAAGAAAGAAATATAGACAGAGAGAGAAGTTTTAATATAAAGATAATACACACTATTTCACTGGTTTCATTTTTTTTTTTTTTTTTTGTAGTTCGTGACAATGTCAAATAGTCCTATTAGTTACATATTCGAGATGTGTAATCTCTTTAAAAACATTTTTGCAAAGTACCTAAACTTTGATATTCAAAATGTAACACATTTCACATTTTTCTATTTTGTTTGAGATATATTTTTAATTAGTAATGAAATTTAAGTCTTTTCTTTTACTAAAACACTAAAGGCAATTTTTAAAAATTTTTTATTGCTAATTAAAAAAAGATATTTTTGTAATTTTGTGCAGCTTTTGCCTTTAATTTTCTGTTTCATTATCGTTTTAATTTTATCTGACAAATTGTTGCAAATATGATTTTTTTTTTGTTTTGTGAATGTATGGAGGCAGTTTGCACATTGTGGTCCATGTTCATCCTCACAAATAGTTTCTGTAACAGACTCTTAACACATTTTGAACAATAACTTTTTAACTAAATATGTCTAACAGTAATCATGAATTGAAACTGCAGTTACAATTTCGATGATAGTTTTTAGCTTCATTATTTATCTCTGGTTTCTACAATAGGCACTTTCCTTTATCATACAATATAAAATTAAGCCTACCTACCATTTAAGTTTGCCATCCTCACTTTTATGTATTTGTATAGTTCGGAGTATTTTCACCTTGGTTTATTATAGTAGTTTGAAGACTACAAATTATCAATTTTTATCTAAAAAAAAATACAAAACATATCTATATACATTTGAAGTGTCAAGACAATGTATGAGAAGTTTTGTTTTATCTTTATTTTTCAAATTTTATAAAATATAATTTTAAAGTTTTATCATTTTTTTTCATCTTACAATCTGCATATCTTGATAAGGTAAAAGTAAATCTAATTTCTCCATAAATTTAGGGTTTTCCGTTTATTTTGAGGTCTTAAAAATTTATATTTTTGTGTTTAAGACTTATTTTGTCATTATTAGTTGTGTATAATTTCTTGTCAACATTTTAATTTTATACTGATTATTAAACTGATTATAAATAAATAGCTCTCTTATTTAAAATCTATATATATGTAACTTGATGTTTTTCTAGATAAGTTGTTTTAAATTTTTTTCTTGGATAAGTATTGAATATGTAACTAATAGAACTATTTGGCATTGTCTCCACAACTACAAAAAATATGAAACCAGTGAAATAGTGTGTATTATCTTTATATTAAAACTTCTCTCTCTGTCTATATTTCTCTTTTCTTCTCCCACATTTCTCCATCCCTCTCCCCAACTCTCTTTCTCCTCCACCCAGCCTATTCTTTCTTGTTTTAATGTGTTGAAAAAATGATGTAATTTGTTATCTCTCTTATCAAATGACAGAAAACAAGACTGAATCAAATAAGTATACATAATCCTTCTCATGTGTAGAATTTCTTTAAATTAGCTCAAATAGGTGATAATAGGTCCAACCAAGTGAAAAAGTGAAATATTCAAATAGTAAATAAATGCAAATAAGTAAATTGAAAGTTTTCATGGTTTGTTAAGAGTGAAAAATGTTTGAGAAAGCATGAAGATATTAAACTCAATGGAAAATTGAGTCAGTTTAGCGATAAAATCTTTTTTAAAAATTAAATAAACCCATTTTTCAAAAAAATAAATTGCACTGGTCAACAACAAATTTGTTGTATGCGTTTTTTCAGCTGATTTAGGACGAATATGATGTGCTGAATCCAAAAATCATATTGGTTTTGCTCAATCAGTTTGAGTTCTTGAGCTATAGCCACATGTTTTTTTTTTTTACGTTTTTGTTCACATGCACACATGTGTGGAGCATTAAGATATCGACTGTTAATTATTATGATTATTTTAATGCCATGAAGTATTCAGGTCGATTGTTCTGAATGATTATGTTGAAAATTAAAATTATAAAACCTCAAAATCTTCCAAAAATTAGTGCTCACCATACACAAAGAAGGACAGGCCAGTGTGAGTCTCTGGTGGACAGACAGAATACTCTTCCCATTACTGCACATCAATACTTGGTTTAAGTAATTCACCAAAGCTCCAAGCAAGGATGGTGACTACTTCACTTACTTGTGCCAGGTTTTTCTAATATTGACCATGAAGAAGTTGAAAGCTGGCATCTTTGACAGTTCTCAGATCTAACATCTCAGAGATCCAGAGTTTGAAAACTCGATGAACAAAATGGAACTGGAAGCATCAAAGGCATTTGTTCTGATAATGAAAAACTTTCTTGACAAAAATAAGGCCAGAAACTATGCAGAACTTGTCAACAACATGCCGAGTGCTTTCAGAAACCTGAGCTGCGACATGAGCATCAAGATACCATACCTATTTATACATATGAACCAGTCTTCTGAGAACCTGGATTCAATGAGTGACGAGAAAGGGGAAGAGATTTCATCAGGACATAAAAAAAAATGGAGAGCAGGTTTTTTTGAATGCCCAGGGTAGTTGGAACACACTTGTGATGGCTGACTACTGTTGAAATCTGAAGAGTGACCCCACTGCCACTGAGCATTCCAGGATTGTGAAGAAACAAAAGTTCAAGCCCTGAAGTCTGAACACTGGTGAAGCAACATGCAATTAACATTTACTTTTATCAATGCTCACCATTTAGTTTACTGTAATCAATATATGCTGCTGGCAAAACAATTTTCTCTCCAAAAATATTTAGGATGATATGTGTTGACAAAAGTCAATGGATAATACTATAAAAATAAAATCCATTTTGTCAGAAGATCTTTTTTTTACAAATCAACTTGGCGCAAAAATCTGACAAGACGGAGAGAAACGGATGCCATTTCCTGATTCAGCAGTGCAAAAATACCATAAATCAGTTGTAGAAATAGAGACAGTATTCAAAAAGTAAATAAACTGTTGCGCATTGTTATTATAGAATAACAAGTAACAGCGTAAGATACAATTTTCAATAATTCTGAAAAAAGCGGATATTTAAATTCGATCAGTTAAGATCATTTTCTTAGTTTCTTACAAATTTATTCAAGTTCATTGTAGCGAATATAAAATTTATATATTTGTACTGCTAACATAGTTCAATTTTAAACTTAGTTATTTATTCTAAAGAAAATGATAGCATAAATATATTATTGGTATGTATATCTTCAAAGCAGCGATATATATATATATATATATATATATATATATATATATATATATACACACTAGCAAAGATACCCGCGTTTCACATGAGACTTAGCTATATGCTTCGCGGGTGTGGATGTTGTAAGAGCAACTATTGCTTAAGGTGTTTAAAATATTTTCACTACCTAAGAATCACGATTGGGGATCCGATTTTGAGAGTTGGCCTATGTTAGGGATCACTATCATGCCAAATTTCATCAAAATTCATTGAGGGAATTAGACTGGGAGAGGATGATGTAATTCACTTTCACAAAGATGTTGGCCGGTGCCAGGATAGTGGCAAACCCAAACTTGGTGTGCACCATCCTTAGGGGGCAGAGTTTATGAAGAGCCGCACCAAATATAACCTTAACCTTTGATCTTGACTTTAAAAAATGGTGTGAACCATCCCTAGGTCAGAGACCATCATCATGTCAGGTTTGGCTAAGCGGTAAGGGCTGTAAGAGAGTATACATACCTTGACGATAAGCTTGGAAAATGATGTGCCTCATCCCTAGGTGGGGGACTATCATCATGCCAGGTTTGATCATGATAGGTCCAGTGATGTGGGCTGGGGGAGAGTCACACACAGACATGCATGCATGCTACTACTTATATTTCCCAAAACCTCTGGCCTTGAGGGAGGGGAGACTAAAACTTGCTGCTATGGTTTCAAATGATCTGAAATAACAGCAAGAGGAGACTTGATTTCAAATATTTCTCATATGTTATATCTCTCCTCTTTTAGAAATAGGGTACGATTATAAATATCTCCAGTCTTAAATAATCCTTATACACTGTGAAATTTACTTCATGTATGAAAACCAAAGAGGGGAGATATAACATATGAGAATTATTTGGAATCAGGTTTCCCCTTCTTGTTATTTCAGATCATTTGAAACCATAGCAGCAAATTTTAGTCTCTCCTCCATCAAGGCCAGAGGTTTTGGGAAAATATTACAATAACTTTGAAACCAACTGACAAAAAAGTAACCAAGAAAAAATGTCACAAAAGATGTTTCATCAGACAATAGGAAGAAAAAGTATAATTACTGCTAATTCAATTTCGGCCTTCATTTTTGAGGTGAGAAAAGTGAGCACTGCATCATTTATAAGAGCAAAATTTCACTAAATGGTCAATTTTTAAATTATCATCAAATAAAACTGAATTAAATGACAGTAAATATGAACATTCAACATAATATTTCAATATGTAATGGTTATTATACCTATTTTTTTAAAAACAATTCCAACTGACATTTTATAATAAGTTGATAAAAATGCTATGTTCAATTTTGGTGGTGGAAACAAATGTCATAAACATATACCAATTTCAAAATCATATATCACAAAAACTATTAAAAGATCTGGAATATTATACTTGGTGCAGCGTTTACACTGGATCAGTTGAGCCGGTCCAAGGCCGTTTCCGTTACAAGCGTAAGCCATTTGTGGTTCTATTAGTGGAGCCCGTAGAGGTCGGGGCCAAGGATCATTTCAGCATTTAGTTTCATCATCCTTTTGAGTTGGCCACCATGCTGCTTCCAGCCTGGTGGTGGTGCTCTGGGTCAATGGCTTTATGAACGAGATTACCTAGGTTTCGATAAAGCGCATGGCCAAACCAACAAAGGCGTCTGGCAAGGAGGGATTGTTGAAGGGAGTGCATCTTGAAGCATGCCCAGTGTTGTTAGAGATGAATTATTGCCAGCAGACACAATTTATTTCCGGTTTGGTCGGCCCATTTTGCTTTAAGTTAAATGCCCAGAAAACGTCCCTTCTATTAAATGTTTACCAGTTTTAAAATAAACAAATGAACGTGACTGTTTTTCAGAATAACAGAATATTTTTTTTTAAACTGGTAAACATTAACCAGAAAGGACTTTTTCATGGCATATATGTGAAGCAGAAATATTCGCACGAACTGGAATTTTTTAATAAAGAGATCTGTTCACTTTTTCATATGAGAATTTGGTACACTATTGTTTTTTTATTTTTATTTTTAATAAAGCACAACTTTAAGCAAATAAAATTTTGATAACTGTTACTTTTAACTACAATACAACACCGAGAAATGTAATTTGGTTATTTATAGATCTTTAGGTCCATTAAGAACAAATATGATGTTTAAATCTGCTGCAACTTTATGGTTTGGTTGATATAAGACATTGTCTCTTTTCAATGTGATAATGTCATGATCTTATGCTATGGTATCCATATTGTTTGGCTTATTGGCCAAACTAACGTGGCCACCATACCGTTATTATATAGGAAAAATACAATGCCTTTATATCACCAAAAATTTACTGTGGGGACAATTCCTAAATTTTTTCCGATTCCAGGAAAATGTTGATGAACGATTCCAATACCAAGTACGATTCCGATTCCCGTGGAATTTTTTTCGTAAAATTTCTTTCATTGAAGAGAAAAGTCAAAATAAATATTTTAATCATGAATTAAACATGCACCATGAAATTAATAACAATCAATCTCAGGAGTTATTTTATATATTAAAAAATATAAAGAAAAAGTCATGATTAATTCAGCAAAAATACAATAACATCAAATTTCAAGGGAAATAATGTTTTGTTTATCTTTTAATATTAATTTTTTGTTTTATTTTCTCTTTATCTTCAATAACTCTTAACTTTTTTTTTTTTGCAGCTTCAATCACTAACTGATTTTTATTCCACTTTCTAGAATATTCTTACTTCTAAATGAAATTTAAAAATAACTAAATCTTTGATTAAATTTTTAGCCTTTTATATTCAATCGTCTCAAATTATTCCTATTTATTTATTTATTTGACTTTTTTAAAAAATATTTTTAACAATGTTATTTTTTAAATCTAAATAAATTGGTTTATTTCTATATTTATTTTTATTATATAATTATCGTCCTTTAATGTTTATTCTTATTTAGTCTTAATTTACCTCTTTATTTCTATATAAAAAAGTACATTTTTGGTAATTGTTTATTTTTATTGTTAAATAAAAGTCATTTATTTAACTTTCGAAATTGCCTCCGCCTTAATGCTGTTTCTGACAACCTTTTTTATTTTTATTTTTTGTTAGGAGTTGGGAAACATTTACCTATGCTCACACCACGACTGATACCAGGCATCGGTGAATGTTGACCAAGCCTTTACAATCCTTTAGTTGAACGTCTCTGAATTAGTTAGTTTGCAAAGGATTAAAAAAAAGGTTAAACTTTTTTTCCTTTTTTAATAAATTTTTCACATTTTTTTTTTTTTTTTGTTATGCAAAGAAGTTCTAAAAGAAATGTTAATTGCTTCATCCGCAGAATATTTTAACGAAATGTAAATTTCTAAAAGAAAAAAAATTAAATTCACTTACCGCATTTATTTAACAGATAGCAAAATGATTGTTTTCTTTTGTAGTTTTCGAAAGACCTTAAGCGGAAGCGTCAGTCAACATAATATGTAGTTCTAACGTTTTTGTTTTTGGATACTTCAAAAAAGTCGACCGATTGTCAAAGTTTTGCGAACTGATACGTGATCAGTTTCACTTTAGTTTTAGAAATATTTCCTGAAACAGCCTTCGTTCAGAAAATAGAAAGTACATATATTGTTCTATTAAA
The DNA here is from genome assembly GCF_053919585.1 of Euprymna scolopes. NCBI lineage: Eukaryota > Metazoa > Mollusca > Cephalopoda > Sepiida > Sepiolidae > Euprymna > Euprymna scolopes. The sequence continues at coordinate 141,215,896 of NC_136489.1, forward strand.
CCTATTATTAAATAATTTGACTCTGCCTGTTTTATTTTAAAAAAATATAAAGGTTGACAAGACATTTTTCATTTACTAATGAGATTTTTCATTCATTAACTAATGGAAGAGTGTCGGTAAAACAAAAAAAAGAAAAAAAAACTTGCCAGAAGATACCCCCCCCCACTTAAATTTTTTTTTTTTTTAGTCACCAGATGGAAACCCCACTGATTTTTAACATGATTTACTTGCAATGAGAACACTGTAAAATCTTTTTTATCTAAGGGTTAAGTATTCATCAACTTTTCATGGACTTGACGTAGTTAGGCTGTTTTATACATAAATAAACTTTACTCACAAATGAAAACAATGTTACCTCACGGCCCCTAAAGTTTCTCAACAGTGCAAACAGATAACTAATCATGGGCCTCGAAGTTTCGAAACAGACAGACAGTGCCTATGTGATGGAATAAGAAAACTCATTAAGATAAATAAAGATTACCTTTAAAGTAGTTAATAACATTCTTATATATCATATTAAATATGTTATAAATAGTTCTATGACGTTTTTATAATTTTTGACAGCATTAATCTGACTTCAAAAACAAAAGTTCAGCTTAAAAATATAAGAGAATCGTAAATGTAAGGCATTTTTTAATGATGCGATTTCGATACTCTCCAAAATACACAATTCTTACGATTAACAATTCCGATTAATCGTCCCACCACTAATTTAAATGTTATATTCGTTCTTAATGCACTCGAAAATCTATAAAGAATCCAACTCGAGTTCTTTAAGTTGTGTTGTAGTTTAAGATAACATATGCCATTTTTTCTTTTTATCAACTACTTTATTTAAAGTTTTATATAAAGTTTTCTAATATCATTAATAACAAGTGCATCACTTTTATAATTCCTCAAATATTTTGTTTAATAAAAATTACAATTCTTCTTTTGTTATAAAACTTTATTACATTAAATAAAGTAGTTGGAAAGTTTGTTTTGTTTCTTCAAAATTGCGTTTTATATAAACAAGTAGTTGAAAAAATAATCAAATCTCTCAGTAAAATGGAGTTATCCCCCTAAGTGACCGTTATCCTATTCCTAAGCCAACATAAAAAAGAAATTTCTAAATTAAAAGGAAAAATATTAAACCATATATTAACTCCTTCCAACAAACCTGTTGCAAATATAGCTGCATGAACTTTTACTCATCCTCTCCTCCAGTAACTATGAAATAGCAATGTCCCTTAATCACTTTGAGGAGTGTAATTTTTCAGTAGATATATAACATTTACATACTAACCCAGTAACATTAACTACCCACGTGGGGATCGCAGAAATACCTGGATTAGGACTCAGGCGCAAGGCAAACCCTCTCGGTCCTGATGGACCCATAGATCTTCCCAGATCATCCGTCTAGGAGAAGAAAAACTCTGAAGCTAAGGGGAGGGAGGCCTCTTCAGTCTTGGATGACAATCTTTCTAGAGCTGGTGACTCAAACAAATTACCGGTCTGCAAACCTAAACTACTTAAGGAGTAGATAGTCACTGTCTATAACCCAGCTTCCATACTTCTTTGCCTATTAGCCAGGCGTAGAGGTCGAATGACAGAGATTTAACAAACACTCGGTGGTCGATCTCGTTTCCTGACTAGGGCAATGAAGGCCGTTTGCCCCTCTCCCGACACATCCCATCACTCTAAACTGGGCACTTGGGAGTGCTTGAATGCCATAATGCCAGTACAAGTAGATTGGGTTGACCATTGTCTGATGGGTTGAGGGTACCCGATTGACAGTTGCTGGCTGCTGTTCCCAACTGGTAGTACAGGGGCCCTAACTCCTTGGTAGCGCTTAGAACGGCTGTTCCATCAACAGTTGAATAATATCGGGATGTTTGTAGTGCCATGTCGCACATGGTAAAGGACCCTGCACTCACCCCCAGTGGGCTTTCCTGAGGCCACAATCCTAGTAGATGGAAGGTCAGCTGATGGTCTACTTGTGTTGCATGCTTGGTATTCTGCATAACCTCTTCAGCACCTCTTACCTAAACTGAAACTGAAAAACCTCTATTATTCCTAATATTTATCAATGACCTCCCCGACAAAACTGCCTCTGAGATGAGTATATATGCTGATAACACCACACTATAACAGGCATGACAGGAAAACAAATGAACACGTAACTAAAAAAAATGGCAAAAACACTAGAGGATGACCTCCGATCTGTAGTAGAATGGGGACAAAAATGGATGGTCACATTCAATGCTGCCAACACTAAACTGGTTTCCTTCAATAATTACAAGAAACCTTCTCTGCCACCAATAGCAATGGCCAGTGACTATCTGAGAGCACTTCTTTCAAACTGCTTGGCCTAACGTTCACAGGAAACATGAGTTGGAACAATTACATTGAGAGCATTGCCAGGACCGCTGCGAAGAAGGTGGGTTCTCTCTACCGTGCTAGAAAGCTATTAACGCCCGAAAGTATCCTGTACCTCTATAAGGCCACCATTCGCCCATGTATGGAGTATTGTTGTCATATTTGGGCTGGTGCATCTGCTACTAGTCTCTCACTCCTAGACTAGGTTCAAAAGAGAGTCGCCAACCTGATAGGTCCTGAACTATCATCCAAGCTTCAGCCTCTGTCCCATCGATGAAATGTTGCATCCCTCTGTCTTTTCTACAAGTACTTTAACGGTGAATACTCTGACGAACTGCAAGCACTTGTACCCCCTTGACGTAAATACCCCCGACAAACGTGACAAGCAGCAAAATCCCACCCCTTCACAGTTGAGATCCCTAGATGTAAGAGAGCCTTTTACCCCAGTAGTTTCTTCCCCAGAACTGCTAGACTTTGGAATTCCCTTCAACTGTATTGACATGCAGAAGTTCAAGTGTAACGTGAACAGACATCTTGCTGCCCAACTCCCCACATAGTACCCCTGTAGCTTATGTCCCTGATAATAGCCCCTACATCAAAGTGGTAATGTGCCTTGTTTGGGGTGAAGATGTTATAAAAAAAAAAAAAAAAAAAAAAATACATTGGAGGACATTGCTAAGGCTGCAGCTAACAAGATGGGCTTTCTCTACCATGCTAGAAAATTACTTATACTTGAGTGTATTCTATACCTCCACAAATCCACCATTCACCCATGCATAAAGTATAGTTAGCACATCTGATCTGGTGCATCTATTGCTAGTCACTCTCGTAGACAGAGTCCAAAAAAGAATCTTCAATCTAATCGACCAAGCTCCAACCTTTGTTCTATCGCAATGTTGCATCCCTGTGCCTGTTTTATAAGTATTTTAATAGAATGTGCTCTGATGAACTCCCTGCACTTGTTCTCCTTAGCATACATCTTCCCGACCAACCCACCAAACAGTAAAATTCTACTCCTTCACTGTTGAGGTCTCGAGATGCCGGAAAGCCTTCTACTCTAATCGTTTCTTCTCTTGAACTGCCAGACTTAAAAACTCTCTACCCGTTTCCTGCTTCCGTGACTGTACAAAACTACAGAAGTTTAAATGTAATGTGAATACTCAAACCCCTCGCAGTTCTGTTGACATGATCCCAAATAAAGCTCTCTATGATGAAGTAGCAATATACCTTGTTTTGGGTAAAAAACAAACTCATCAAAATAGCTAAATATTATCTAAATCATTAATTTCTTTTAAAATGCTATATCTATCCATTTATAATATTTTGATTGGTCCAGAGGGAAATTTCTGCAAAGTACACTAGGTTTGCTCCAACAGATGCCACATACAAATTTATTATGTCTAGACTATTAGTCACTATCTTTTGTAACTTTTTAAACGCCATCTTACACACATTTATTCGTTATAGTAAGATCCTAGATTACATCATAGGAGCAACATTACAGTTAACACAATCAATAGTGGAAGTAGTTGCTATTTTTCCCTGTAAATAAAAAGAGTACTTCTAACGCTCCCAGTCAACACGAGGAGATTGTCTGCATTTTGGTGGTTGGTTGCACCCTTATTATCTGGCTCATATACTTATATAGATAACATAATCTTTCCTTTTCCCGATTTCAAAAATAATAATTTCTGCCTTCTTACATTCCACCAAATCTCATTGGCTGCGAACTGACTATTTGTTTACATACACCGTACATACTATTTTCCGAGTTCTGTCAGAGTCGAGGGGTTGGGAGTCAGTTCTGAGAAGAGAGACGAGTTAGCTGAAACCCTTTTGGAAGCGACCAGAAAGGGAATAAGAAAATGTAAAAATCTAAGGGCTGAATTCCTGACTATCATCATCACCAGCTGATATGAATAAAGATCATCTATAAATATAAAATCGAAAATGTTTGCGTGTGTGTGTTTCGTGTATGTCCAAGAAAGGATTTTTTCCGCTTGCTTTTCGCTCAGGTTGCTTCTTCTTAAAACTTTTTATATCACGTCTAAATGATAACATGTACGAGTTACGAACTGGCATCGCATGTTTATTTAACTTGTCTGACTTACAAAACTTAAATATTCAACAGTTTTCGATCGCTGCACGTCAATTCGACTTTTTCGCATAAAGAAAGAAGTGAACAGACTCGCGATAAATAAAACACTGTCCTGAACTCAAAGTTAATGTCATTAAGTCGTCAAAAACGCGCACCTGCCGTTAAACGTCGTTTTTTTTCACACTTTATTATTTTCCAACTGTGCGTCAAGGCTTTGTTTTTTTTTTAAAACAAACACCCGGCCAACGATTTTTTGTTTCATTTACCCAAAAACACGCACACCTCCAAACACCCGGGCAACGCCGGGTACCCCTCGCTAGCCTTCTATATATATAAAAGCCAAAATGTGTGTGACCATTTCATGTATGTCTCGCAAAGGCTTTTCTCGCACACTCTCCCGGGGGGGGGGGTACAATCGCTTAGAAGTGTTTATATAGATCCTAGATAATAATATCTAGGATTTGAAAATGCATGTAGCGTATAGATTTATTTACATCGACTTTTACAAAATTATTGCTATTTTGACTTCTCGCGTGTTGATTAGGCTTTTTCGTATAAAAAGTAAAACTAATTCAAATTTAACCAACTTCTCGGCATCGCGCCGAGAAACGTCCAGAAGCAATCAGCTTTGATCAATCTTATATATCATAATTGCTATTCAATCTGGACAATTGGGAGCTAGTTTCCCCCCTCCCCAACATATGTTGGGGAAAAAAACAGTCAAATTTGGGTAAACAAATCCAAACACTGCGTGACTTCTATTTGAACTTCTTAATTAGGTCAAATGGAAACTTTTATTGCGGACACCTGTTTTTAATAGTTAAATAAATAAATTCAAACGTGCCTCCCTTGTATGTCGCGGTGGTCCAATGGTTAACACCGCATGTTTTTTTTTCACACTTTAATTTCCAACTTTGCCTCAAGGGTTCGGGTTCAATCCTCATACTCACCTACCAAAACATTTTTTTTTTTATTATTTTAACCCCACCCCCAGGAGTTTTGATTTACCTCAAAACACCTGGGCATCGCCGGGTATACTTCTAGCGGGGGTACCCGGGTACCCCCGCTAGTCTAATATATAAAAGCAAAAATGTGAGTGTGTTTGTATGTTTGTTAAAAACTTTTGACAGACAGAACAAAAATTCACAAATTTGGTATCATACTAAAGCCCGACCCTCCGGACGACAAATATCGAATTTTTGACGCAAACGATCCACTCTAAGTGTGTCAGCTGATCGTTTTTCTGCAGCCCCCTCCCCCCAAGTGACATTTTAACATTACATAAATCTTATCATTTTAAATCGATTCTAATGATATAAGTATTTCAAAAAACGCTGAGTCATGTCACGCGATCTTGACGTCAGCAACGCTTTAATGACGATGTTTGTATTCAATGTATATAAGAGATTCTTATGGGTAAAAATGCAAAGTATCATATAAATTAAAATATTAATTTACACGTTATGAACACGTTACCAAAGTTATTAGCAGGTTAAAAATAGTTAGATACGATAGTTAAACGAAAACATTACAAGCATAACTGTCCAGAACAAAAAATATTTACGCTTAAAAATTAGGTAGGATACGAAACAATAGCTAAGTTTACTAACTTTTAACATACGGCCATTTTCTTTTTAGTATTCTTCTTTGTTTATGGGAAAGAGAGAGAGAGAAGGAGAGAAAGAGACATACACATACAAACAGAGAGAGAGAGAGAGAGAGAGATACAGAGAGAGATGTCTAGACAGGAAACGAGAATCATTTTACTATGTTTTAAAATGTAAACAATGCATTTTTAAATTTAATTTCTTAGTGGGAGGGGGGGGGTGAAAGATGAAACCGCTTGAATTCTAAGAACAGATACTACAAGATCTTAGCCAAAAGACCAAGTAAAAAAATAATGCATATTATATATTTATTGTATATTATATTGAGACAAGATGTCATATTCCAAACATCACACATCGCTAAACTGCTGATTCCAAATTCTGAAATAAAAACATTATTTTTCAGAAAGCTATTCTTTACTAAGAATAGCTTTCTGAAAAATAATGGGATTGGATGAAGTAGAAGTATATGTACTAGAAGAACAGCAGACGTCGCCCGGGATTGTATGACAAAGGTGAAGTATAGGTTCGATTCGAGGTTATGTTTTTTATATAATCTTCAGTTAAGGAGGAAGGGTTTTAAGGAATTCATATAAAAGTATTATGTACTAGCAGATTACCCGACGTAGGTGGAAATACATTGAATGTTTCCTAGCAGAATACCCAGCGTTGCCTGGGATCGGATAAGATTGGTCGATATATGTACTAGCCTCATATGCTGCATCGCCCAGGATTGTATTGCGTAGCTGGATGTATGTACTAGCAGAATACCCAGCATAGCCTGGGATTGGATAAAATTGGTGTATATGTACTAGCAGCATACCCAGCGTTGCCCAGGATTGTATGACATAGCACTAGCATGACATATGTACTAGCTGATTACCCGGCATGACCTGGAATTGGATAAAATTCATGGAATTTTTCCCAGCAGAACACTCGGCGTCGCCTGGGATCAGAAAAAATTGGTTGATATATGTACTAGCCAAGTACCCAGCGTCGCCTGGGATTCGATTAGATAACAAAATACCCGGCATAGCCTGGGATTGGATGAAGTAGAAGTATATGTACTAGAAGAACAGCCGACGTCGTCCGGGACTATATGACAAAGGTGAAGTATAGGTCCGATTTGTTAATTTTGGAGGTGCTTGTGCAGTATAGGTCCGATTTGTTAATTTTGAAGGTGCTTGTGCTGTATAGGTCTGATTTGAAAATTTTGAAAGTGCTTGTGCGGTATAAGTCCGATTTGACAATTTTGAAAGTGCTTGTGCAGTGTAGGTCCGATTTGAAAAATTTTAAGGTGCTTGTGCAGTGTAGGTCCGATTTGAAAAATTTTAAGGTGCTTGTGCAGTGTATGTCCGATTTGAAAAATTTTGAAGGTGCTACTTGGGAATACAAAATGCTTTATGTAGATCACCAAAGTTAAGCAACATGGAGTCTGGTCTATCAGATGGGTGACTACTTGGGAATACCAAATGCTTTACGAAGATCATCAAAGTTAAGCAACATGGAGTCTGGTCATTATCAGATCGGTGACTACTTGGGAATACCAAATATTTTTTGTAGATCACCAAAGTTAAGCAAAATGTAGACTGGTCATTATCAGATAGGTAACTACTTGGAAATACCAAATGCTTTATGTAGATCAACAGAGTTAAGTGATATGGTGTCTAGTCATTATCAGATGGGTTACTACTTGGGAATAAAAAATGTTTTATGTAGATCATCAAAGCTAAGCAACATGTTCTAGGTCATTATCAGATGGGAGACCACTTGGGAATACCAAATGCTTTATATAGATCACCAAAGTTAAGCAACATTGTCTTGGTTATCAGATGGGTGACTACTTGGGAATACCAAATGCTTTGTATAGATCACTTAAGTTAAGCAACATGGAGTCTGACCATTATCAGATGGGTTACTACTTGGTTACTACTACAAAATGCTTTATGCAAACAACCAAACTTAAGCAACATTGTCTTGGTCATTATCAGATAGGTGACTGCTTGGGAATACCAATTGCTTCATGCTGATCATGAAAGTTAAGCAACATTGTCTTGGTCATTATCAGATGGGTGACTACTTGGAAATACCAAATGCTTTATGTAGACCAGCAAAGCTAAGCTACATGGAGTCTGGTCACTATCAGATGGGTGACTACTTGGGAATACCAAATGCTTTATGTAGACCAGCAAAGTTAAGCAACATTGTCTTGGTAATTATCGGATGTGTAACTACGTGGGAATTCCACATGCTTTATGTAGATCACCAAAGTTAAGCAACATTGTTTTGGTCATATATATATATACTAGCAGAATACCCAGCTTCGCTTGGATAAAATGAGGGTGGTAGAATGTAAAGTTTGTCCTGGAATGGCTTAACCAATTTTCAATCTCAAAATTACTTTATTTGTGAAGTCGATTCCGGATATGGCTGAAACAGTTTACGATTTCAAAATTAGATTAATTGATATATATTGTTGGTTTTTTAATGAAAGTTTACTAGGCCAATTTTTGTAGGGAGTGATCCCTATTTTAAAATTTTTTTTCTATACTTACTTGGAAAACCTGCTCAGTTATGTTCCAGAAATGATATCATTTCACTTAAAAATATGGCATCGGTAGTCGAGAGGAATAGAACACAGTAATGTGGAATTTTGTAGTGAAGCAAGGATTGCCTAATCATTAAACTCAATACATTCGTGTATTTGTTTGTAAAACTTACTGAGTAATCTTCAGAAAATGTAGTATTTTTCAAAGAAATTTGGTGTCGGTAGTGGGGAATTAAAATGAAACACAGTAATGTGGAATTTGATAATGAAGCAAGGGTTATCTAATCACTAACTGTGTCAATGTATTTATGCATTAATTTGAAAATCCTACTGAGACATTGTTAAAAAAATGTCATAATTTTTCTTACAATTTTAGTGCCGATAGTGAAAAAACCCCAGTAATATTGAAATTTATAATGAAGCAATGGTTGCCTAATTCTTAACCAAGATGGTGTATTTATGTACTAATTTGGAAAGTCTAATGATCTACTTTCTAAAAATTGTTTCAGTTTTCTTAAAATTATGGTAGCCTTGGTGGTAAGAGAAATTATTTAACATGTTGTGCAATACCTGTCGATAGTATGTGAAATTGTTTCATGTATTTATTTTAATTACCCGTCCGTGCTGTAGCACCTATTTAAAATAATTTTACCTACCCTCGGACGGGTAATTAAAATATTACCCATCCCCGCAAAGGAAATATTATTTCATATATATGGTATAAATTACTTATCCTAGATAAGGTACAATTATTTGATACGTGTAATACCCGTCCTAGAGTAGGTAAAATATTCTTTTGCTCGAAAAAGCTAATGATACATAGACATTAAAAATTCCTCTCTCCGAAGAATAACAAATATGTTCAAAATCAACTTCAATTTTTTAATTGTTTATATGGTCCCGAGCAATGGCAGGTAGCCCCACTAGTCTATATATATAAAAGGCAAATGCACGCGCGCATTTTTTGTATGTCTTGAAAAGGCTTTTTTTTGCTGAGGCTCCCGGGGTCGTTACTATCGCTTAGAAGTGTTTATATAGCCCCTAGATAATAATATCTAGAATTTGGGAACGCGGGTCGCATCTAGATTTATTTACGTCGACTTTTATAAGATTTGTGCTATTTCGCTCTGTCCCCTGTTTGTCCTGCTTTTTAGTATAAATACAGTGAAACTAAATTCAAACGGGTCGTGTTCTCAGCTTTCGTGCCGAAACGTCCAGAAAGCAATCAGCTTTTGATCAATGTGGAGTTTCTCCTTATATCAGACAATTGCTCTTAGCGAAAACTAAAAATACTGCCACGTCATCGTAACGATCCCGCGATGACCTCATTTAGGGTCTTACTGTCAATCAAACCTCTTTCACTCGCTTTATAACCCTTTACTTAACACTCTAATCAATTATTCTCACTCGTGGTTGAGACGGTTAAGTGGTTGGCTTTTTGTCAATCCCGCCTCCCACCCAAAACTATTATTTTTTTCTTTTACACCTTTAAACACCTGGGCAATAGTTTGCCCCCCACCCCATACCCGCAGCATTGTTATCTTAAGATTGCAGGTTCGACTCGACAGGTTTATTTGTGCCATTTTTTTCCATTTTGGTTTTGGTTTTTCCAATTTTTTTAACATTGTCTTTTTTATAATATTTAAGCAGGGTTATTACTTACCCCCCCCCCCACTCACACCTACAAACACCCGGGCAATGCTGGGTACCCCCCTGCTAGTCTATATATATTAAAGGCAAATGCGCGTGCATTTTTTGTGTGTCTTGAAAAGGCTGTTTTCACCGACGGTCCCGGGGGGGGGGGTTACTATCGCCTAGAACTGTTTATATAGTCCCTAGATAATAATATGTACGATTTGGGAACGTGCGTTGCGTCTAGATTTATTTACGTCGATTTTTACAAAATTATTGCTATTTCAGCCCATCTTGTGTTCGTTCAGCTTTTTTGTATAAAACTGAAACTAATTCAAAGCTAAGAATTGTTCCCGGCAATCGCACCGGGAACGTCCAGAAGCATTCAACTTTGATCAATGTGGGGCCAAACTCCTTATATCAGACAATTGCTATTCAATCTGGACAATGGGGAGCTGGTTTCCCCCTCCCCAACATCTTGGGGAAACAACAAGCCAAAGTTGGGCAAACAAACCCAAAAGCTGCCCTGCAGCAAAAGTTAACTCCGCTACTTCTATTTGACCTCATTAGTAGCAGAGTTAACTTTTATTGCAGGCACGTGTCAATTCTGTTTTTAATACTTAAATAAATTCAAACGTGTTTCAGTTGCTCTTTGTTGGCCGAGCGGGTAACGTGTCAGGTTTTTTGCACACTTTTTTCCACCTTCGCCTCAAGACTTCAGGTTCGATTCTAACTACTTACCAAAACTGCTTTTTTTAAAGCCCCCCACCCCTCCTCCAACACAAACACCCGGGCAACAAATTTTTTTAAAGAAGTTTTAACAACGTTTATATATATATATATATATATATATATATATATATATATATATATATATAATATTTAAACAGAGTTCTTACTTCGCTTATTCTTTTGTTTTGACCCCCCCCCCCACCACCAACACGCACACCTCTAAACACCCGGGCAACACCGGGGACACCCACTAGTCTATATATATATATATATATATATATATATATATATATATATATAAAAGCAAAAATGTGTGCATGTATGTTTGTATGTCTCGCAAAAACTTTTGACACACGTCACGGATTTTCGCTAGATAGGTATCATTTTAAAGCTCGAACCTTCGCCAACAAATATAGAAAAATTGGCCCAAAACATTAATTCCTTCAGCCTAAAACCACCAGTTTTGTACAGGGAGGGTGTAGCAAAAAATCTTCCTTCATTTTCCCTTTTCCACGACTACTGCGACCATGACGTCATGTTTGACCTAGAAAACGTTCATGTTAGTTTAACGTGCTGGTTTTTTAAACGTTTCATTTTGTCACTACTTAGTTGTTTGTCTCTTTGGTTTATGCGTAACACATCAAGCTTTTTTTTTTTTCTGCCTTAGCCTCGAGGCTTCGGGTTCAAGCCAACCTTCCGACCAAAATTTTTTTTTTTTTTTTACACCTCTAAACACCGGGGCTTATTCTTTAGTTTACCCCCTCCCCCCACCACCCCTACACACACAACGTCGTTATCTTAAGATTGCACTTTTTTTTTCTGATTTTTTTTTCGCTGTTTTTTTTTTTGTTTTGGTTTTTTCGATTTTTTTAACAAGGTTATTACTGCCTGCCTACTACCACTTTTCTTTTTTGCTCAACATGCACTTCCAAACACCTGGGCAACGCCGGGCACCCAGGCTAGTCTATATCAATAAAAAGCAAAATGGGCGCAAGTGTTTGTGTACATTCATGAAAGGCTTTTCAGATTGGGGTTCCGCTGTCGGTTAAATTCCCCAAGAAGTTTTCCTATACTTCTGAAATCATAATAGCTGTGATTCGCAAACGGACACCGTTTCTTTCCTTTTTTTTGATAGAGTTAAAAAATTTCCACAATGCTTTTGTCTCGAGTGTTTGTCTTGTATAATAAAGCAAAACTATTTGAATGCAAACAACAGAAAACGGGAAGCCTACCTAGCCCCCGCAGTCTTTACCTTGCAGAGGTATTGTTCTTACCCTTCAGGTTAAGATCAAGGTGTAGTATCTGTTCTCATGCTTCACTTAAGTTAATTGGTCCTCAGTCAATGTAGAGGAAATCCTTCATTCTGAGACAATTACTTTTTTTTTTTTTTTTGATACTGCCAGAGTGCCCCCTTTTTTTGGGAAACTGGTTTTCCCCCACATTAAAAATGACCTTATGTCTATTTTGCTTTATGGGGAAGCAAATAAATTATTTACCTGGCCTCTGGCTAGGTTTAAAAGCAACGTTCATTTCTGTGCATGCTTGGCGACTCCTATGATTCTTAAGTAAGATTTTTAATTACCAACTGATTGAATTCACCATCCTCTTTGGCCTAATGGTAAGCAAGGAAGACTAATTACCTTACGCTTTCAATCCCATCTCTTTCTATTTTTTATTTTTAAAAAAATTTTTTTATTTTGTCCTTGTGCCAATATCCTCCAACCGGGCAAAAGTTAATTACTAACTCATTGAATTCACTATCTTTGGCACAGCATGGAAAACTAATTACTCACCTCTTTCTCTTTTTTTTTTTTTATTTTAACCACGTGGAAGCCATTCTTAACTAAGCTTCATCCTTGTGCCAATATCCTACATCTGGGCGACGCTGGGTACTCCCTGCTAGTCATATTTATAAGTCTTCAGTTTGTCATCTTTCAACCATGAAAGGTAATGTGATCTTTGTAAACGAACTTTGTGTAACACCTTTCCAAAGTGTTACCTGCCCTCCCCACCATCACAAGTAATGTATTTCCCTTGTGTTAAAAAGAACTGTATTTCACATCTCCTACTTCAATAATGTTAACGGTATTTCACATCTTTCAATAATGAATGTTCATCATGTGTAATACGAAATGTCATCGCAGTCATCGTCGTGATGTATATAAATGTCTCATCCTTCGTTATCAGTATTATGTTGTCCACCATTATAAATATGTCCCCCATATATACACACTCCGGCTACACAACATACTTCTATAATGGCCATTATTTCTTCTCCCTTTTCTAAAAGATAGATAAACCTTTTTTCTTTCTTTTTTTTTTTTTAAAAATTATGATTGACTAACATTCTTTTTACACGGATTAGAAAATTTAAAACAATCGATTAAGAGATTATTAAAGTTGAGACCCAGCTTTTATGTGATTTGGAAGCCTCTAAACTGTCTAAAACGTTTGATTTCTTCTTCCTTTGCAAACATCTAGATAAACCTTTTTTTTCTTAAAGTATAACTAACTAAAATTCTTTATGCGGTAAATAAAAGTTTAAAAAAACAAAAAAACAATTATGCAATTACTACAGTCAAGACCCAGATTTTGTGATTTGGAAGCCTTTAAACTGTTTTTTTATTTTATAATTTAAAATTACACACATTGATTAATAAAAATAAAATGTTGGTTTACTTTTACATTAGACATTGTTCTCTAAAAGAAATAATGCAGGATGAAGTTTTACATGGATTAACTGTTTTGTTTCATAATTTAGATTTAAAAACATTGAACAATAAAAATAAAATGTTGATTTAATTTTACAGTAGATAAACTGTTTACATTAAGTGATTTAGGGGTGTCAACCATATGAGTTCCTTTTAGTGATTACATGGTTCAAGGATATTTGTATAACTAAACAGCAAATCTTCAAGAGTTGTAACGTCATAAGTTTGCCACAGGCCAGTTGACTAAGGCATTTTCGATTTTTGCACCTCTTTTTCTTTTTAGCATTATATATTCGAACCTGCCTACTACGGCTAATTTTTCTTTATTGCGCTCACACAAGTACTCGCTGGTATTTACATTTTTTTTGGGGTTGCCTAATTAAATTTTTTTTTTTTTTATGGCTCGCACGGGTAATAACTTATTACATGTTTTGTTTTTATTTTTGAATGTGAATAGGTCACAAACCAAAATAAATTGATTTGTCTTATTTCCCCAATTGTATTTTCTGTTGGGTATACATATTGAAAAATGTTTGTGCGTACTTTAAACATTTATAACTATTAGTAAATGTTTTGTTTTTATTTTTACATGAAAATAGGTCACAAAACATAACTGTTTTACCTAATTTCCCCCAATTTTATTTCCTTTTAGGTATATATATTGAAAAATGTCTACAAACAATATTTCTTTTAAAATTATAAAAAAATTCTGTTTCTGTTGTCTAACACTTAAAATTTAAAAAGGTTTACATTGTTTCAAATAATAAAGTGTTCTATTTATATTGTTTATAATATAAATAAAATGCTGTATATATTGTTTAAAATAATTGTTTATTATTTAAAGAAAACGTTCTGTTTATATTATTTCTTTTTTCTGAAAACTTTAAAACTGCCACTTTCTGAAATACAATTTACATGTTAACATACAGGAATTTAGTTCCTTTTAAATGATAGAGGGTTCGAGAGTATTTTACCACCTAAAGTCCAGTCTTGCCAACAAAAATACCATACCCTGGCCGCCAGATTAGTATGCGTGAGCCAAATGCCACTGCAACCACAAATTTTGTTGGTCATTCACAGTGTGGGAATCCTGACAGCGATTATTAAAGTTACATTTCAGGCAAATTTTGTGACAATCCCACCCCCATTCACAAAATGGGGTTTCCATTCCAAAAGCCATTATAAACATAAGGAGGTTGGTGTGTTCATTCCGAAAGTCGTTCTTAGCATGAGGAGGTTTGGGGGTTGGGCAACAACAACAGCCATACTTTAGTTTTTTTATGTGGGGGTAGGGATGCTACCACCAGGCAATGCTGGTTAACAGGCCCTAAGCAAAGACCCAAACACAGCTAGTTGTATGCCCAATTTGCATAACTTTTTTAAAACTATTTATAAGAAGTTTTTTGGAACTTTTTTTTTATTTTGTTGTCCGTGCCTCCAGGCAACCATACTAGTGATATAAATAAAATAATCTTAAAGTGTATAAGTTTTATCATTTTCGTTTTTTAATTGGCAAATATAGAAATGTCTAAGCTGCAAATGTTTTGACTTCATATAAAGTCGAACTGAGAATATTTTAAAATCTAATTGAATGAAATAAATTTACTTCTCACATATCTTTAGTTAAAAATGTTCAGTTGTGCTGAAAAAAAAAATGGAAAAGACATTCATAATAAAATTTATATATAGTCTATAATAAATTTAATTTATATTTTGATTCAGGCAAGTACATCAAAATCAATATGATTGCGCTAAACAAAGCTTTTCTTTAAGAGTGAAAAAGAATGGAAACTACATCAGTCACTCGTTAGTGGAATTTGTGAGTTCCTTAAAACATGCTTGTCTTATCCTTCAAATAATTACAAAAAGTATGTAAATAAAGGGATGGGACTGACAAAACAATGTAGAACATCTTAAGGCATCAATAGCTATCTACATACCAATCTGGGTCCCTCTTGTTCCACTGGGAATTCCTTTGATCCCTGTTTCAAGTTTTAAAAAAAAAAACAAACAAAGTATCTTTTAGTAAATCAAAAACACTTTCATTCCTAAAACCTTATAAAGGTTTGGCATTTTATTAAGATAGATTCCTATTTTGAACAATAAAAATAAACCTGGAAGTTTGCTATTGACAAAAATAGTGGTCACCAATTGAGAAATCAAAATAAATTTAATGTGAACCCATCAGATAACACAAAACATTGAAAAAGCACTGATAGCAGAACAATTTGTAATGTCGGCAATATACTGAATATATTAAGAACTTACACAGCTGAGTAGATTTTATTCAATGTTCAAACTGAGATAAAAAAACAGAATTGCATCAATACATCATCGTGAATACCTCAAAGAAAAGTATAGGGTTTAATCTACATGTATTTGTGTTCAAAAACTAAGCTTAGTAACTAATCAAAGTTTCTTTCTTTCTTCTATCGATTTAATGTAACTTTTCCTTTGTTCAGGTCAGACGTTTTCTGATAATCTCAAGCTCACTCCACTTCTTACAGTTCAGCTGTTTCCAAATTCTTGGTCTTATCCAATCACTTGTTTTTAAATTTTCCTTGACTAGCCAATCTCCCTGCAAACTAGGACATTCATGCTTCTGCAACAGTTTAGAAAGATGAATGTTCCACATCCAGCATAATCGATTCATCTTTAGAATAACTTTCATGCTGGACAAATGTAGTTATTTCTACAAACCCTCCAACATGTGTTGGACTTAGATTTCACATTGCAGATCCATCTGATCATACCAGTCATGTCATTGCACTGCAGATGGCAAGGGCCTATCATTCATTGTCATATATCATGATACTCCTCACATAACTTTCTTGTATGTAGATACATGATATATCAGAGGCAACTCACAAAATTTTGCTCAATATGCCTTCATTCTTGTGGCTGCACAGAGTTAACATCACGTTTTAGATAAGTTGACCCTCAAAACCCTTTTTCCATATTTCCAGTTTGTTCTTTAACTGTTCTAAGAACTCTACAATGATAAGTTATCAGCATAGAATAATTCCCATAGACAATCCAAACTAAAACTCAACAGTATTTACAAGACCATAATGAAAAGCAGAAGGCTAAGAAAAGATCCCTGGTGGACTCCAACCTTAACGTGAAACTTTATCATCCATCCTCAGTTTACAACCAGCAATCATGTAACAGATAGACAAGCCACTCCTCTATGCTCACCTTACATATTGCCCACCACACCACCTTTCTAGGAACTGTTAAAGGCTTTCTCCAGGTCCTCAAATGTCATGTAGAGCTTGTTCCCTGCAGGTGATGAATGATGAAAATGGCATCAATCATGACCCCCACCCCCAAATTCAAAGCTAAACTGTATCTGATTTATATCAATCTATTGTCTTATATTACCGCTGCATGTTCAATTATTAGCATTCCTGCTTCATGGAGAATCATGCCTCTGATAATCTTATAATATTTTGTGATCATGCGTCTCCTTTTCCTTTGACAATGTAACACTCGTTCTTTTTAGAATACTTGGAGATGAAGCTTTATAATCCGTGTATTCATTCTTTTGCAGACTTATCCTCATCTTCATAGTTGTTGTTTTACCACGTTTCAGCCACCTCATCCCCTGGACTTCTTCAAATGATTAACCGCGAGGGGATAGAAATGATGAGTTTTGTAACTGTATCCTCAGTAATTACTGCCTTCCATAGTTGTTTTCTCACCACGTTTTGGCCAACTAATCCTCTGGCCTGCTTGGGTAAGATTGAAACCACTTTCTTCAGAATGCTCACTTGGAACCGTAGTTGTGCCATGCGCTCTGAACAATCAATACACAAATGTAATACTCACTCCAGCATCCTGGTATACACTCTTCTCTTATGATAGCATTTGCTATGTCTGTTAGGATCAGAATGCCAACACTACCAGATGCTTTCAGCATTTAAGTAACTTTTTGCAAAGATACTGCAGCTTTGCCATTCTTTATTTCGCCTAAAACATTTCATCATGCCTCAGTTGATCTGTGATGTTGGGTCTTGCACTGATTGCTTTAATATTAGATAGAATCCAACATCAAGCAACATTTCATAATGCTGTTGCCATATTATCACAGCTGCTCATCATTCTTCAATCATTTCACACTTCCTTGTTCTCCCAATGCATCTGCTTCAGCACTTTGTAGATGAAATTACTTTTGGCGTCAATGTCATTGAACTTGCCTGAGGCAGCATCATTGTAGTTATCTCATCTTTAAAGCAAATTGTTTATATTTAGTTCAAATTATATAATAAGCTTTTAATGATTTTAATAATTTTTTTTTCACGTTTTTATCATTTTGTTAAAGACGAAGATAGGGCATCCTACCAAGTGCCAAACATTCCCCTTACTATCTTATATATTCCAACTGAGAGATCTTTTCAAGATTCTAACCATCCTTTTAAGTCCAATTGTTTCTATCTCTATTGCACTTGTTTCACCGGGTATATTTGTCTGATAATTTTTGAAATTCTTTTTCACAAATTCAGTTGTTCCTATAATTACTGGATTCCAGTTTCTTTCCATGTCGTATATAAAACCTTGATATTTTATTATCTTAGCTCTGTTTTATCCAGAATCATTGAAGACACTAAATTCTAAGGCTGCTTCTTTCTTCTTATCCCATATCACAATGTCAGGTTTAATAGCTCAGTTTTCAAGGTATGTAGCTGTAGGAATTGCAAAGTCATAGTGGATGGTGTATGACTTATTTCCAACTGTTGTGTATAGACAAGTAGAAGTCAACTCAAAAGTTAAACAATTAAGAGATTTAAGTAATATTTAATTGATATAAAAATAGAGAATAAAAGCTCTAGAAGTGTAAGCCATTTTGACTTTCAGAACAGTTTCAGATGGTTCGCTGTTACACACAAGTCCTGGGAGGTGACTTGTTTGTAGTAGACAATTCCACAGAACAAAATATTCTTACCGTGTCGAAACCCGGGAAAGAACATGTGAAATTGCTCCAGAAAAGTTTTAATATTAATGAAGCAATTCTGGTTTCTGATTGGTTCGTAGCAGAACGTGAATTTATTTGATTCGTCAGTTCTTAGCAGCATCGTTTATAAATAGAATCGTCCGACTGTGTGGGATCATACCCTATTATAGAACCAAAATATTGCAACATCCTCCCTATTTTTTATAATGGGGAAGTCCCTTGTGTTTGTTCTGCTCAAAAATAAATATATATTTTTATATTCACTTAGACATAACAAAAATTAGAAATCATTTGGATCTTAGAATTTTAGCATTTAAAAAGACGCCATTTTTAATTGTGTTCAAATGTCAAAAAGGAAAATTACAAAGATTTTTTTTTTTTTTTTTTTTTTTTTTAAGCAAATGTATTAGTTACTCATTAGTAGGTTAAAGTGTTAATACAAATAAAATGGATATAGTTTAACGTCTTGTCAAGGACTATTTTTTTTTTTTTTATAGATAGAAAGCTATATACTCTGAGCATTACCCCTAGGGGTTTTCCCCTGATATTCATGCAAAAAAGTAAGAGCCTTCTCATAAGTGGAACTTCGCTGGTCTGTATTTTTAATATATAGAAATCTATATACATACAGGCCAGTGAAAGAAAAAAAAAAAAATTATTCAGTCGAATTCACCAACAAATTTTGAGAAAAAGCGTTGTAGCTTTATCCTTGTCGCCGGTTTCGTAAATACATCAGCGATATTTTGTTCTGATGATATGTAATTCAAAATAATGGATTCCTTTTTTATCTCGTTTTTTATGAAATGGTATTTTATATCTATATGCTTGGATTTTTTGTTGATTATCGTGTTCTGTGCTAAGACTATACTGGCTTGATTATCACAATTAATCACTACGGGGCTTGTAATCAATTCTGGCTCTAAAATAGTCTTCAGGATATTTTTAAGGTAGAGTGCTTCCTGGGTCGTGTGTGTGATCGCGATAAATTCTGCTTCACACGTAGAGAGAGATACAATCTGTTGCTTTTTAGATTTCCATGAAATAATAGGCCCATTTTCTGAGAGTCTGAAACAATATCCAGATAGACTCTTGCGATCTTCGTCGTTTGCCCAGTCTGAATCCGAAAAACCTTCTAATCTTAGGGGATTTCTTGATTTTCTAAATACTAACTTCTGTTCTTTAGTTCCTTTTAAATAATGTAGGACTTGTTTAGCTCTGTTTAAATCCTTCATTGTCGGTCGTAATAATTTTTGTGACAGTTTTGTTACTGTATAGCATATGTCGGGTCTGGTTGCAGTCATTAAATATATAAGACTACCTATAATTTCGCGATATTGTGTGTCATTTATTATTTCAGATTCTGTGTGTATATTTTTATTAATATCATTTTCGACCGGTGTAGAGCGTTTCTTGCACTATCTCATTCCAAATTTTAATAGTATTTTGTCGATGTATCTCGATTGAGTCATCGTAACAAGTCCTTTGCTTTGAGTAAATTCTATCCCCTGAAACCAGGATATTTTGCCAAGATTGGTCATTTTGAATCTTTTACTTAATTTGTTCTTAACATCAGTTAACATTATGTCACAATTTGATGCGATTAAAATATCATCGACCCACAAAACCAAAATCAGTAGTTTATCGTCTTTGTGTTGGGTATATAAACAGGGGTCTACAGCGCATTGTCTAAATTGTTGTTTAATAATATAATCATGGAATACTGTGTTCCAACACTGAGCACTCTGCTTTAGACCATATGACTTGTTAAATCGCCACACGCTATTTTTATTTTTCATTATAAATCCCTCTGGAGGGGTAATATAAATTTCACAGTCTATTGGGGCATTCAAATAAGCATTTTTTACGTCCATTTAATGGATGTTTAGGTCATATTGTGATGCGACTTGCAGTAAAATTCTGATTGTCGTTAGCTTTGTGGTCGGTGAAAACGTAGAAAAGTATTCTTTACCGTAAATCTGAGAGCACCCTTTAGCAACAAATCTTGCTTTGTACTGTTCTACACCTGATGCTATACTCTTTTTTGTAAAGACCCACCTGGTAGAAATAACATGTTTATCTCTTGGGAGAGGCACTACCGTATAGGTACCATTTTTGGTTAAGGCATCTATTTCTTTTTTCATGACAATTTTCCATTCATCACCATGTTCTGAATTGCTTCGTTGAAGCTTTTGGGCGCATTTTCCATTGAATAGCAATAGTCGATTTGATAATCCTTTATATTGTTGACCACAAAAAAATCGGGTCGTCTTCTATTTCTTTTGGGATATCTTTCGACTTTATCATCATCATCATCATGGACACTCTCATCTCCGTCATTTTTATTGTTTTTGTTTGTTCTAATTATTTGAGGTAATATAATTTCATCCTCTTCATATGACGGGTTTTCGTCTGTAAAATTAAACGTGTCTGAATTTTACACACCGGATTCTTTTTATTTTTTTTGTTTTTCGAGAAAAAATATTAAATTGGCTGGACTGTTTTTATCGTATCCAAGAAATATACCTCTGTCGGGTTTAATATTCAATTTACTCTTTTTCTCTATATATGCGAAGCAAGTTGAACCAAATATATGCATTCTGCTTAAATTTGTTTTTTTTACTGCAGAAAGATTCATATGGAGTTTTAGATAGTGTTTTGTTAAAGCACCTGTTGCGTATATAGGCTGCCGCCATAAGTGCATACGTCCAGAGGTTTTTAGGGAGTTTTAATTCAATGAGTAGGCATCTTGCCATTTCAAAAGTGTCCGCCACGCACGTTCAGCAGTCCCGTTTTGGTGTGGCGATCTAGGAGCTGATGTTTCATGCCTGATATGATGTAAAAGTTCAAAGTCTTTATTGGTGAATTGATTTCACCGTAGGGGGCCATATCGGCTAGATATTTCTTAGTTGCTAGCAGGGTATCAGATTTGTTCTTTAAAAAGTAAACTATTATTAAACCTGAATGGTCATCTACGAAATTCAACACATATCTATAATGTTCTCTGGCCATCGGTTCTACGGGACCGTTCAAGTCACAATGCACCATTGATAGGATTTTTTTGGCCTTTTTGTCTGGTATCTTGTTTTGATAGTTTGTCATTTTCCCTTGCGTACAGATGTCGCAGTTGAAGGTTTTTGATGTTTGTATTTGCATTCCATCAACTACAGTTGGCAACTTTTTGATATCAGGAATATTGCAGTGTCCAAGAATTTTATGCCATGTCTGTAGATCATGGCAGGCGGTTTTTGATGGGACTACGCTATTTAAATAATATAGTCTTCCATTTTCTTTAATGTCGAATACAGTTCCATTCGGGTATACCAGTTTTGATTTATTAGGGCTGAAGTTTATATTTGCACCTTGTTTTGTGGCAGCTTGTACAGAAAATATATTTTGTATAAATTTTGGGATTAGAAGAGCGTTTTCTAGAATACAAAAACACAGTTCACCTTTATTGTTCTTTAGCGAGATTTTCGCATTGCCTCTTTTCAAAACGATATCATTGACTCGACAGCTAATTCTACAAAATGATTTTGTGGCTAAAAGTTGGGATCAAAATTGATAAAATCAGATTCCTTTGTAATCACATATGCCGTGGCCCCACAATCGACAAGAAAATTATTATTGTTTGTTGAAGCATCAAATGTGCACGAAAATAAAAATGTATGTTCGCTAACAGAGCTCTCTACATTTTTAATGTAGTCGCCATTTTGAGTCCTGTATCTACATTGGAAACTCTTGTGATTAGGTCGTTCACAATTATAGCAAATAATTTTTGTACTTTTTTTAGGAAAAAACCTGCTTTTGGCAAAGTTGCGTTTTTTATTCCTGGCATGGGTATAATTCGATTTTGGTGTTTTTATGTGTGTATTTTTAAATTTCATGATATTTGTGGATTCGTTTTTTTCTGTGATCATTTTTTCAGTTTCTTCGTAACTGAGTGCTACCTTGAATTGTCTAAAAATCATGGGTTTTTCTTTCTGGGTTATCACGGTGGTAAATGGCTTGAAATCACTCGGTAATCCCTTAAGGACCATGGAAATTAACAGACTGTCACTTATAACTTCACCAGACATTTTTAAAGAATTTGCAGTTGTCTCGGCTCTTAGAGGTCAGTTCAGTGTATAAAGAAATAATTTTGGGTTTTCCTTTTGATAAATAATGCTCTCTCAATATGTTTAATGCTTTGCAGCCGTCGTCCAGGGCTTCTCTCATTACCAGTGATAGACTTCGGTCATCTAAACACTGTATTAATTCCGCAAAGACAGTTGCGTTCTTTTCAATGAAGTCGGGGTCGTTTCTGTTTTCAGGTTGTGTTTGTAGTACTTTGTGTAGCTTTTGGATTCGTAGATATCCTAGAAATTTAACTTGCCACGATTCGAATTTTGATTCGGATCCATCGAAATAAAGACGCACGCTGGGCCCATAACCTCTAGAAGTGTAAGCCATTTTGACTTTCAGAACAGTTTCAGATGGTTCACTGTTACACACAAGTCCTGGGAGGTGACTTGTTTTTAGTAGACAGTTCCACAGAACAAAGTATTCTTACCGTGTCGAAACCCGAGAAAAGAACATGTGAAATTGTTCCAGAAAAGGTTTAATATTTATGAAGCAATTCTGGTTTCTGATTGGTTTGTAGCAAAACGTGAATTTATTTGATTCGTCAGTTCTTAGCAGCATCGTTTATAAATAGAATCGTCCGACTGTGTGGGATCATACCCCATTATAGAACCAAAATATTGCAACAAAAGCAACAATATAAAGAAAGCAGTTGTCTAAAATACAGACATACAAAATATGCAGAGAGCATCAAATTTGGCCAAGTTGAGTAGGACATTCACTTTCAAAATATTCCAAAATTTAACTGTTGATTAATAAAATTTATTATTCAAAATTAACATTAAAATCTATAAAAAAACAATTTAAAACTTTGAAAACTAATTGAATAACCAATATTTTTGTAATATAAAAGAGATAAGGTCAGCAAACAAAACCAAGTGTAATTAGAAATATAAGTGATCGTAATGGGAAATTATGTCTAGCTAGAAACATTAGTAATAGTTTGATATGAATATAAAACATTTTCCTATAACATAAAATTAAGACTTTACTACAAAATGCCTCAAATTCTCAAGTTCAAATGAGCCATAAAAAACTAAAATTCTAACACATTTAACTGCTTATATTTAAAAAGAAAACAAATTTAAATAGGCTTAATTCATTGAAACGTTAAATTTGTTTTTTCAGAAACATAGTTTACACAATCATATCTAATAAGTTTTTCTAATTGGTAAGTTCACAAATTTTGGAAAAATCTCACAATTAGAAATCTCACAATTAGAAATTTTGGGTGTTCAGAAAGTAATTTTTTTTATTTTATCAGTATGCTTTATGAATGACTTGATCAAGAAGGAATAATAGTTTGTCTTATCTTTAAAAGCATTTCCTTTACTTTAAATTTTAGTTTAACTCAATGAGGATCAGTTTCTGTAGGTATTTTGAAAGAGTAGGACTTCTACAGCAACACTGAAAACATTTGTGAAGCGTAAGAAAGGCTCAGATATTATCTGCTGTGGTTTACAAGTGTCTGCTCACCCTAAAAGAAAAAGCTTTAAAGACCAAGGAATTGGATTCACATCCAAAAAATAGATTTTAAACAAAATTTGTATCATCTCAATTAAATAGAGAAAACCTGCAGACAATTTAGTTCTTTATGATTTACAAGTTGAGAACTTAACCCAATGGTCCATCTACAAAAGCCTTTCAACAAGGAATAACTTTTGTTTGATATTTGTTAGTGTAGAAATGTTGGACACGTATGTCAACAGAAAAAAAAAGATAGTGATTAATGAGAAACATGGCAATATGAAACCCAGAAATTCATTCATAAAAGTATTTATCATGGAACATGGAAGGTGTTGTCCACAAGCAATTGGACTATTAATGCAGATATTGTCAACAACTCCACTGTGCAAATCAAACATTATGTTGAAAAGATGCTACTTTTCTTGTGAGTCATTAAGACACTGAAAAACAAATTCAAGAAAAAATAAGATTGGTAAAATTGGAGGTTTTCACTTATCCTATAGACTAATCAAATGTAGCACAAACAGGTTTTTATTTGTTTCAATCACAAGAACATTTCATTTTTTGCAGACCATTTTGAAAGAAAAAAAAAATTTTTAAGGGGATAATTTAAAAGCTGGGATTAATATGCCCTCCTTAACAGGAAAGAGTTATTAAAGATAATTGTATTAGCATTTTTTATGTGCAATATTCAAATAAACTATTTTTTCTAATATCCTTTATGATAAAATGTAATTACCTTCCAAACACCTTAATGTTTTTATGGCTCAATTAAAACTGATTAATCTTCATAATAAACGAGAACACTGTATTACACACTGATAAAGAATATCTTAAAGATTTTTCTTCTAAAACATGTTAAAAAAAACAAAAACACATTTAAAACTTTATTAAAAGCAAAAGAAAAAATATCAATAACAAAAAGGCAACATTGTAATGCAAAAAAAAAAAAAAAAAAAAAAAGAAAAAAGAAAACCATCATAAAAGGCAAGCATTCTTTGAAAAGGATGAAGAGAGGGATTACACTAAGGTAAATATACTTAAGGAACTAATTAAGAAAAAAAGGAAACAAAGAAAAGTACATGACAAATGGGGAAAAGAGAACAACATCTGATTGAAATAGAAGCAGAAGGTAGCAAGACAAGGAGACATTTTTTTATTCTAAAGTTTTGATTAAAGAAACACAAATGCATCCACAGTGCATTATGGGAAAGGATAAGAGTATTAGTTAAGTGGAAACTCAACTATTTTCACCAATAGTTGTAGAGAAAAGAAACTAACACACTTATACATTATAAAAATAGGAAAATTTTTTGATATAAATAAATAAAGATATATTAGAATGGTTCAATAATCTTTGCACTAGAAAAGAAATTTGAGCAACACAGACATCAAATGTTGTATATTTACTACCTCCTCTTGAGGAGGTTATGCACAAGGTCAGGTGTGGTTTTGAAAAGTCAACATGCTAAAATTAGTGGGATCGTGCCTACAAAAAAAATATCTGAGCAGTCTTCTCGACAGGGGTGCCTTTGACGAGCAATAAACTAATTCTTTTTCTAAGATAAACCTGAGAAGGTAGATCTTCTGAAATTGAACAGAACCATAACTTGGCCAAACAGCAACAAAGTCACTGTTGGACTACTACTCAAGCTGTGTCAAATGTTCTATAAAGTACAATGAATTTTTTAAAAATATTCAAAATATTTGCCTTTTACTTTTTCTTGTGAGTGGGGGAATGAGGACTTGAATTCCAGTTCAAAATGAACAGTCACAGCGGCATACAATGTGAAGAATAGCTTACAACTCAATGTCAGATCTATCGAAGCATGACTTCACTTATTTCTTGTTAACATTTTTCAAAAGCTCCTGTTAATTATACATATATACACATATACAAACACATACAAACGTGTGTATATGTGTGTGTGTGTTACATTATAATAACTGAAGAATTAATTATATTTTGTATCCTAACACCTTAAGCTTCAAATTTTAGAAATTTCTTTAGAATTCAAATCATTAAATAACTTGTAATTTTTACTGACATGGACAGTGGGCGATGACACTTACCACAGAGTCAACCACACAAATAAACTGCTTGATTTACGCATCTTGTGTGCAGTGCCGTTTTCTTTCAGTGATGTACCTTTGTCAAGATATTTCTTAAAGTAAATAAAGTTTCTTGTTATTTAGAACTATTTTTGCTTATTCATTGAATGCGATTTACAGGGATGTTAAAATAGGCATTTTTAAACTGACTACGTTCTACAATAATGATTGGTGAAAAAGTTGAGATTTCTTTTACGTGTTAATATTAAAGTGTAATCAATTTTGAGGATATTGAAAGATTTTCCTCAGAAGTAATGAAATAGTTTCAGTTACATTTCTTTTGAGCTGCATTAGTATCAAATGGAATCTTAAAAAAAAGTAACAATTACTAATACCATCACAAAAAATGTTGAAAAGGAAAATAGGATTTAGTTACAAAAATAATATGGTTTGAACTTAATTTCCAAATAAACAAGCATTATGTCAGTAAATAAGCAAAATACTTTTTTGCCGATGGTATCTATAAATTTTCTTCTTTAAATACATGGTAATCAGTTAAATAAAAATGTGAACATAATTGTTTTACATGACAAACAAACTTTCAAAATACAAAAACAAAAAGAATTTGTATCCTTATGTAAATTTTATCCAAATACTTTTTGCAGAAAATATTTAAAACAAATCTTCATAAAATAATTTTGAAATACAAGCAAATAATTTAAATACCTAAAAGAAAAACAATTCAAATTAAATGAATTTTGTCATGTAAAAACAAATATTTGCAAAGAAACAAAACACATGAAAACTGAATAAAACAGGAGTCTACTAAAACTGTTTTACAGCTTCCAGATATTTGTCATTGAAAAAATTAACAAGGGATGGACCATGCAGTTAACTACATAACATGCATACAAGCATCCTTATATACACAGAACGAAAGACAGTGGTAAATAGGTAGACATCAAGTAGAGTGTTTTTTAGACTACACACACACACACACGCACAACAGCAGCAGCATACAGACCGAGTCAGTTGCAATAGAAAATCTGTTTGCCCTTTATCAGAGCGTTCCGCAGTTAATTCTTTAGTTTCATTTGGTTTAAGGTGGGAAATCTGTGAAACATCCTCCTTCATAAACAATTTCTCCTTCATTCAATGATTTATGAACACATTCAACAAAATGAAAATCACACAAAATAGATAAAGAAAAAAAACAGGTACCATTAATGCAAAAGAGATAAGAATTTTCTAAGTTTTTGATTCAGTTTTTAATCATATGCATTTATTATAGAATACGGAATCTGAAAGATAAAAATCTCAAGCTCTAAAATTTGAAAAAATTTTTCTGCCTGCATAAAATGGGATTCATGCATACAGCTTTTGTTAGTAGAGGCAAATATTAAAAATGTCACAGCTAAATCTCTTCCTTGGCAATAATAAACTGAGTCAATCTTAAAAAGGTAATAAAGCCAGCACTGGGCAATACAAAATTATTGTCAGTGTCAGCAAACTAATAACAATGAGGGAGGGTAAGCAGATAAAACAATAAAAAGCACTAGGTGAGATATCAAAATTTTGTTAAAGTATAAACACTAGTTAAAACTTTACAACCGATTTTACCTAATAAAAAATTAAAAAATACAGAGCATTGTAAAAACTAAAGTGTCAAGAATGAAATGGTCAAATGGTCTTTAATAAATTAAATGATTGTCATGAAAAAAAGGGAATGTAATGGACTTTGTTAAAAGCTTATCTATTTTAACTGGTACACACATCTGTACTTGGACATATTCTTCTATCAACTTTAGGTAACTGATATAAATAATAATGTAATTTAAATAGAAGTTAACATGTTTGTTTGAATTTATTCATATTTGTTATTTTTTGATGAAAAGCTATATCTAAATAAATTCACCTATTCAAATTTAAAATTGATGGAAAACTAACTTCAAGTGTAATAAGCTGCTAGGTAAAGATTAAAAAGACAACAGATTTTACAAATTGGTTATATTGTATGAATAGAGTTAGGATTATTTACTAAGGATAAAGTCTCCAATCTAACATTTCTACCAAAGAAACTAAGCCCAACAGCTAAAACCAACTTGTGGCACAAACTTTCAATAAAGTCCACCAGCATTCACTTGTGCCATTCCATGCAAAGGAGATTTAACAGCAAATTCTTTTTAATTAAAAAAAAAAAAAAAAACAGCCTACAAAATAGTAAAACTAAAATAAGGAAAAAAAAAGTATAAAAATAAAGGGAACAAATAGATAAAAGGTAAGGGTAAAATGAAGTCTGTCAAAATTTTATGCAATATCTCCAACAAACTTTGGTCCATCATCAGCGGGAGGTTGGAGGCCACTATAGTCATTCAGGCTCCACATCCTGGAACAGACCAGACCAGGGCATGATTTGTTATAACAGACTTTAAATGCTGATGTATATGCAATACACAGCAATAGACAGACCCAAAATAACATACAATAATTCTACTTTCTATTTGCTGAATTTCAGCATAAAAGTTTAAATAACCAATATTTTATACATATTAAAAACAAAGTGAAAGTATTTCTATTTAATTATCTACGGTGCAAGATGATTAAGTATGACTACAAAAATTATTTCAAAAATGATTTTTCTTCTAGCTAAACTTAACTTCTGAACAGTGAACATATCAAATTTTCTACAATATTTGTCTCTTTAAAAATATATTATAAACACAAACTAAATTGTAGCTTCATACAACTGGAGAATCTGAGAGAATAGAAGTGGTTTTTGCCTAATCGCGTAAACTACCAACAGAACAGACTTAAATATTCATTTGCTCATTAGAAGTGTTTGTGCAAACATAAAATCAGCTTTAAAGAAGTTCAATTGAACAAAACAATTTTGCTGAAATTTCATTCATTCACTTGTGCCATTCCATGCAAAGGAGATTTAACAACATTCAGTTTAACAAATATTGAAATTTTGAATTGCAATTTTTTTCTCAGATTTTACCATGGCACAAATTAAATTTTAAAAGTAAACTGATTGAATTTTAAAAATATACTAAAATTGATAAATTTCTTTAAGCATTACATTTTAGCAGAATGATATAAAATGTAATTCTATGATGAATATTTATGTATATGACACTTTCAGAAAAACATCAAAATGTATCTAATTAATAAATTTTTTACAAGTATAAAAACAAATGTATTCACAAAGTTGCTGTTTAAATTTAAGCGGCATTATTTCATATATAATTCAGAGTTCAATATTCTGGCTATATCATTATATAAATGTGTAAAAACAAAAAAAAAAAAAAGAAGCAATTAAAAGCAAGCCAAAAATGGTGGCTGACCAGTTTGATCAACTTCCATCTCAAATAGTTTATAAAATGACTCAACTGATATAATCATCTGTTAAATAATGCATTAAGAAGGCTTAACAATTTGAACAATTCTTAGGATGAAAATGAGAAAATCTTGAAAGCATTTTTTTTTCTGGGAAAAAATACAGACAACTATCAATTTTAATCTAATAACCTCAAACGATTTGGCTAAAAATATCAACATTCTTAAATTAGCAATTTATCTATGTTATAAAAAAATTCATTTAAATGATGGTATTTTAGAGCACTTAAAAGATAACCTGCTGCATGCAAAGAAAAATACTAATGACTAAATAGTAAAGCTGTTAGGTTGACAAAAAGGTTCTTGCAGAATTTTTCATTTTGATTTCAAATGATGTATCAGGTTAACAAAAAAGATGAACATATCTTGGCTCAAGCAAAAATTCATTGATTGAAATAAGCACCATTAGAATCAACACACTTTTGCCAATGCAAAACAAGTGCATTTATGTCAGTAATGTAAAAATTTTGTGTTCTGGTGGTGATGAAATCGCTGAAGGCGTTTTTGATATCGCTTACATTTTTTAAGCATTTCTCGCAGAAAGTTGTTGAGATGCTTGAAAAAGTGGTAGTCGGTAGGTGAGAGGCTTAGAGAGTATGGTGGATGAAGCAGAGTTTCGTAGCTTAATTCTGTTCAGCTTCTACAAGGTCGATTTAGCAATGTGCAGTCGAGCAATGTCGTGGAGGAGAATTAGGCCTTTTCTGTGTCTAAGTGTTGTTGTCGTAGTTTCTGATGCATTCCATTTGTTGACAGTACTTTTCCGCTAATGGTTTTGTCTGCATTCAAAAAACTAATGAATGAAACTGGTTGCAGACCACCAAACAATCAGCATGACCTTCTTTTGGTGCAACTGTCTTCGGGAAATGTCTGCAGCTCCGTCAGCATCTAACCACCAAGCTGAGCATCGCCGGTTGTCATAAAGAATCCACTTTTAATTGCAAGTAACAATCTGGTTTGGCCGAGGAACCACAACTAAATGCACATCACAATGGTGGTTTAAGAAACTTTGTGGCAGTGACGAGAGTCTTGAAGATAATGAGTGTAGTGGTCAGCCATCGGATATTGACAACGATCAATTAAGAGTCTTAGTCGGAGCCAATCCACATACAACTGTTCGAGAACTTGCTTCTGAATTAGACATAATATATACCATGATTTTCAACCACCTAAAAGAGATTGGAAAGACAAAAAAAACTTGATAAATGCATGCCTCATGAATCGAATGACAACTAAAAGAAACGCCATTATGAAATGCCATATTCCCTTCTTTTACGCAACAAGAATGACCCGTTTTTCGACCGGGTTGTGACTTGCAATGAAAAGTGGGTTCTTTATGACAACTGGCCACATTCAGCTCAGTGGTTAGATGCCGATGAAGCTCCACATCACTTCCTGAAGCCAGAGTTGCACCTAAATAAGGTCATGCTGACTGTTTGGTGGTCTGCAACCGGTTTCATCCATTAGTTTTTTGAATGCAGGCAAAACCATTAATGAAAAAGTACTGTCAACAAATGGGTGAAATGCATCAGAAACTTCAACAAAAACACCCAGCATTAGTCAACAGAAAAGGCCCAATTCTCTTCCATAACAATGCCCACATTGCTAAACCGACCCTGCAGAAGTTGAATGAATTGGGCTACAAAACTATCTCATCTGCCATACTCTCCAAGCCTCTTACCTACCGACTATCACTTTTCCAAGCATCTTGACAACTTTCTGCGTGAGAAGTGCTCCAAAAACGTAAGCAATATTCAAAACACCTTCAGCAACTTTCATTGTCACCAGAACACAAACTTTTTACATTGTGGCCATAAATACACTTGTTTTGCATTGGCAAAAGTGCGTTGATTCTGATTGTGCTTATTTTGATCAATAAATTTATCTGTTCATTTGAATTTAAAAGTAAAAAACCACAAGAACTTTCTTGTCAACCGGATATAAAAGAATTGAAAAATGAATACATTTAAAAACAATCTTGCTGATTGTATTTTTTAGCACTATATAGTTCTTTGAAATATTTATTAACGATCAAGGAACTTTATTTTAAAAATCCAAATGATAAAAAAAAAAATGCTACAATAAAAAGATCTTAATTTAAGTCATTGTTTGAAAAATCTTATTTTTCAAACAATGACTTAAATTAACCTTACTTTTCATTGCTTAGATTTCTAACATTTTTTAATTGGACATTTTTCATAGAATTTTTTTATTACACATTTTATTCTTTTCTACTTTTTGAATCATGCTTTTTCTGAAGGATACAACGAAGATTAAAGTGGCTAGAGAATATAATGACCAAGAGAATATAATGACCAAGGTATGACTAAGAGAATTTAGATGAACAAGCTCTTTGAATAATTCTTATTACATACGAAAAAAAAAGAAATATTAATAACTGCATTTTGATATTTGCATACAAAATACAATATTGAAGTAACAACTTCATTTTACTCAGTCAAACGGATTCAACATTTATCTGTGAATAAAATAAGCATTAATTAAATTATTGTTTATATTTTATTTAAAGGAGACATGCATGCAATCAAAGATTCTTGTTTACCCATTTGGCAATTATTAAATAAATATGCAGTTTAGAGTACTGTCAAGATCCTAAAGATACACCAATCGAATATTTCTATTTTGGAAAAAAATTATTTTTGATATCCAGGTAGTTGGTTTCAGAATTTCTGAGATGAGG
Source organism: Euprymna scolopes (assembly GCF_053919585.1). Taxonomy (NCBI): domain Eukaryota; kingdom Metazoa; phylum Mollusca; class Cephalopoda; order Sepiida; family Sepiolidae; genus Euprymna; species Euprymna scolopes. The sequence continues at coordinate 141,248,271 of NC_136489.1, forward strand.
ATTGATAATTTGTATTAATCAAGTTTGATAATTTGTATTAATCAAGTTTGATAATTTGTATTAATCAAGTTTGATAATTTGTATTAATCAAGTTTGATAATTTCAAACTACTGCTCCAAAGTTCAACAAGATGCACCTGAAAAATAATATTCAAGATGAGAGCAATAGTTCAAATAATCAAAATACAAATCTACATACTATCCATATACTAATGAAGTAGTAAATGGAATTTAGAAGCTGAACCTTCAAAATTTTTTATTACAGTTGTTCATGCAAATATATTTAGTATTAAACTATACAAGGATTTTATTATAGCTATTAAAACTGTATTAATGTGCAACTGTATTAAAAGAAATGAACATGAGTAATTAAAAAATATCATCAATTATTGTTAAAAAATTGCTGCATTTCCACAATCAACCCCTACAAAAATGTTTTTGAACATAGGCCTGTCAAAATATCCAGAGTTAACATTTGTTTAAACCAATTCAATTTCATTCCTTTTCTCAATTTAAAAATAAATAAATCCAATACATTAACAAAATTCAGGGAAGAACAAAAATTAAATTATCTGTTTCAAGGAAATTGACAGAATCTCAAAAATAGTCCCATGTACTAAAATGCTAATTGTGTACGAGGGAAGATTGATGAATTTAAAGGAGATTTAGAAGATAAGCAATTCTACAGGTAAAAAAAATAAAATAAAATGAAGACATAAGTAGATTGATATTTAAATAATTGATAATTTGAAAATAAAATTTAAAGAAAATGTCAACCATACTAGGGAGCTAGTTTGCTGGTAGCCAGTTAAAAGCTGTAATTTATTTTTTATTTGACATTAACAATGATCATTTAAACTGGACATTAAAAATTATTCCTTCCCATGGTTAAAAATTATTTTTTTGTTAAAAATTTATTGTTCAACTAAGTTGTTTAATTATTGTTTATTCTCTAAATTCATAATTCTGTTTTTGCAGTATTTAATTCTCTCTTGCTCCAAACATAATTTTGCATACATAATTTTTCTTTTTCAATTTATATTTTCAAAATAAATTGAATAGCTTCCATTTTGAAATGCATTTTTTTTAAAAAATAAATGAACAAATTTTAGTCTTTAAAATCCATGAAATAATGAAATGTTTACTTACTTTGACTGCAGAAATGAGACAACTTTCCTTTTGAATTTTTGTTTTTCTTTTAATTAAAATTAAATAAGTTTCAATAGAAATCATGTTACTTATTTTTTGTTTGTTATTTTCTATTTATTTTAAAACCAGCACAACCAAAAAATTGGGTTAGTGTGGCCACCTTAAATCCAGTCTAGTTACTGAAAAATGTCACGTACAAGGTATAAGCAGGTTAAGATCGGTTGAAAAGTTAGATTGTCGATAATGGATGAGAACTTTTTTAAAAAGCATTCTAAAAATAAATATCTTAATATGTTCAAAACAGCAACATTAGTGTTGCTGTTGTTTGTGCAAATGTTTAGAAACTGATAGAATATCAGTATTAATTGAAGGAAAAATTGTTTTAAATGTTGTAAATTCCAATGATGATTTTTTTTTAAAGTTTCCAAATAATTAATGAAAAAAAACTAGAAAGTAACTTAATGCTTTTGTTAACTTACTACAATAATAATGATTTAACAATTAAAAAGATCAAGCATAAGAACAGACTTAAAAGAAAATAGTTAAACAAAATAATAAATCATAATGGGGTGGAAAAAATAGAATTTTTTTTTATTTAATAATGATTAATGATAGAAATGTCTTACACGAAAGTAAACTAATAGTGTGTATTTATTGAAGGTGTTTTAGTAGTCACCATTTATGTGTAACCTCACCTAATTGAACAGCAAAGTTGGAAGTCTTCAGAGTTTTATTTTCATGTCATGTATTGCTTCCAATAATTGATAATTTGAAAAAGAAAAGGATTGATATACTAGAAAACAAACTGGCAGTGAATTTAAGCATTTAAAAAAATAACTAACTAAAAAGGGGGATATATCAAACAACCAGCAACCACTGTAAAGGAATAATAAAAACACGTCATATGTTCAGTTTAAAGTGAGCAGTGGCTTGGTTCCCATGAGTTTTGGGGAATAACACAAAAGGTCATGAACAGAGGCATGTCCCATCCCAACCATCATCGATCAACTGGAGGTAATTTTATCAGCATCTGACAGAGCAAAACTCTTTGCTAAGAACTTTGCAGCAAATTCTACTCTTTGGGACCAGGGTTGCCTACCCACCTCCCTATTTCTTCCGGTGACTACAAACTTGCTATGCGACATACAAATATCTGTGCATAATGTTGCCAAACTTTTCAAAAACCTTAATTCCAGTTGAGCCCTGACAGCATTTCAATCATAGTGCTCAAAAAGCTTAAACTGAAACTAGCTCTCATACTTACAAAGCTGTTTGAACATTGCCTAAAAGAGAAAAGCTTCTCAATACCTTGGAAATTTATCTGTCTCTCAGTACAGGCCAATTAGTCTCCTGCGTATAATAAGTTGCTAGAATCTGTGATAAATAGAGAAGTGGTCAACCACCTCAGCAAAAATAACCTACTCAATGACATGCAATATGGTTTCTGTTCTGTTGATGTGCTAACTGTAATATCACATTGGACTTTGATTGGCAGAAATCAGAAGCTTATAGTATGAATGTTGAGGTTCCTTCAAATTCCATCTTGGGCTCAACTTTGTTTCTGATCTTCATCAATGATCTCCCAAATCATATTCTTACATCATCCATAAGCATTTATACAGATGACACTACCATCTATGGCAACACTTCAAAATGACCAAGATCTTTCCGATTCTTTCTCTTGATCATGTGGTGCAATGAGGAAAAGGTGGCTGGTTGATTTTAATGCACCTAAAAACAAGCCTCTCTTTTTTATCATCAACACTAATCCGCATCTAGCACTAATTGAAATGAATTGCTCTATGTATTAACAAGCTTCTGGGACAGATCTTCATTCCTGATCTGAAATGGACGCATACATCAAATCTGTTACCAAGATCGGCAGAAAAATGGTTGTCTCATTGTACTGTTCCGGCAGATATCTCACTGCCGATGCAATCCTCTACCTGTATAAGATCTCCTTACCACATCTGGGCAGGAGTTGCTCAAAGTAACCTATACTGTCGAAACCTAGTAGGTGATGACCTTTTCTCTTCCCACAGAAGGAAAGTTGCAAGTCTGTTTCTAATCTAACATTATTTTCATGGCAAGTGCTTGTCTGAGCTCTAATCTATGCCCTAAGAAGGCCTAGCAAGTACTGCTAAAATTCATTGTATGTTTTTTTTTTATTACAATATTTAAACCATGAGGACATAAAATAAAACTAAGGAGCCTTCCAGGAAGCTACTAAAATGATACTTACTGGGGAACCTCATAAAAAATAATATTGCCAAAATTTCACAAAAATCACTCGACTATCTACAACCACTATCAACAATTTCCTCCACTATCTATGCCTAAATCTAAATACAGATTACATGAACAAAGCTTCTTTTGTAGAACGGCCTGTGGAACTGCTCTGCTAGCCTGCTTTCTGGCTAACTACAATATAGTTATCTTCAAATCTAATGTAAACAAGTTTTTGTTGAGCCGTCCCCTTAAATAATCAAATTATATCCAATTTCTGCCATCAATGATTACTACGCTGTTGTCTATACACTCACTCATTCACCCTTATCTTTGAATGACTAGGCCTTGATAATTGGTGACGCCTTTGTATAAAAAAAAGTATTATGTTTTGCATTAAATAACCAGGAAATGATTGATGTGCCAGACTAAGTAAACCAAACAATCATTTACATTTTATTGTGTTTTGGCATAAAGACCCAAAAACTACCACATTGATATGCCATGAAGCAGAACAAATCAATAAATGAAATATAATTTAAATAGATATGTTTTAGAATTATTCTGAACCTAAAATGATAGATATGCTATAAAACAAATTCGAACGGCTTTTCAGCATTAAATAACCAAAAAGGAGATGATATGCCATAAAAGAAATAGCATGTTTTGACATTAAATAACTTGGAAAGGTAGTTGATATATGCAAAGAAAACAATGCAAGAGATGATTAACAAACTTCAAAACAACTAATAAAAGATTGATATGCTGTCAAATTACAACACTTTAAGTAATTTATGTTGAAAATGAAACTAAGGGGCCTTGCAAGTACTGCTAAAATCTGCTGAGTGTTTTTTATTACAATATTGTAACTATGGGGTACAAAATAAAACTAAGGGGCCCTCCAGAAAGCTACTGAAATGATACTTATTGGGGAATCCCATAAAAAAAATATTTGTTAAAAAAAAAACATATGCAAGTTTTTCCTATTATGACGAGATCCCTGGCGACACCAGATGATCTTGCTTTTCAAATAGAGGAAGAGAAGATGGGAGAGGATGAGGTATGGTTAGGGGGGCCATGCTGACACTTGATCAAGGAAAAACAGATGTTTATGAAAAATGTCCAGAAGAAATAAAATATTTCAATGGGAAATAAATAGTTATCGCTTATCACATCAGTGCCGGGGTGGGGTTTTTAAGAGAAAGACAAACGACTACACATATATCAACAACGGAAAGGTTGTTTTTAAAATCTCTGTTGAGCGAGATGAAGAATGGGGTGAGGGGTCGCCACCAGGCATTGTTCGACCGGGGTGACTAATAACTCCTAATTACATAAGTTAACACCTCAGTGCAATGAGGGTTATATTTTGGTGCCGTGAGCCAAGATATCACATCTCTATGAGATGTGCACGAATGAGTAACCACGAAAATATTTTTGAAGCGTCTGGAACTCAGTTTTCTTGAAAAAGAAAAACATTGGAAAAAATAAGGAAAAAGGAAAATGGCACAGAAAAATGTTTAAAAAAAAAAAAATCGGGGGAAAAAGAACGATTGAAAAGAAAAGAAAGACTGACCTTGAATTTATCGGAAAGAAAAGAGATTGAAATTGAACTTTGAGGGTATAGCTAAAAACATAATAGCCAGCCGTCAGAATGCATGAAAAAAAAAAAAAAACTGCAGCAAAGAGCAAGAACTACGAGAGACAGAGAAAAGGAGAGATGGAAAGAAATGAAGCAGATGACAAGAGAGGTAAGGGCAGATTTTTATTGGTTCCTATTGCTTCGCTGAAATTTTTTTTTTAGGTGCGTTGTCAGTGTGGTTTTTCTTAATTAAGTCTCCCGTGACGAAAGTTTTGTCTTAATATGCAAAGTATTGTTGATTGTTTTCTTCCACCCCAAAAGGAAAAAGTGAAAGTGAAATATGTATTCGTATAAGAACGGACGCGCATATGTTGTCACTGATGAGAGAGAGGCAAGACATAGCAGTAAACAGATTTAGTAGACACGAGGAGAGATGGAGGGGCGAAAAGCAAAAAGCAGCAAGCCCCAAGACCAGCTTGGAGCAGGAGCGAGGTGCGGGCGAATTGATGAGCATAAGAGTGTATATGACTTATCACGGGTAGCAGTCCGAAGGGTTAGATTCGCTTTGAAATTTTTAAAAGAAAAATAGTTTTTGAAAAAAAAAAGGAAGAGTAAAGGAAAAATAAATAAATAAATTATAATAGAACGACGGTCATATAATGGTTGAAAGAAAAAAGAAAGAAAAGAACTAAGACAGAAAGAGAGCGACAGTTGGCAGTTTTAGAAGAAAAAAATGCATCGAGGAAGCAAGAAGAAAGAATTGGCTGGGTGTGATGTGATCCCTGCAGGAGGGATGTGAAAAAGTGCAGAGTGCACTGTGTATGAGCTATAAAGGTAGAGACGGAGAAATGTACAAGGCGTACTGGTCGTAAAGGCATGAAGAACTGAGTGGTCAAAGATTTAACGAGACACTGGGTGTGTTTGCGTGAGATGCCATGGAAAAGGCATGTGAGAATACGAATATCATAGAGATGTGATCTCTCCGCCGGTCTGCAGTGACAGACACTGTGCACCACTGATGAACGGGGAAACTTTTGAGAATAATGCACCAGGAGATAGAATGATCAATAAGTGAGAGAGAGAGAAAAGACGCTCATGCCGAGATAACCTGAAGAATGGTTGTGAAAAGGGAAACCAAAGAGGGATTGAGAGAAGTATACCGATCCTTAGAGAAATAGAAACCGGTGGTATCGATGCCGTTCTGATTTTGTAATGAATAGAAGCTCTCATAAGAATAAATTAAAGATGAAGTAATGATTTGCCTAAGATTAGTGGTGAGACATTTAGACTGTTTGGTTGGAGAATTTTATAAAAATTAAAGGAAAAAAAAACTGAGATTGGGGGAAGCAAGGTTCCTGTCAGCCTAAGAGCAATGAACCAGGTAGACCAGAAGTAATTAACCGGGTAGCAATCTGATAATGGATTGGGTTGCAACTATTGGTGCTGTCGTGTGCGCACGTGGTATTGACAGGCTGTGGCACAGGTTGCTCTCTCAGATGTGCTAGTAGATAGAAACCAATGGGGATAGACAGAAGAGAAACTAAAACATGTGTATCATGGAATTGAATCTTAAATCTTTTTAGGATAAAACAAATGAAAATTGATAGAACCGTGATTTGATTGAAGAAAAAATAAATAAATAAAGGGAACTGTTTCGTTATTTTAATATTTGTATGGAAATGTACTAATTTTTTTTTTGAAAAAAAAAAAAAAAAAATTTTTAGATGAGGACTGATAATATTTGTAATTGTTGTGTAGCATTCTCACCTGCTTTGAATAGAAAATCATTTAGTGTGAAAACTTTCATGAAATGTGAATAATATATTGTTGGAAGTGATGTTAAGGCATTTAAACTGTTGAATAGAAAATTATTTGGTCAGAGTTTTCACAGTGTGTGAGGTGGTAAATTGGTTGGAAGTGACATTAAAACATTAAGGCTGTCAAAGAAAAAATCATTTAGCCTGGGAATTTACAAAAAAAAAAAAAAAAAAAAATGAAATCAATCGCATGGTAAATAGTTTTGAAGCATTTAAACTGTCAAGTAGAATGTCTTAAAGAAACTAACGGTGCTGATAGTATTCTGTTTTGAAAAAATTAAATATGCAGTCGTTGAGAAGGCTTTGAAATTGTGAAAGTATGAAATATCATTGGGAAATGTGCCTCTATGCCAAGAGGTGTGCATGAGCTGAGGACGTCAGTTCTTTCCCTTTGTGTAAAGGATTGAGAGAGATGCGTCTGAAGACAAGAAAAAAAAACTTCGAGGTTTATGATGTTATGAGTAAAGATATTGCATTCTTGGTTTTTAGATATTTTTGTAATCGAGCACTCTACTGGAGTAGAGCTAATAATTCTTATGTGCTCAACATGTCGCTCAGATTTAAAACTGACAGTATTGATCGTAAATATAAATTTTTGTATAGCTGAAGAATGGATTGCCATTGAGCAAGTAGAGATAAATAAATAGAGGCGTAAATGTGACTTGACTGTGCCACGTTTGGTTAGAGTTATTTCAGTCACCAGAATACCACATTTACCTTGTTTTCATTTTGTTGGCTTCAGATAATCATGTGAGAATTAAGTGAGATTTTTTTTTTAAGATAGTGATTTGAAGAGGAGCAATAAATTAGTCATGCAGAGATACAGTGTTTGAAAGAGGGTAAATCACACCAGAAATGAATAGAGATCTCTGAGTCCGTGTGAATTATGAGATGAAAGATCTTATTACAATCACTGGCTCAATGCACTGGAAAATGTGCATGTGTGTAGTGTGCCTGGAAACTTCTGTCGATCTCGTAGGATAGAGAATTAATTGTATTGGGAATTCTGTAATTGTATTTGGGAATTCTGACTGAAAGGAAATAGTTTAGTTGAGGACTAACTAAATTTGGAAAAGAAGAGAAATATCAGAAAAATGGATATGTGGAAAGGATCTGACCTTTCTTTTACTCAATGAGGTGTGAGAGAAATCTGGAGATTGTTTTTTTAATTAGCAGATAGCTGGATAAAAATGTGGGAGTCAATAATGAAAGAATTCCCCAGTTTTAAATGTAGGAAGAAATTAGGTAACTACAAACCACTGACAGCGCACCTGAGCGGAGTAGAGTGCCCTCTACCAAAACTCTGATAGCGTGCATGAGCTGCGACCATCGACAAAACCAGCAGGGATTCCAAAGTCAATCCCTGAGCCATTATTAAAAAAGAAAAAGAATGAAAAAAAAAAACAAATATCAAAAGTGCAAATATTTTTCTGATTGTTTATGATTTGTGAGAAAGAGAAAATGAGCAAGTAGTTTAAAGGGTGTATGAGCCCTCCTTTAATAGTGAACTGAACATAGTTATCTTTTCTCAGTTGCATGCACATAGATTAAGTCATAGAGAAGTACCGAACATGAAAAAAAAAAAAATGAAAAAGGGAACATGTTTTGCATGCCAGTTGTAGAGAAGAACTGAAAATAAAGGGAAAACAAGAAACTGTTTTGCATGTACATGATTTAGTCACCTCAATAGTAAAGTGAAAAAAAGTTTATCAATTGAAAAAATGCATGTGTAGGCGAATATAAAAATCCATGACTCATGAGCTGTGGAAGGTTATAATATCATGGGTGCATGTTTAGTTATTGAATAAGTGCCATTTTCTCTGATGATAAGAATTATGAACTACATACAGGTACTTATGCACGCATACATACTACATTATAATATATACAGCAGTACAACCAGAACCATTGGACCAGAACATTTTCGCATGCTAAATGGACAATTTTTGTCAGTTGCTTTTTATTGACTGATTGTAGAATTACTAGTTTCGGGTCAGGCTTCTGGTGCAGGTCGCATATATGCCAATTATGACTAATTGACGTGAAAGAAAGGGGCGGATATGATGAGATCCCTGGTGACACCAGATGATCTTGCTTTTCAAATAGAGGAAGAGAAGATGGGAGAGGATGAGGTATGGTTGGGGGGGGGGCCATGCTGACACTTGGTCAAGGAAAAACAGATGTTTATGAAAAATGTCCAGAAGAAATAAAATATTTCAATGGGAAATAAATAGTTATCGCTTATCACATCAGTGCCGGGGTGGGATTTTTAAGAGAAAGACAAATGACTACACATATATCAACAACGGAAAGGTTTTTAAAATCTCTGTTGAGCGAGATGAAGAATGGGGTGAGTGGTCGCTGCCAGGCATTGTTCGACCGGGGTGACTAATAACTCCTAATTACATGATAAGTTAACACCTCAGTGCAATGAGGGTTAAAAATTGGTATAAATAAAGCCGAGAGGAGGAGTAGAAATTAGGGAAACCGAGAGAGGGAGGAAATTCAAAAGAAAAAGGGAGTACAAATTAATAGAGAATGAAGAGAAAGAGAGAAAGGGAAGAGAAAAGAAAGAATAACTCTAAAAAGGTAGAGGGAGGAATTTCTGATTTGATAAAAACTATTGGCTTTTTAGAGTTAGAGTCTTTTTACTGACTGGCATCGAGACGTCCACATCGCTCTCGCCCCGCTTGGGGTGGGGTGGGGGAGAAACCCTCATAAGAGCTAAGTTGGAAAGCTCTTGTTCTTAGCTGGGAAACTAATTAGAGAAACTTAAGTTATACAACCTGCATCATGAAGCTTGAATCAAAGAACTCGACTATAAACAAGTGTAAAACGATTTGTTTCGTTATATAAAAATGTCCCAGAGTTTTTCCTTGTTTCTCGATTGCCGGCCTGAATGAGATGCAGTTTATTTCAGGTATGCCCTGACGGCAGATGATGAAAGAGATAGACTGGATCCAGCATGAAGCCAGAGTGACGGCCGAAATCGACAATGTTGCCACACGGACTTAGGGTCATGCACATTTCGCGTGCCCTGAGCAGCAGAAAGATATTTTCCAGTGACCAGTGAGAGTCTGGTCACTCTTGAGGGGTCCACCACTAGACAAGTAAGAATGTAGCCCTGCTGAGTTGCATCTATGGTCCTGTGAGCTGGGAGCGACGAACACGGCCAGAAGTACATCACAAGTATGCTCCCGTGAACCAGGATAGTGACGGATGCGGCCCGGCCCTCGGACAGAGAGGGTGTTAGGGTTATATTATAAAATGATACAAAGGCATCTAGAACATTGCTGAAATCATCAGGCATAGGTTCATCTAAAAATATGGCATTGTTTGTAAGGAAGCTAATGTACAGAATGTTTCTTTTGCAATATTTTAAGTTTGCATAGTGAACATCATCTTTCAGTATTTTTTTTTTTTTACTGAGGACATAAAAGCATATTCTGACAACAAATTGAAATAGCAGTTTTTAATTGTTATGAAGAGTGTAAGCAGGTTAAGCTGTGAAGGTGATTAATCAAAAATAGCTCTATGGTAAAAAAAAAAAAACTTAACATGACTAAGTGCTATTTGAAAGAAACTAAAGTATATAAAAACTGGGAGGAAAAAGGGCAAATTGGCTGTCAAAATTAAATAGTGATTTAGAAACTTAATTGCTATCGATGACAAACTGAAAATCTGGCAATTTTACAAATTAAATATAAAAAAAAATCTATTTACATGTACATGATATACTCTTTGACATTTCTTTTTGATCGGCTAAGCTTGTTATCATATCAGCTAGTTATTGAATCATTTAAGAAATAAACTTTTAAAAACTGTTGATAACTGTTGTCCATGTAATTGTGAAAAATGTTGAATCAAAATCAAAAAAATAAAATCAAGAATAAGCTAGATCAGATACTAGAAGTATTAGAAACACTTGTATTGAAAAAGAAGTAATGATCATATAGCAGGTGTTTAAAATATGTTAAGATTATACAAGCTGGAAGAGTTTTTCAAAGAATTATATGATAACTATCAAAGCAATTTGGGATATAATTTTGTAAATTTAAATGAAAATTTGTCAATAAAGTGTACTAAAAATCTTAATGAAGGGATTGGATTAAAAATATACAAATAAATCATCACGGTTCCTAACATCACTAATGAAAATTTAGCTAGTTATATTGATTTACTGTAAAGCCACTGAACTAAGATCTATAAAAAATGCATAATTAAAAAAAAATTATTTAAATACTTTTTTATTGAAAAAGTCTTTAATGTTAGAGATAACAAATATTTTGCTATCCTCAAAAATCTAAAAGCCTGGCATTATGATTAGTGTTATTGCACAAGGAGAATAATGTCTTACCTATAGTCTATTACATCATCTATATTTTTCTTGCCATGTGCTCGGTACCAAAAATCCTTTACTTTATCTATTGCTTCACTTGCAACTGACTTCTTGCCTCTATCCCATTCATCAATATCATCTAACCTGCCACTTTGGGATGAAGTAGTTGAACCCTGATTAGAACGAGCATCCTCATCATAACGATCACCTGGAAATAAAAAGACACCAGTTTTAAAGATACAGTAAAAAAAATAAGTGGTTAACTAATGTTAGTAAAATCATCATCATTAGGTTTCCAGCCTCATTGGATAGAATCATGCCATTTCAATAAAAGAAAATAAAACAGTTATACAAAAAAAAAAACACAAATTAGGTTTTAAAACTATCTGCTTGAAGACTTTGCTAAAAATAACAGAAAGAGTTTGATGAAATAAATTTTGTATTGTAATTTTGGGGGATTTTTCTTGTATTGAAAAGTTCTAAAATGTTTCTGTAGAGTTGAATGTAATAATCAAAGAAGAAAGCGCCCGCGTGTGTGTGTATATTATGCGGCTATACAACTTACCTTCAGATGGGATCTGAGAGAACGTGAAATTAAAGATGGCAGCCATGGATTTATAAGGTGTAGTATCGTGGAATTCCACTGCACACGTATGCAAATGGAATGGGGTCAGTTTTCTAATAAAATGCCTGTTGGCAGAGGCAGTTGGGAGAACACGTGCTGGAAGTTGAGAGAGAAAGTTGACAGTGATGAATTCTAGCTGAACTTTTGCTTATTGTATTTCTTTTATTTTGCTGTTTACCATTTAATTGCAGTTTCGTTACTATTAAGTACAGCACAATCATGTTGACACACCGGTTCTCGCCAGATCACCGAAGTTAAGCAACGTTGAGCCTGGCCAGTACCAGATGAGTGACCATTTGAGAAGGCTGGGTGCTGTATATACCTTCTGGGAAGGTTGGGAGTGGGGCCAGCACCCTAACCCTGTAAAAAGAACTCCTCGCTACAAAAACATCTACCAAAATGTTGCAGATGGCCTGTGCCCCTCCAGGAGCTCAAGGGCTATGGATGGATCATTACTATTAAAAGAACTCCTTTTCATTTCTACACTATATATGAACCATCATAAAAAATTCCGAAACTATTTTGGCGTTTGAATACGTTGAAAACTGCAGTAAAATATATGATCTTAGAAATCTTCATATAGAAACAAAACTTTTGATCCTTCTGGTAAAATTCAACTTTTGTTTTTATTTGAAGATAAGATATTGAAAATATTACTAAACACTAAATAATCTTTAAGGTAAAAAAGCTAAGGGGAGAGAGGGTGCACTAGGACAGATAACAGGGAGGCAGTAAGCAAATAGCATATGCAAACTTATAACTATTCAGATACAAGGTGAAGGCAATTATGCAAATTTAGGATAGTCTGTAAAAAACAAAAAAAAAAACAAAAAAAAAACAAAAAACAAAAAAAAAAAAACAAAAAAAAGAAAAAAAGAAAACAGATGGATGTTTTGCTTTAGAGACTTGTTTTTGTTGCCATGCCGTTTGCCATGTTTTGAATGTATTACAAGGTATTATTGTAAATTAACACTTGGTATTATTGTAAATTAACACTTGGTATTATTGTAAATTAACACTTTCTGATAAATAATTCCTCCACCTCCCAAAAATTTGAGATTCCAACTTTTTTGTGTGTGTGAACAGTATGAAAAGCTTAAGAAAAAAAAAAGGGCTACTAATATGAAAAAAGAAAAAAAAAAAAAATGACCAAATAACAAAAGAAAAATGCAAAAAAAAAAACAAACAAATACAGTAAAACCCCAGGATACGGCCTTAAAAATTAGTAACAAAATACAGTAAAGTATACAATACAAATGCACATAATCAAATAACATTATAAATAACACCATAAGGCGGGGCAAATACCGTAACCAGGTGCCGGAAAAACATCGTATTACACATCGTAACCTGAAGAAAAAAAACTTATCCCATGGCCACCGTATCTGGGGGTTCTACTGTACGAACAAAAAGAAAAATATAACAAAAAATAAACGAAAACAAAAAAAATAAAAAACAACAAAAAATAAACAATAAATAAATAAAACTAAAATAAAATAAATTAATTATTCTGGAATTTAGAGTGGGAAATTAATTTCACATAAACTTAATGTAAAATAAGCCACCATTTCTGGGCCATTCTACTTTTTTAGGGCAGTTAATTTTTTTTTTTTTTTTTCTATAGGAAATAAATTATGGGGGAAGGGCCCATTTTCTTTTCTTTTTACGATTGTGTGGTTTTAAAACAGTGTTAGGTAGGGATTCTACTCAGACTTAAGTTTAGTGATTTTTTTTATTAGGTGGAAAAGCCTGTCACTCCTACCTAGGGTTAAAGGTAGGATTAAAAGTTTTTTGGGAGGCACTTGTTACTCTGATGTAAAGTTAGTAGTACAGTGCGTTCAAGGAGAGGCACTTTTAAGAGGTGGGCTTGTCATTCGAACTTAGAGTTAGTGGAAGGGTAAATTATTTTTATACTAACTTTTCAGTTTGAAAAAATATCAATGTTTTTGGAGGTCTACCTGCTCAAAAAGGACAGAATGACTGAAAAAAGGAAAGAATGACTGAGATTAATTTACATTAAATTTATATGTGAAACTGATCTTCCACTCTAAATTATTTTCTTTTGTTTTTAGTTTTTCTCATGTGAAGACTTTTAAAAATAGAATCTTATGTTTTTTTATTTGTTGCTAGAAAGTCATTTCTGACTAAAATTAAAGTTTTAAAGTTGAGTATATTGGAAAACTAGTATTTCTCGAAGGATCCACTTTTCTAAAAGAACCACATTAAGTTGAATTTTAAGCAAAAAAAAAAAAAATTTTTTTTTCATGTAAACAAAGTTTTTTAAGTGAGTAAACGATTTAGCAGCAGCTATTTCTGATGAATAATCAGTGTTAAGTTTTAGCAAACAATCAACATACCATCAAAAATCCAATATGGTAATTAGAAAATCCAAGATGACCACCATGGCATAATTCATAGAAAGTATTAACAAAATATGGCTTGCAGAAAGAGATATAGCTTGCAAAAAGAAATATGGCTTGCAAAAAGAAATATGGCTTGCAAAAAGAAATATGGCTTGCAAAAAGAAATATGGCTTGCAAAAAGAAATATGGCTTGCAAAAAGAAATTTTGTAGAGATTGCAATTATGTTTTCAAGCACATTAAACTATGGCCCATCATTAAAAATTTTAGCAAGATTTCTTAATTTTGCTATTTTTCTAATCAGTCCATGAACTTTGACTCAATATATTCAGTTGTTGAACAGAATATTGTGAATTTTCCAGCTCACTGAATTTTTTTTAAACTAAATGATTTGTAGCAAATTTTCCCATTAATTGAAGAATGTATCCATATGCATGTTTCCATATGCATGTTTAAGTCAGTTTACTGTGCAAAAGTTCCACCAGCTAATGCTAATATTTAAAATTTGAGAATTACAAGGATGCAAAATTTAACCTGCAACAAAATAATAGAAGATATTTAATTTTATTCTTAATCCTATTATTTGAAAATATTTTAAAATAGGGGGATTCATCATTTGGCCCCATTGCATTACTAGACATAATATATATGTATTATTGGGATACATCAGACTACTGTTCTCATCTTGAGTGTGATTTTCACATATCTGTCGAGGTAACCTCCGACCTTCAGGTGTATCTTGTTGAACTCGGGAAGTTGGACAGAATTTTGAGCGGAACTCTTTATTTACTTCACAGGGGTAGCAGACTCTTGTTCCGTCATCCAGGACTGAATAGAGGTCCTAAGTAATTCACAATTGTATTTTTTGGTCGCCTATATTGAGGATTGAACCTTCAACCTTCAGAAGAATATCACTTTTTACAATTGATTTTTCCAAGTACTCTAACCACTGCATCACGTGGCTTGCGGACATAATATAAATACAATTTAAAAAAGGAGTTTAGTATACTTTTACAGCTTGTAAAAAAAAAAAAAAAAATACAAAGAAACAAAAAATACAAAGAATACAAAAAAAATATAAATATATACCGGAAAACATCTGAAAATCATAAAACATCAAAACTTCATAAGAAAAATACACAAAATTATATTCGAAATACTAATTCTAATATTAAAAAAAAGAAAAAAAGGTATTTATACAAGGAAGATACAAGGCAATGTTTTTAATAGTATTTTATGTTTAATTTAATATATAAAATTGCCAGATTTTCAGAGTTTGTCATTGATAGTAATTAAGTTTCTAAATCACTATTTAATTCTGACTAGCTAATTTACCTTTTTCTTTGCCAGTATTTTATATGGAAATCTTTAGCAAAGTAAAACCATCTTCCATCCATTTTTTATTCCATTTGTCTAATTCTACTATTAATACAAAAGTGAATGCAATTTATTTGATTTTTAATCAATTTTCTGTTACTGCTTAAAACAAAGTTTGTCACAAATATTGGCAAAAAAAATGAAACCTTTATTTTATTTAAACCATGAATTAAATAGATATTAAAATGTAAAAATCTGCAATTTACTCATTTAAAGTCAGACATAATTGAGTTTTAAAAAACAGAAAATTACTGAAAATTTTTATTTCCTTTTTCCAAATTCTCCAAATTGTTATAAGAATATATAATCTTCTAGATTCTAACTTAAAAGTTAATGAACGCATAAATTTTATATAGATATACATATACTTTAATTATACTCCAGAGCAAAAAAAATATTCTGTATATATTCACTATTACAACTTAGCATAATCACATGGATATGTTAGACAAGAAACCAGAGACAAATATTAAAATTTAAAACAACTAATTGAAAAAAGATGAGGATGACCATAAAATGCTTTCAGCATAATTTAGAAATATAGTTACATTTTTCTAAAACTGTGAAAACTTACAAAAATGGGAAATTAAAATTGATAATGAAACAAAATATTTGACTTACTATATTTATGTCCATGATTGTCACTTGCCATTCCAATGTATTTGTCCTTTGTCTTCTTGGCCTTTTTCCTTTCATCTCTAAGTTTATCATCATCTTGAATAAAGTCAATCAATTCTTTACATTTTTGTCGCACTGAAAAAGTTATAAGCATTGTTAGTCCAGTGGGTTGGAAGTATATATATTAGGGGTATAAATGTTCATCAAAGCAACAGTGGGTTGGAAGTATTTATATTAGGGGTATAAAAGTTCATCAAAGCATGATTCATGGAAGTACTTTCAATCAGACACAGGAATGCAACTCTACAGTGATGTGAGAGGCTGAATCTTGGTAGAGAGCACAGAACAAGTTAGAAATTCTTTTTTGTATGCAGTCAGAGAGAGAGGCTAGTGGTTAGTGCATCAGTCTAGATGTGTCAACAATACTCAAAGCGAGGGCAAATGGTGGCTTTATAGAGATACAAGATACCGGTTTTGTAGTCTAATAGAGGTAGCATACCTTCTTTGCAGCAGATTTGGAAACATTCTATGCATTTATTCCAAAGAATATTGCCAGCCAGAGAATATTAGGCTAAAGAGTTTGAGCATTGGACTCTTATAAATGGTGTTATCAGTCATGACAATCGGTGCTTTCTTATAGTTGTCTATGGAGAGGAATTCATCTTAATAGCATTAAATCCATTTTTGGCCTCATTCTATTTCAAACTGGATGTTGTTTTTTAACAATTCAGTCATTGCTTCATGAGTTGACATTCAATGTGCCTTCATGTTAAAAATAGAGCATGGTGTCATCAGCAAATACACTCATCTCAGACAGGAGTGTATTGGCGAGGTCGTTTATGAAAATTAGAAATTATATAGGTCAAAGTATCAATCCTTGGGACACACTAGTATTCATATGATGCAATTTAAATGTATAGCCATCAAGAATGACTTGAACCTTCCTTTTAGCCGAGAAAGATCTGATCATATAAAACATTCTTCCATTAATATTGTACAAATTGACTTATCTAAGAAACTTACATGCCAGGCTTTGTTTTGGAGATATCACTTGCCTTATTCAATGTGTGGTGTATACATTCACATCATTAGAACATTAGCAGTAAAATGAGATGGTTTAAGTCCATACTGTGAGTTAGATAAAAGCTTAATATTTCCTAAGTGCTGAACTATCACTATATTTATTAGGAATTTACCAATTTTAGCAAAGAGCGAGAGTAATAAAATTATTACTACAGGTTAGTACTTAGAGTTTTGGAAAACTAGTATCATAGTGAATTTTTCAGCTAAGCAAGATTCTGCAAAGAGTTATAGAGTTTGGAGAGAATATAGATCAGCTTACCAAAGCATTTTTTTATTTTTTTTTTTTTACATAGGGGTCACCACTTATCAAGGCCCAAAGGCCACTCAGGGATAAGGGTTATTGTGTGTACAGTAATCAATGAGATAGTATTGTAGTAATCATTAGTATTGGGGGTTTTGATAGAGTGTCTTACTTAAGGGGGTGGTTTGTCAGGAGTTTGTTTATGTTGGACTTGAAGACGTCCAAGTTGTAGTCAGTTGGGAAACAGGCAAGCGGCAAAGAGTTCCACTAGCGTGCAGTTCTAAGAAAGAAGCTTTGCTCATGGAATCTACGTTTGGATTTAGGCACAGATAAAGAGTGGGGAAAATTATTGACAGTAGTTTCAGCCAAACGGGTGTTTCTCGTGAAAGATTGGCGAGGGGGGACGAGAGATTGGAGTTCAGACGAGCACCTGCCATGGAAATAATGATAAAATAAAGACAGGCTAGCAACGTCTCTTCTGTGGGAGAGAGGTTGCAGGGAAGAGAAAAGGGCATCCCTCACTAAACCACGAAGTCTATTTTGTACTCTGTCAAGACAGGATAGGCTGTTTTTAGCAGCTCCTGCCCAGATGTAGCAGCAGTACTCCATCCTTGGATGTACTTGGCTTTTATACAGATAGAAAATTGCATCAGTAGTGAGATATCTTCTGGAGCGGTAGAAGGATCCCACCATTTTTCCAGCGTCCCTGGCAACAGATTTGATGTACGTGTTCCATTTCAGATCAGGAGTAAAGGTCAAGCCCAGAAGCTTGTCAAAACAGAGCCTCCTCAAGACGAGAGCCATCCATTTCAATTGATGCTAGATGGGGATCAGAGCGTTGATGATGTAAAGATAGAAGCTTGGTTTTGGATGCATTAAAAGTAACCAGCCACCTCTTTCCCCATTGTACCACACGTTCGAGATCAGAGGAGAGAGAATTAGAGAGAACTTTGTCATTTACGGCCTTTGATGTGTTGCCATAGATGATCGTGTCATCAGCATAGATGTCAACGAATGATTAAAGTATGTGTTTTGGGAGATCATTGATGTAGATCAGGAAGAGAGTTGGGCCCAGGATGGACCCCTGGGGGACTCCAGCATTAATGCTGTGGGCCTCTGATTTCTGCCCATCAACCACTACTCTTGTGAACCTATCAGAGAGAAATGATTTAATGATTGAGAAAACATTTCCAGTAATACCGTAGCTGGGAATCTTGTGAAGTAGGCCCTTATGCCATACCTTATCGAAGGCCTTCGATATGTCAAGAGCAATTGCCCTGGAAAGGAAACCTTTGTCAAGAGATTCACTAATCCTATGTGATATAACTGTTAGTACATCTGCGGTAGATCTTGCAGAGCGGAAACCATATTGCATGTCGTTAAGAAGGTTGTTTCCATTGAGGTGGTTGACTACTTCTTTATTTTATATGGATTCCAACAACTTACTCATGACACACAGGAGACTTATTGGTCTGTACTGAGTGGGAGATGACTTTTCACCTGAATTCTTAAATACAGGGCATACTGATGAGGTTTTCCAGGGTGTTGGAAAGCACTTCTCCTTAAGGCAACGCTTAAAGTGTTTTGTAAGTATGGGGGCAAGTTCTGGTTGGAGCTTTTTCAGCACTATAACTGGAATGCTGTCAGGGCCAGTTGCTTTACTGGAATCAAGGTTTTTGATTAGCTTGGCGACCTCACGCACAGATATTTGTATGTTGCATAGCGTGTTGTCTGTTATAGGAAGAAATACAGGGAGTTGATGGTCATTGTCACATAGGGTAGAATTAGCTGCAAAGTTCTTGGCAAATATTCTGGCCTTGTCTGATGCTGACGAGATGACCTCAGGTCCATTGATGATAGTTGGGATAGAACGCATGCTTTTGTTCAAGATCCTGTTTGCTATTTGCCAGAACTGGTGTGAACCAAGCCACTGCTCAGCTACTTTGGATTTAACAGCATATAGCTCTCTTGCATGTTTTATTACTCTTTTACAGTGGTTGCTGGCAGTCCTGAAAGTAGCTTTAGTCTCAGTACATCTATTACATTGGTAGCTATGGAAAAAGTGATTTCTGTGTGCGATGGCAGCAGCACATTCAGGGGAGAACAATGGCTGGCTGTTAGGTTTTTGTTGGAATTTTTTGGATGGTATGAATCAGTCTATGCCTACGGTCAGGTCTGATACTATAGAGGACACATCCTTTTTAAACATGGAATGCAGAGGTAGATTAGATATGAATGTACGGAAGCTATCCCAGTCAGCCATAGAGTATCGATATACAGTACGGTGGAGAGGTATGTCTGAAGACTTATTACATTTCATTTTTATCTTAACTGATACAACGGAGTGGTCAGAGGATCCCAGAGGAGATAGAACAGAACATGAACACAGCTCAGGGGAAGTTGTGAGGAAAAGGTCTAGAAGGCTTGCATATTGACTGGGTGTATCGGGCACACGGGTGGGTTCGTGAACAATCTGGGTTAGGTCATAGGCAATGGTAAAATCATGACAAAACCCCCCCTCGTCATCGGTTTTATTTGAGTGGGTCAGCCATTCCACATTACGGACATTGAAGTCACCGCAAATGTGAATGTTAGCTGAAGGATGAGCAGACAGGATGTGGTCAATTTTCTCAGATATACTCTTAAAGATAGTAACTCCACTGTTGTGGGGGCGATAGAGGGCAAATATAAATGCAGTGGTGTAAGCTAGTGCAACTCGGAAGCACATATAAGGTAAATTAGAGTCTTCTCTGGAGATATCCCTACCACACGGAAAGCACTCTTTGATGTAGGCACATATTCCATGCCCATGGCAATCTTGGGGGTCAGATTTAGATGTTAAGTTGGAGTATCCTTTAATTATGAATTCGTCTAGAGAAGTGCTTGGCCCTATGTCAGTTTCATTTAGAAAGAATAAGTCCGGTTTCGTCTCCTGTAATTGTGCTTCAACCTCTGGAAGGTTGGAACGTAGACCCCTGATGTTGGAGAAGGAGACCTGGTAATAGGGGTCTACGCTGGAGGATGGGGTTCTAGGTTTACTTGTGTTTCTTTTTTGGAGATTTGTCATGATTGTTGAGCTTTTGGGGTTTGTGGAGCAGGAGAGAAAATAAGAGAGAAAAAGACAAATTTTTTTTTTGTTGTTTTGTGGCACATGATAAGGTAAAGCCGTAACAATTACCCACTAGTATGGCATCGAGAGGCCCTACCAGAAACTACTGTATAGTCCAGAATCCGTTCACCAAATGGCATTACAGCAGCCCCGGTACTTTGCACCTGCTGATAGGACAGCCTCCTTGGTGGTTAATCCAAGGTTCGGGTCCCTGACTATCAGGCGGGTAACATCAGCCCAGATGAAACATTTACCTCCAGCACCCTTACTAGTGACATGACACAAGGATAGACATAGAAACAGAAATTTTCCGACATCTCAGGCTACTCTTTACAAAGTACTACCGACCTGGAAAGCAGCTTTTTCTTCACCCTTTGTCAGAAAAATCATTCATTGGAAATGAGGACTGAAGGACAAAAAAAGGAGAAGTGAGAGTTACTGGAGCTGCCGATAACACATCCACATGCATTATCTACTCTCCATTGCGGAAAAAAAAAAAAAGGTGAGAAATACTTATTAATATCTACTTAGTATAAGTCCGTTGCCCCATTCCCGGCTTAGGAGAGTACTGTCGCGGCTTGGCCGCTAACAAACAACAACAACAACAACGACGGCATTACAAACGACCAGCAATTAATAGACTCTACCAAAAATCAGCAGTAGCAAGTAAACAACAACAACAACAACGACGGCATTACAAACGACCAGCAATTAATAGACTCTACCAAAATCAGCAGTAGCAAGTAAACAACAACAACAACAACGACGGCATTACAAACGACCAGCAATTAATAGACTCTACCAAAATCAGCAGTAGCAAGTAAACAACAACAACAACAACAACGACAGCATTACAAACGAACAGCAATTAATAGACTCTACCAAAATCATCAGCAGCAGCAATGTCGGCGGCTGTCACGTGATTTCAGGGCTCCGTTGTAGAAAAGAAATTTAAAAAAAACATCTTTTCTACAACAATAACAAAAACAACAAACTTTAATTTCCTGAAAAAAACTTTGAAATACAAACAACGAAATCCTTCAGCATCGACTGCTCGTAAAGAACACATCCGGGAATTAATATTAACTGTTGTTTATAAATAGAAACAATTTCCTGCCCGTCCCCGGTATCTAGCAGCCCTCTGAATATTTTCGGCGATATTTTCGCCGCTCGTTGGCTTGGTTCTCATGCAAAGCTCCGCACTTGCTCACGGTTCCCTAACCGTTCGACGCTCGCGCAATCACTGTGACTCCAGTCTCACCACTGTAGCAGTCCAGTCCACTACCACTACAGTGGCTCCGGTCTCCACGCCGTAGAAGTCCACTACCACTACAGTGGCTCCTCCATGTCGTCTGTACCTTTCATACACTGACTTCTTCCTTCAGTGTCAGTCCGATCCGAGCGTCCGTCCGTACTTGATGAACACTGAACCCTCAGTGTTGCTAATTCGTTCGTCTGTACCTCTCATACACTGACTTCTTCCTTCAGTGTCAGTCCGATCCGAGCGTCCGTCCGTGCTTGATGAACACTGAACCCTCAGTGTTGCTAATTCGTTCGTCTGTACCTTTCATACACTGACTTCTTCCTTCAGTGTCAGTCCGATCCGAGCGTCCGTCCGTACTTGATGAACACTGAACCCTCAGTGTTGCCAATTCGCCGTCCGTACCTCTCATACACTGACACCGTACTCAGTGTCCGTCCGATCTGAGCGCCTGTCCGTACCTGATGAACACTGAACCCTCAGTGTTGCCAATTCGCCGTCCGTACCTCTCATACACTGACTTCTTCCTTCAGTGTCAGTCCGATCCGAGCGTCCGTCCGTACTTGATGAACACTGAACCCTCAGTGTTGCTAATTCGTTCGTCTGTACCTCTCATACACTGACTTCTTCCTTCAGTGTCAGTCCGATCCGAGCGTCCGTCCGTACTTGATGAACACTGAACCCTCAGTGTTTGCTAATTCGTTCGTCTGTACCTCTCATACACTGACTTCTTCCTTCAGTGTCAGTCCGATCCGAGCGCCCGTCCGTACCTAGTGGATGCTGAAAACTCAGTGTTGCCAATTGTCCGTCCGTTCCTCTCATAGCCTGAGGCTAACGTATCAGTAACATCTCAGTCGGACCCAAGTCAAACAATCACCCGCATCAGTTACCACGCCGATTCCTCCGACGTCATTCCAGCTTACGGCGAACCGACAAGCATCCCCCTTACCGAATACACCGGCGACGGATCCCGGACCAGCATCGCCCAGTGAACAAATTTGCATTTGCCACCCTTTCGTTTGTTTAAATAAAAGGCGAATCTTCGTCTTTAAACTAAACCACCAGAGTTTGTCATTTCTTCTTTGTCCTGTTGTTTCATTCCTTGTCCTTGTGTCTGATATATATTTAGTTGCACGGTCAGTTGGCTAACCACCTTCAGGCCTCCCCGCAACAAGTGGTGACCCCGACGTGATAATACAGACACAGGCTTGGAAAAATAGACAGGCAGAGAAGATGGCAGAAAGCACAGAGCCGGAGATTAACTTTTCTGCCCCGCTGGTCCAGTTACCGCCTTACAATCCAGTGAACCCCAGGAGTTGGTTCATCCAGCTCGAAGCAATTTTTGCAGCCCGGAGGGTCGTTCGCCAGGACTCGAAATACGCCTCAGTGGTGCAGGCACTACCTCCATCTATGGTAGAAGAAGTAGAGGACATCCTCCTCAACACTCCAGAGCAACTCCCATATACCTGCCTTAAGGAAGCAATCCTCAAGCGAACCGGCCGTTCAGACGAGGATCTCATCAGAGACCTATTTTCGAATGTGACTCTCGGGGACAGAACCCCATCCCAGCTCCTGCGACTGATGAAGAGCCGACTCGGCAACAACAGCATGGCAGAGCCCATTCTCCGCGGTCTTTGGTTGGATCGGCTTCCGCAAAACATTACCCAGGTCCTGGCACTAGTACCCGTAGAGACGCCCCTGGAAATAGTGGCAGACTCGGCCGACAAAGTATACTCACAGGCACACCAACGGATACATCATGTCGAGAGTGACCCCGGGCACCGCTCACGACGATTGGAAGACGAACTTACTCGACTGCGAGCAGAGCTGAGAGAGCTCAAACTCTCCCTACGCCAGAGACAACGTAGCCCAATACCCCACACCCGGAACCGAAGCCGTACTCGCTCCCCAAGCCGAGGACAAAGGAACCTCCCAGGCACATGTTGGTACCACCAATCCTTCGGTGACCGGGCCCAAAAATGCCAACCTCCTTGCAATTACAATAAGGCCCAGGGAAACGAATAAACCGACAGACAGCGACGACTACTCCTGTCGGGACACATCCACACAGTCGTCTTTTCTATGTGTGGGACCGTAATAACAGTCTCAAATTCTTAGTGGACACCGGCGCCGCTATCAGTGTTATACCACCCACCAACAGACCCACCCTGAAACCCACCTCCTTTCAACTTCGAGCGGCAAATGGATCAACCATACAAACCTTCGGCAACAAGGAACTAACCCTCAACCTCAACCTCAGGCGGGATTTCAAATGGTCATTTACATTGGCCGATGTGAAAACACCATTACTCGGTGCCGATTTCCTGGCCTATTACAACCTGTCCGTCCACATGAGGACAAGGACCCTGTCTGACGGCGTGACCTCGATAAAAATCATAGGAACCCCTTCAAGCCTCAACACGACGGGAATCAGCGTGGCAACACAACACGATCCACGGTACGCAACCATCCTGCACCGGTACAAGGACCTAACTCAGCCCATTAAATCTACCGATGCAGGGGAACACCAGACGCAACACCACATTAAGACGACCGGACAACCAGCATTTTCCCGACCCAGAAGACTACCTCCACACAAACTAGCTTACGCCAAGAAAGCATTTGAAGAGATGTTGGCGGACAACACCATCCGCCCATCGGACAGCCCATATGCTTCACCACTGCACCTGGTACCCAAACCGAACGGCGAGTTCCGTATATGCGTGGACTATCGGAAACTAAATTCATCCACGGTCCCCGACCGGTACCCCGTTCCTCACATCCATGACTTCGCCGCCGGCCTACAGGGAGCCAGAATTTTTTCGAAAATAGACCTGACTAAGGCCTACTATCAGGTCCCAGTGGCCTCAGAGGACATCCCAAAGACAGCAGTGACAACTCCCTTTGGACTCTTTGAGTTTACCAAAATGCCTTTCGGATTACGCAACGCAGCCCAAACATTTCAGAGACTCATAGACGAAGTCTTGCGTGGACTACCTTACGTCTATGCTTACATTGACGACATCCTGGTGGCTAGCAGAGATGCTGACCTACACGAGAAACATCTGGATGAAGTGTTCCGCCGCCTAGCACATTACGACCTCCGGATCAACCCAGACAAATGCGAATTCGGAGCACAACACATTGACTTTTTAGGCCATCACACCGACGCTCGTGGAATCACCCCTCTGCCAGAGAAAGTAGAAGCTATCCAGAATTTTCCGGTACCCACATCAATCAAGCAGCTGCGACGTTTCCTGGGAATGATAAATTTTTACCGAAGATTCATCCCAGGATGCTCAAGTCTCCTCACCCCTCTGACGAATATCATACAGAGAAAAAACAAACCCATCTCTCTGGAAGGCGACCAGCTGAAGTCCTTCCACACAGCAAAAGCATCACTGGCTAACTTCACGAAATTAGCACACCTTGACCAGGACGTCCGAACGCGGATATTCCTCACGACAGACGCTTCAGACACTGGAGTCGGGGCCGTGGTAGAACAAGAAATCGATAATCAGCGAAGTCCAATCGCATTCTTCTCAGCTAAATTATCGTCGGCACAGTCGAGGTACAGCACCTTCTCAAAAGAACTCCTGGCAATATACCTTGCCATCAAGCACTTCCGGCACCTATTGGAAGGAAGACATTTCACGGTTCTTACAGATCACAAACCGTTAACAACCTCCCTGTCAAACAACTCTGACAAGTATTCGACACGCGAAATCAGGCATTTGGACTACATTTCGCAGTTCACGTCCGACATCCAATACGTGAAAGGAAGAGACAATGCTGTTGCCGACGCCCTGTCCCGCTCTGACGTCAACTCTATTGAAGACGGCCCACTCAGCCAAGAGATGATAGCGACAGCTCAGGAATCCGACACAACCCTCCCTGAGGCCTTAGAAAACACATCTCTGCAACTAAAGGAATTTCCGGCACCGTTCAGCAGTAAGACCTTGTACTGCGACACAAAGTTGAGCAATCCCAGGCCCTACGTACCACCGGCACTAAGGAAACAAATCTTCAACCACTTTCATGGATTATCACACCCCAGCAAACGGGCAACCGTTAAACTTATCGCTGACCGTTTCGTCTGGCCTAACATGAACTTCGATGTCCGGAACTGGGTAGCGACTTGCCTTGAGTGTCAGAAATGCAAAGTCCAACGACACACGAAATCTCCACCAGGCACATTCAACAACCCTGACGCACGATTTAGCCATATTCATGTCGACATCGTCGGACCCCTCCCGATGTGCCAGGACTTTCAATACCTCCTCACCATAGTCGACCGATTCTCCAGGTGGCCAGTAGCAGTACCCATCAGTGACACCTCTGCTAACACTGTAGCAAAGACAGTACTGCGAGAATGGATAGCCATCTTCGGCGTACCCGGTATCATTACCACAGACCGAGGTGCGCAGTTCCAATCCTCACTTTTCCAAGGATTTACGCAGATGCTCGGCGTTAAACATATAAAAACCACCGCCTATCACCCATGCGCCAACGGTCTCGTCGAACGATTTCATCGAACACTCAAAGTTTCTCTATCTACGAAACACCCCACTAACAACTGGGTGGATGAACTCCCCCTAATACTCCTATCTATCCGGAACTCTCTCAAAGAGGATTTGGAATGTTCACCAGCGGAAATAGTATTTGGCACACCACTCTCCTTGCCCGGTCAATTTTTCGATGATACGAAGCTTGACCTCACTGCTACAAACTCTTTCACCCAAGAACTACGCCATAAAATGGCCCAGTTAAAGTACTCACAGCCAAGGCAACCCACACCAAACACCCACGTTCCACAACAGCTCCGGGATTGCGAATTTATTTTCATCCGTAATGACGCGGTCAAGAAGCCCCTGACACCGACATACCAGGGTCCCTTTAGAGTCCAGAAACGCTCGGACAAGCACCTCACCATCGAGCGAGGAAATCGAACAGACACCGTCTCGATCGATAGAGTAAAACCTGCTCGACTAGAGAAATCCATACACGAGCCTGAACGCAGCTCAATCCATAGAGATCCCCCATCTGCACCAGAAAGCATCCGGGTACAACCTGCTCCACCAGAGCCAGCAGCGGATCATGAAGCACACACCATCCCACCAAGAAAAACCCGTGTAGGAAGGAAAGTCACCTTCCCAGAAAAATACAAATCGTACATTTACTTTAATTGATAACGATCAATTATCCAGGGAGGGGGCCTTGTCGCGGCTTGGCCGCTAACAAACAACAACAACAACAACGACGGCATTACAAACGACCAGCAATTAATAGACTCTACCAAAAATCAGCAGTAGCAAGTAAACAACAACAACAACAACGACGGCATTACAAACGACCAGCAATTAATAGACTCTACCAAAATCAGCAGTAGCAAGTAAACAACAACAACAACAACGACGGCATTACAAACGACCAGCAATTAATAGACTCTACCAAAATCAGCAGTAGCAAGTAAACAACAACAACAACAACGACAGCATTACAAACGAACAGCAATTAATAGACTCTACCAAAATCATCAGCAGCAGCAATGTCGGCGGCTGTCACGTGATTTCAGGGCTCCGTTGTAGAAAAGAAATTTAAAAAAAACATCTTTTCTACAACAATAACAAAAACAACAAACTTTAATTTCCTGAAAAAAACTTTGAAATACAAACAACGAAATCCTTCAGCATCGACTGCTCGTAAAGAACACATCCGGGAATTAATATTAACTGTTGTTTATAAATAGAAACAATTTCCTGCCCGTCCCCGGTATCTAGCAGCCCTCTGAATATTTTCGGCGATATTTTCGCCGCTCGTTGGCTTGGTTCTCATGCAAAGCTCCGCACTTGCTCACGGTTCCCTAACCGTTCGACGCTCGCGCAATCACTGTGACTCCAGTCTCACCACTGTAGCAGTCCAGTCCACTACCACTACAGTGGCTCCGGTCTCCACGCCGTAGAAGTCCACTACCACTACAGTGGCTCCTCCATGTCGTCTGTACCTTTCATACACTGACTTCTTCCTTCAGTGTCAGTCCGATCCGAGCGTCCGTCCGTACTTGATGAACACTGAACCCTCAGTGTTGCTAATTCGTTCGTCTGTACCTCTCATACACTGACTTCTTCCTTCAGTGTCAGTCCGATCCGAGCGTCCGTCCGTGCTTGATGAACACTGAACCCTCAGTGTTGCTAATTCGTTCGTCTGTACCTTTCATACACTGACTTCTTCCTTCAGTGTCAGTCCGATCCGAGCGTCCGTCCGTACTTGATGAACACTGAACCCTCAGTGTTGCCAATTCGCCGTCCGTACCTCTCATACACTGACACCGTACTCAGTGTCCGTCCGATCTGAGCGCCTGTCCGTACCTGATGAACACTGAACCCTCAGTGTTGCCAATTCGCCGTCCGTACCTCTCATACACTGACTTCTTCCTTCAGTGTCAGTCCGATCCGAGCGTCCGTCCGTACTTGATGAACACTGAACCCTCAGTGTTGCTAATTCGTTCGTCTGTACCTCTCATACACTGACTTCTTCCTTCAGTGTCAGTCCGATCCGAGCGTCCGTCCGTACTTGATGAACACTGAACCCTCAGTGTTTGCTAATTCGTTCGTCTGTACCTCTCATACACTGACTTCTTCCTTCAGTGTCAGTCCGATCCGAGCGCCCGTCCGTACCTAGTGGATGCTGAAAACTCAGTGTTGCCAATTGTCCGTCCGTTCCTCTCATAGCCTGAGGCTAACGTATCAGTAACATCTCAGTCGGACCCAAGTCAAACAATCACCCGCATCAGTTACCACGCCGATTCCTCCGACGTCATTCCAGCTTACGGCGAACCGACAAGCATCCCCCTTACCGAATACACCGGCGACGGATCCCGGACCAGCATCGCCCAGTGAACAAATTTGCATTTGCCACCCTTTCGTTTGTTTAAATAAAAGGCGAATCTTCGTCTTTAAACTAAACCACCAGAGTTTGTCATTTCTTCTTTGTCCTGTTGTTTCATTCCTTGTCCTTGTGTCTGATATATATTTAGTTGCACGGTCAGTTGGCTAACCACCTTCAGGCCTCCCCGCAACAGTACTTGAAGATAGTCTCCCCTCCCATGTTAATGCATGGATACTTTTTGCCTTTATCTAGGTCGAGTTGGGATGTTAAACAGTTCCAGCTCCACCCCATAATAAATATGCTATAATGGAACTTTTATCAAATTGAAAAAGTCTGGTTATTTTTAACTCGTTTAAAAAGCTGGTTAAGAAGTAATACCTTTAGGGTTTTGTATTAACTTTAGCTAGAAGTAATGCATACTTTAGGAGAAGGAAAAAAAAAGCCGCATGTTTTTGAGTTCAGATAATATGCAAATATAATTTGGGAAATGTTCAATTTCATGGGAGACTTTTTTTTTTTCTTTTTTTTCTTTATAATGAGGAATAAGCTCTGGTTCACATACTTTGGATATGTCAAGGGTTTTTATGATAGTCAGGATGATCAGATCATCTAGTGCATTTGGTTTGTTTGCAGTTGAAAATGGAGGTTGGGCTAGTTTGCAAAGTCTAAAACGGAGTTCTGGGCAAACCACATTATCTGTTGCTATGAAAGCGACTTCATGGTAGTTGGATAGAGGAGGAATTGCTCATTGTTCATCATGCTATTACAGACTTTACAGAAATTGTAGGTTATTTCATCATGGAGACAAAATGGTATGCATTGCTTCACTCAACACCAAATATACTCAACTGAAAAAAAAAAAAAAAAAGCCTGGCAGGAAAGGAAATCTATCACAATCAACTTTTTGGAATATCAAGAAAACAAACTAAACAACCTCAATAAAGACAAATAAGAAACCTTTGTGAAACTTTGTAGCAAAGGATTGCCAACATTGCAATAGAATGAAACACAAGCATAATAGCTATTCATACATGGTGGCTCTGTAAAGATCATTAAAAATGTGTTGCTATTGTAAGTTAAAGTATTCTAAATACTAAAATATCAGCTGCAATATAAAAAAGTTAACTTTAGTGTAAAAGTGGAGATAAAAACTCATCTGAAAGGTCATTGCAACTACTCAAATATATGCAAGACGTCTCCCACTGTTAAATGCAGGCAAGGCACCTTTATCCAAATAAACAAATGTGAATGAGTATTCAAGTAATTAGTTCTGACAAACTATTTTTAGTAATCTTGTGATTAAGTCAAGTAATCAAGAGTTATAATTAAATTTATAACCCAAACCAAAGCTAGAAAGTAGTATTTTAGATTACCTTTGCTCCATAGATACTGCATAGATCAAGTCAACATTTGGACTTAGTTACAATTTTAATGTATTTCAAATTTCAACAATGACATTCCATATAACATTCAAGCTTCAAAATATCAATAAATATCATTCTATGTTTGATTTTGGTTTTATTTTTAATGTTAAAATGTAAGTTAAAGCTTTATAATAAGCATTTATTTAAAAAGTTAGTAGTGATATTATATATCACAAACCAATCAGTTTAGTGTGTGAAAATGGTTAAATATAAGTGAAATTCTCCTAAATTTCAACTTTTGGATATTAACAAAATTTAATTTTTTTCTTCGTAAATATGTAAGTTATTTTGTATAATCAGATTTTTTCCAGAAATTCAAAGTAAATCATTCTAAAAGTGATCATGAGACCCAAATAGAATATCAACTCACCATTTAATCCCTGATCTTTTCCAGCTTCATCTGTGTATGTATATGTTTCAAGGGTGCGTAGATCATAAAGATGTTCTCGTGAACTAGTCACAACTCTTTCAGACCCATTTCGAACCAAATATGATAGCAGCAATAAGGACTAGAAAAAAAAGCAAAAGCAGAAAGAACTAGAATATTAAAGTAAATTTAAATTATTTTTCATAATCAAATATTTTAACAATGAGGTTACTATATTGGTAAATAAATGAGATACTAATTATACTAAGAATAACATTTCTGCCGACGTCTGGCTGACAGATGACATTGATTGCGAGGTGCTCAATTTTGAAATTAACTTTATCAATCAGATCCTATCAAGCATTGCATACTGTTTTCCAAAGAAAGACCATAGCCAAACTATTAGAAGAATAAAACTCACTACAGTATCCCCCAAAATCTACAACCTGTTTTTATTGAATTTAATTGAAAAAAATGCTTTGCAAAAATTAAAACTGTTTCTGACAAAACAGATCAAAAGCTGGCTAATTCTAACCATCTTCTATAAATCTCACCTGTCTGTTTAAATGTATGTTTGTTTCTCTGTTGGCTCATTCCATGGAAACTGGTAAAAAAATCAGAGAATATTTTTTAACAGTGTTATGTTTTTTTTCTGGAAGACAACTACAAAAAAAAAAAAAAAAGAAAAAAAAAAAAGAAAAAAAAAATCAATTCTGATCTTTTTTGTGTTGTCTATGCAGCTATTTATTGAAGCCAGAAAATGAAAGAATTGCCTATTTTTCAGGCATTCATTTTTTATTAATAAATAACATAGAATTATGTTTAATTATACTTTTTATGATTGAGACATATATAGATTTCAAAATAATTGAGACCCTGAGTTTTTACATTAAATTTTCATAAAGTTAGCTCGTGTCCACAATGCTGAATCGACTTTTTTTTTCTCATTCTTCAATAAAACCCCCGAGGAAAATTTTTTTCTGGTTATAAGCTAGTATATTACTGCAAACAAAAGAATAGCAAAAAAATAAATAAATAAATTTAAAAAAATCTAGCTATTTTTTTTTCTTCTTGAAAGAACACTTTGAATTTGTGTAACACATGTGACGTCCCGTGTGTTACATGCCAAAATATCACTTCAAAATCTTCATAATCAATGGATTTAGAAAAAATAAATAACATATTCATACAATGCTATAAAAGATTTATTCATTGAGAAATTTTAGGTTGAAAATAATAAAGCACATCCTGATTTCTTCCAATATCTACCATTGGTGGACTCTGTTTTCCAATCACATTCTCAGGCCGGTATGCAATTATATCAGCTTTTTCTGGCCAGTACCATTGGCCTTTTCTGGAATACTTCATTACTGATACTTCTATATTAGTATCTATAATTGATAAAACTTCATTAGGAAATAAATTTTCTATTCAATTCTTTTGTTCTAATTGAACATCTAAAAAAAAAAAAAAAAAAAAAAAAAATTCCATGCTAAAATAAGACATTACTGAATATATATAACCATAAAATTTGAACAAAACATGTGACTTTTCATTCAAATGTTAGAACATCAAAAAGTTGAGACTTTCTAGTACAAAAATAAATCAAGATAGAAACTTCATTCAAAAGGCCAATATACATTTTCTTTTTATAATCATACACTTGTAAATAATTAAAAATAAAAATTAAAAAATGTGTAATTCATTGCTGTAAATCATTTTGTAAACAGATACTTTAATATGAATTTACATGACGGTAGAGCACACTTGCGTAAAAAGTACTTAACCAATTCATTTCAAATTTTATAACAAAAGAAATAAATTGGTTTATTTGCCTATTATTTCAAACAGCAGCAGCATTTGGTAACCAGTAGTTTTCAGCTTTGTTGATATGAAATGCTTTTATTTTAAATAGGTCCTTGTCTAAATGTTAAAAATTATTGAAGAAAAAATAAATAATTAAAATATTTAATTTTTCTTTCGAAAAAACAATTTTCTTTTTCAAACATATGGAAAACTAAGCTGGCCTTGTCGATTTTTACACTAAGCAAGCACGAATAATCTACTAATGTGGATTATTGGTGCTTGCTGCTGCTTGAAAGATGAACACTGTCCGCAAACATTTCTACTCCAAAATTCTTATGTGTGTGCATTCAAAAAGTTTTCCAAAAAACTACTTAATATATTTTACATACATGAAAACAAAGGTTATTACATTAACCTGTGTATGTTTGAAAATTCTTTATGCTATAAAGCCTGAACTTTAAGGGACGGTATGGTTCAAACCAAATGACCAATTTGCTTAGGACAAAAACTAACATTAAGAAAATACTTTATTCTGATTGGTTGCCAAATTTGAGTATTTTCCAACTTCATGGAACTTTGGAAATCAATGAGATTTTGCAAGGGTAACACACGTAACGCTAAGTGTAACACACATGACAACAAATGCCTTAATTCTCAGGGGTTCGATGAATAAAAATTTACTAAAAGATTGTGATAATTAGAAGACTCCATAAAAATTTAGAAAAACACATTTTTATAAAAAAATAAAGGCACAATTCACAGAGTTTATACATTGTTTAAAATATCGTTCTTGTCTGAATGTAACACCAGAAACAAGACTAATATAAAAAATTGGTCATAGGTATGGGTTTTTTTATGTACTACATGAAAGAGTAATGTCTTAAGACTAAACAAGACAAAAAAAAAGAGAGTAAAGTATTATAAGGACGATTTTAAATAAATTTTATTGCTGAAAAACCCTCCGATTCTGAACTGTAGCACATGTGACATGGAATGGCCCTGTTTAAAACTTTCGACAGAGGCTACGGATTTTCACGAGATTGGTATAGTTTTGAAACTCAACCCTTCGGACGACAAATATAAAAAAATTGGCTGTAAACATTAATTCCTTCACCCCCAACTTATTTAAATCTTTGCCACTTTGGGTTTGGCAATGGACGCAATGACAAAGACGTCACTTTTTTTCAAATTCTTTTCCTCCTTCGCGATACGGGTTCAAGCCT
The DNA here is from genome assembly GCF_053919585.1 of Euprymna scolopes. Lineage (NCBI taxonomy): Eukaryota > Metazoa > Mollusca > Cephalopoda > Sepiida > Sepiolidae > Euprymna > Euprymna scolopes. Next base: position 141,281,766 of record NC_136489.1, read on the forward strand.
GCCTGCCTGCTTACTACTGTTTTTTTTTTTGCTCAACACACACCTCCAAACACCCAAGCAACGCCAGGCACCCAGGCTAGTCTATAAATATAAAAGTGAAAATGTGTGTGTGTGTGCATGTGTGTGTGTGTATGTGTGTGTGTGTATGTTTGCTTTTTGTGTATGTCTGCAAAAGGCTTTTTACCAGGAAGCGATCGGTTGGCTTGCTCCTTCTTAAAACTTTTTATATCACGTCTAAATCGTAATATCATTAACAACGGGGGTCGCCTGTCTATTTAATTTGCTCGATTTTGAAAAGCTAAATATTCCACATTTTTGGATCGCCACGTGTTGATTCGGCTTTTTCGTATAAAAGCGAAACTAATTCAAATCGCCGGGAATTTCCAAAAGCAATCAGTTTTGATCAATGCAGAATTTCTCCTTATATCAGACAATTGCTATTCAATTTGGACAATCCCCTTTTATGGGGAGCTGGTCCCCCCTCAACATCTTGGGGAAACAAAAAAAAAAATACAAAAAAATCTTCCCCGCAGTAAATAAAAAACTGCCCCGCAGTGAAAGTTGACCTCATTAAGTCATTAAGTGCAGGCATCTGACAATTTCCTTAATACCTAAATAAATTCAAACATGTTTCCGTTACTATTTCTTGCTGGCTGAGCGGTTAACGTTACATGTTTTTTTTTCACACTTATTTTCTAACTTCGCCTCAAGGCTTCGGGTTCCATCTTTCCTACCAAAATTTTTTACCCCCCCCCCCCGGCACAAACACCCGGGCAACGATTATTCTTTTGTTTTGATTTACCCAAAAGCACACACACCTCTAAACACCCGGGCAACGCGGGGTACCTCCTCCGCTAGTCTATACATATAAAAGCGATCATGTATGTTCGCTTTTTGCGTATGTCCAAGAAAGGCCTTTTTCAGAGAAGCGGTCGGTCGCCTAACAACTTTTTAAAGCTTTTTATATCACATGTAAATCGTAATATCTCGAGTTAACAACGGAGCTCGCCTGTCTATTTAATTTGCTCGACTTTGGGAATATAAATATCCAACAGGTTTTGCTCACCGCATGTAGGTTAGGCCTTTTCCTATAATGTTTCCTCCTACTCCCAACGTCTTGTGGGGGGGGGAATGCATTCCCGCACTAAATGAAATGCTACCCCGCAGTCAAAAGTTGACCTCATTAAGTCGTTAAAACGTGCACCTGCCAATTTAAGTAATTAAATAAATTCAAACGTGCTTCTGTCAGTATGTCGCGGTGGCGCAATGGTTAACGTTGCACGTTTTTGTTTTTCACAATTTAATTTCCAACTTTGCCTCAAGGGTTCGGGTTCGATCCTCATACTTGCCTACCAAAACTTTTTTTTATTTTAAGTGCCCCCCTGGAGTTTTGATTTACCCAAAACCACACACACCTCCAAACACCCGGGCAACGCCGGGTACCCCTCGCTAGTCTAATATATGGAAGGAAAAATGGGTGTGAACATTTGTGTATGTCCACGAAAGGCTTTTTGCGTCGGGGTTCTGACATCAGTTAGATTCTGGAAGAAGTTTTCTTATACTTCCTAGATCAAAATATCTCAGATTTGCAAATGGACATTGTCTCTATCTTTTTTTTTTTTTTTGATAGAGTTTTAAAAAGTTCCTTTGTTTCAAGTGTTTGTTTGTCTTTTTCATATAAATAAAGTGAAACTGACCGAACACAACTGACAACTCTCGGTCTTCGCCCAGATAGTATCTGTTCTGTAATTGGTCCTTGGTAAATGCAGGGAAACCCTTGCCAGAGTGTCCCCTTTTTTTAGGGGAGCTGCTTCTCTCCCAAATTAAAAACAACCTGCATGGGCGGTTTAAAACGAACATCATTTCTGCAAGTCATCTTTTTGATTGACTGTTATATTTGAACGCTTTAGACTTCTGGTCGCGTCTTTGAGTAGAGAGCAGACGTCAGGTTTTCTTTCACTTTACTGCCTTCGCGTCACGGCCTGCCTGCCTACTACCACTTTTTTTTTTTTTTTACACCTACAAACATCCGGGTAACACTAGGCTAGTCATATATATATATATATATATATATATATATAAAACAGCGAAAATGTGTGTTAGTGTGTGTGTGCATTTTTGTGTATGTCCGCCAAAGGCTTTTTTCGTCGGGATTCTCCGGGGGGGGGGGTTTACTATTTCTTATAACTTTTTATATGCCATCGAGATCATAATATGTAACACTTATGAAACGATGTCGTAAAAGTCTTTTATTTCAGTCACTTTTATCTTATTTTTAGTGTCGTGCTGCTGAAATACTAACATTATTATTTTGAAAACCATTCTTAATAAGGAGCTGAGAGTGTTTTATAACTATTCTGTGCTTCCACCTTACAATTTAAAAAAAAAAGAAAAAAGGATATTGTGAAACTTGAATTTAAACTGAAAAAAAAAAAAAAAACCCTATAAAAATAGCACGGTAGCATCTGCCATCTACTGTAAAATTAAACCAAAATTTGGTGCTTATGCGTTTTTGATACCATGCTATTTTTAAATAGCTTTTTTCCAGTTAAATTAAAGTTTCAAGATATCTTTTTTTTAAACTGTAAGGTGTTAGTACAGAATAGTTACAAAGCATACTCCCCATGTTAAGAATGGTTTTCAAAATAAACTTATTTCAGCACAGTAACAAAAAAATATATAAGTACCCAAAATTGTAATTTTATTGTTCAATGTTTTTAATGTTAAATTTTAAAATAAAACATTTAATCATTGCAATACTTCATCTTGCATTATTTTTTTAAATGTGTTAAGCAACGTGGTTAATCTAAATTAAATTTTAATCAAATGATCACATTTTCAGTAATTATGTGATTATATTTTACCCACCTATAAAACATGTAAAAAAAAAAAAACCTTCTGCTCGATACCGATGTTGACTTTTAAGAGTCCCTTATAGTGATTACCTGGTTTGAGGATATTTGTGCAACTAAACATCAAATCTGGGGAAAACTTTTCTGTATTTCATCAAACAATTTCTTTAAGAAAAAAGATTCATATTTTTGCATATAAAAACTTCTGTACAAAAAAAGGAAAAAAAAGTGTACTTTCAATTTTGTTAAAGTTTTCTTATGGTAAAAAAAAAGCAAAAATAAAACAATCGAATCTTAATCGCATGTTATTTTGTTTTTTTTAAGTTCAACTTTCACGATGTCTTTTTTTATATATAATTTCACAATATTTTTTTAGTAATATATCTATATATATCTATCTATCTATCTATCTATCTATATCTATCTATATCTATATATCTATCTATCTATCTATATCTATATCTATCTATCTATATCTATCTATCTATATCTATCTATATCTATATCTATCTATATCTATATCTATCTATCTATATCTATATCTATCTATATCTATCTATATCTATATATATCTATATCTATCTATCTATCTATATCTATATATATCTATATATATCTATCTATATCTATATATATGTAACACCAAAGAGGGCCCACATCAGATCAGTAGGGTCGATGTGACGTTTTTTTGTGTTGAATGTAATATTCAATCCCGGGTGAACACCGATTACAGAAAAAAAAAAAAAATTTTTTTTTTAGTTAATATTTTTATGTGTCAAAATCTTGTTGAGATACCATACGGTCGGGGGATAAAAAATAGAAATCGCATGCTAAACTTCAAAGCGAAAGATTACTTAAAACATTTTTTAACCAAAATACGCTCGCGTTTGAACTAAACACAAAATATTCCGAAACAGATTTGACATGTCGGTCGGCTTGAAATGTGTTGTTTGACAGGTGAAATGTCGGATCGTTTTTGATCTAAGAAACACACACACGAAACAGATCGGGCCTGATAACAGAATTAATGACGTCAGCCCAAGGTTCGACATGAATTGTTTTTCAATATGACTTATCTAAAAATGTCTTTTGGCAAATTGTTTTGGGCGCTAAGGGGAATTCTGACATGTAAAGAATATTTCTCTTAAAAATCACACGGATGTTTTTACAAAACAAATAATTCAAAGGGGAAAGAAGATCAAACGGATATTTTTAAATAGATGAAAGCTGGTGATCTATTACAAGCAAAAAAAATAATATTTCCTCTGATTATCAGTTGATAATATGGAAAAAACCATTATCGAGAAGGCGGGGTCAGGCAAGTTGGGGAGGAGTCAATCTGATTTTGGAAATTGAGGGCGGAAAAATAATACCTGCCACAGGCCAAATTGACCAATGAGAAGGAATCAGGTGGATTGTTATCAATCAATTTGATTGGTCGAAGACGAACGTAGGCGTTGTCATTATTCAAGGGTTTTACTATATAAGATCTGTAAAACTCGATTTAATCAGAGATAGAAGAGAGAAGACAGAGACAAAGGTCTCGGCCAAGGAACCCAGCCACCCAACTTCTCTCTCCCCCTTGCTGGTCGCCAGAGAGCTCAATTTGCAACTTAATAGAATTCAGAGGACCTAGGAAGAGACCAGCCAGAACACCTTAACGATAATTACAACGGTCCGCGACTCCGACCGAGTATTTCAACAACAAGAAGCTCATTCACAAATCTAATTGCTTGCTTCCATTTAATCTTCAATTGTACATACGTCTGTAGATAATCATTTATGAATTTCCTAAATACATTATATATCAACCAACCTCCGGAGTTTGTTTGCTGATGTGCTGTTGTTCCATGCAACTTTATTTTTTTACTTGCCACTTGTAACCCCGTTCCCGTCAACGAACACCCAGTCAACAGGACGACCAACTAGACGATCAAGAAGAACAGGCCTTGAGGACCGTGCAACCGAGAAGAGTCCTCCAACGCCTTGACGAGGACTCACTGGGTGACGCGACGTACCAACGGTTGGCAGACCTGGTTGCCCAGTCGACATAATTACCCGGTGACTAGATTAGTCATAATTGGGCATCGACCCAGGGTTAAGATCATAACTGGGCCGCGATCAGAGGTTTAAGGTCGTGTAAGGTCACATATATATATATATATATATCTATTTATCTATAAATATATATATATATTATATATATAAATCCGTAATCCTGTCTGTTTGTTTGTTTGCTTGTTCACAATTTGATTAATATATACAAAACTTCCTGCTGAAAACGGTTATCTATATAAATTTTATTTACTATAAGATTTTCTATATAAATAAATAGCATCACGATCAATATATATATATACACTATATTGAAGGCAATGTACATAATAGAACTAATCTAATTTGCATATTATATTAAAGAAAATCTTTTTAAATAATTCGCCCAATTAAAATTACTGATTATAGTAATGTAATTGATGTAATTGTTCTATTTAAGAGCATTATTTAAAGTTAATTTATTTAAATTATTTTAATTCAAGTTATTTTTTACTATTTGCTAAACTGGCACATTGTAAGTAATTTTCACTGATATTTCACTTCCGGTTATGAACGGATATAGTTTTTAACCAAATCGAGAGATATGGTGATAAAATGATTTGTTTTAATTATTTATTTTCTATAAATGTAAAAGTTACAAATATTGATAAAAAAATAATTAGGCTAAAGATGATTTTATTTTTCGACGAAATAGTTTAAATCGTTAGCTCTCTATTAAAGTCTCGGCTATAAATGTCGATTCATTGTAAGGTGTGAGCACGTTTATCAAAAGGTTAAAATTTATTTCCTACAGACGATTTTAAAATCATTTTTCAACTATTCACTTGACTGTCTGAATTTTATTATCGTTTCCATAATACTTTCAAAAAGAAACAAGGTAAAGTAATGGTTTTTATTTATATCAGATATATTCCTATGCGTTTTTTTTTTTCACTTTTTTTTCTTCGATTTTCTTTTGAGAAAGATCTTATGTTTTCCTGTCTGGGTAACTGATTTAGTTGATAATATATATTTGTGTGGGGGAGTTTTGACATAATTATGGTTTTTTATTCGTGGGGAGGGGGTGTTGCTTTATGTCTCAGCGTCACTCAAAGAAAAATAATTGCAGAAGTACAAAAATGCGGGTGTTTTTATCTATTTAGTACTTCTGCAGTTTACGAACATTGCTATTTTTTAGATATGATTTACAAGTGTAATTCAATTTTTACCGGATCTTTTGTTTAATAAATTTTTATGTGAAAGTCCTCCCTTTATTAAAAATGGGGTAC